>NC_084841.1:58683664-58993664 GCF_033115175.1 Lepus europaeus
GTTAACTACTGTCAGAGCTCTGATCCAATGAGACCAAGGTCACTGGTAGTTGCTGAATCAAAGTTGATTGTTAGATTAAAATATTTAACCCATTATAGCTCATCATTCTATATATAGGGCATCTATCAAAACTTACATTGAGCAATAAATACACCACATAAGGATAACTTTTTTAAAAGAAAGATTTTATTTATTTGAGAAGTAGAGTTACAGACAGAGACTTCTAGAAAGATCTTCCATTCACTGGTTCACTCCCCCAGTGACTGCAACCACCAGAACTGCACTGATCTGAAGCCAGGAGCTTCTTCCAGGTCTCCCATGCTGGTGCAGGGTCCTAAGCACCTGGCCATCTTCTTTTGCTTTCCCAGGCCATAGCAGAGAGCTGAATTGGCAGTGGAACAGCTGGGACTAGAACTGGCACCCATACGGGATGCTGGAGCTGCAGGTGGAGGATTAACCTACTGCACCACAGCACCAGCCCAAGGATAACTTTTTTTTCTGTCTCTTTCCTTGAAGTATTTGCAGAATTGAAAACTTGGGACTAAAGGGGCTAATTATGACAACTGGTGTAAGCTGCTCTATGAACACACACACTGGCTGTTGGTAAGCACACGTTATCAGCCAGGGAAGACAGAAATAGGCAGGTGTGCTCTCTGCTTCTAAAGGGCAGCATTCAGTATGCCATGACTTAAGCGGCTGAATTTTCCAAGGACCACCTGGAAAGATTCTAGTTCTCTAGCTGGTTGGTTAAATGGACAGTTTTAAATGAGTCAAAGTCTTAAAATGAGAGTTCCTTAGTTTTTGTTGTGGGTTTGGAAAGTACTAAGTACTAAGTACCCAGTTGTACTTCTTGCCAGGCATTCTCATATTAAACAGTGCCATTATTCATACTGATTTTTAGAATTTGATGGGCAAAGGGCGTTTGTAGTTGGGGAAAAAAGAGACCCCTGGGTCTTTCTGAAGTGCCCTCTTTTGACACTGATTAAAAATGAGTCAGTGTAGGCCAACATTTTCTGCTTAAAATCAAGGAGAGAAAACTCCATGTAAGTGGTGGAATAGAAAGGAATAGGTGTCCTGAGAGGAGGCAACTCAGGTAAGGGAAAGGGGCAGGACAAGGTGCAGAGATTGTAAATGTGAGATTGTGTTCTCTCTAGCTTGTATTTCACTGTTTAAGTGCTATTTGGTCTGAATTACGGTACATGGTGTCTTAAGTTTAAAAGGTTAGAAGTCATAGTATTAGAGAAGAATTGGTGTTACCTTCCAGTGAGTTCTGATTTCTTTTACCTTCCTTAAAAATTTGTGAACATGTTTGGGAGCCAGGTTTATCTTGGGAATTATTTGAACACTTGAAAGTATCTTTTGATTATTTTAAAACAGGTAGATGAAATTGATATTCATAGGTCTTGGTATTTTTTTTTTTTTAAGATTTATTTATTTTTTTGAAAGGCAGAATTAGAGAGAGGCAGAGGCAGGCAGAGAGAGAGAGGTATTCGATCTGCTGGTTTACTCTCCAGATGGCCACAACAGCCAGAGCTGGGCCAACCTGAAGCCAATCAACTGGTTTTATTTATTTATTATACACTGCTTCACATAAAATGAATTTTCAAACTTCAAATATAACTGCAATATATTTCCAAACAACATGATGTCAGAATTGTGAAGGTAGACATGGCTACATGACAAGAATAACTATGTATTAATGCCTATTGTTGAAGCTAGGGAATGGCTACACTTAGCCCATTATATTTTTCTACTTACTCATGTAAGTGGAGTATCCTCTGCTCAAAGTGCTTGGAACCAGAAGTGTTTTGAGCTTTTTGGGTTTTGGAATATTTGCTTAAACTTTATCTGTTGAGTGTTCCTAATCCACATATCAGTATCTGGATTCTTTTTTTTTTTTTTTTTTGACAGGCAGAGTGGACAGTGAGAGAAAAAGACAGAGAAAGAGAGAGAAAGGTCTTCCTTTGCCATTGGTTCACCCTTCGATGGCCGCCGTGGCCAGCGCTCTGCGGCCGGCGCATTGTGCTGATCCAAAGCCAGGAGCCAGGTGCTTCTCCTGGTCTCCCATGGGGTATAGAGCCCAAGCACCTGGGCCATCCTCCACTGCCTTCCTGGGCCACAGCAGAGAGCTGGCCTAGAAGAGGGGCAACCAGGACAGAATCCTGTGCCCCGACCGAGACTAGAACCCCATGTGCCAGCGCCACAGGCGGAGGATTAGCCTATTGAGCCACGGCGCTGGCCGGTATCTGGGTTCTTTTGAGGTGCTGAGTACTCACAGTTTCCAGGGGCGGGTGTAGTTCCTCAGTAGTTAAGGTTAGTCGCAGCTTAGAATACCCACCTCCCACCAGTTGAGTTCTAGCTACTGTGCTTCCAGTCCAGCTTCCTGCTAGTGCAACATGGGAGGCAGCAAATCATGTTTCAAGTGCCGGGCTGCCTACCACCCATCTGGGAAGCCCAGATGGAGTTTCAGGCTCCTGGCTATTGCAGGTGTTTGGCAAGTGAACCAGCAGATGAAAAATATCTCTTTCCTCTCCCTCTCAAGCAGATGAAAACAACAAACATTTTTTAAAAATATTTTGGACTTTGGAGGTTTTTTTGTTGTTTGTTTTTAATTTAGGTTTGTTTATTTGAAAGAATTACACAGAGAGAGGAGAGGGAGAGAGGTTTTCCACCCACTGGTTCACTTCCCAATTGGCTGCAACGGCCGGAGCTGCGCCAATCCAAAGCCAGGAATCAGGAGCTGCTTCTGGGTCTCCCACGTGGGTGCAGGGGCCCAAGGACTTGGGTCATTTTCCACTGTTTTCCCAGGCCACAGCAGAGAGCTGGGTCAGAAGTGGAGCGCCCGGGTCTTGAACCAGCACCTATTTGGGATGCTGGTGCTGCAGGCCAGGGCGTTAACCCGCTGTGCCACAGCACTGGCCCCATACTTTGGGTTTTTAGATTAGATATATACTGAATCTTTTAATCTGAAATTTTCAGTGAAAAAGTCCATAGGTACTGGCATTTGGCCTAGTACCTAAGCTGCTGGTTGGAATGCCCACATCCCATATTTGAGTGCTTGGGTTTTAGTCCTGGCTCTATACCAGATTGTTTCCTATTAATGCTCACCCTAGGAGACAGCAGGTGATGGCCTCCCCTGCAACCCCTGTGGGATAGCTGGATTGAGTTCCTGGCTCTTGACTTTGGCCTGTCCCACCCAGCTATTGTAAGCATTTGGAAAGTGAACCAGTGGATAGGAAAACTATTTTTTCCTTCTTGTACAACTTAAAAACAAAACACATTACAAAAGTATAATATTAACTACCGATAACAATTACCTTGGCCAGTTACTTGCTTTATGTTAATTTAAAAAAGTTTACATTTGTCCTTTTTCTCTCTCAACCTCCTTTTAATGCAGGTTAGTGAAAGTGGTAGAAGATCAAGATTTACTTACAAAAGTGACTCCCAAGGAGGGGAAAAATTGGGGGGGGGGACAGTTAAGATTCTGAAGTATTTGAGCATAAACATATACTTTGTGTGTGTGTGTGAGAGAGAGAGAGATCTGAAACGTAACGCTTCAGAATCGGGATCCTTCTGGTAAACATAAATTATCTTTTTAATGTGAGAAGTAGTGGTACAGCAGAGTGAGCACACATTCTTACCCACTGGTTCACTCCCCAGATGCCCTCAATGGCTGGGGCTGGGCTGGGAGCAGAGCCAGGAATAGTTGACGTCTCTCATGAGGATGGCAGGGGCCCAGTTAACTCAGCTTGTCTCTGCTGCCTCCCAGGGTCCACATTAGCAGGAAGGTTGAGTCTGGGGTCCAGAATGAAACCCAGGGACCCTGATGTGGGAAGTGGGCATCTTAACCACTGAGCTTGGATAAATTTTTTTTTCTTTGCAGAAAATTGATTAGTTTAAAGCATTGGTGCTTTTTTTGGTTTTTTTTTTTTAACTTCTTTTTTTTTTTTTTTTTTGACAGGCAGAGTGGACAGTGAGAGACAGAGAGAAAGGTCTTCCTTTGCTGTTGGTTCACCCTCCAATGGCCGCCGTGGCTGGTGCGCTGCAGCCAACGCACCGCGCTGATCCGATGGCAGGAGCCAGGTGCTTCTCCTGGTCTCCCATGGGGTGCAGGGCCCAAGCACTTGGGCCATCCTCCACTGCACTCCCTGGCCATAGCAGAGAGTTGGCCTGGAAGAGGGGCAACCGGGACAGAATCCAGCGCCCCGACCGGGACTAGAACCCGGTGTGCCTGCGCCACAAGGCAGAGGATTAGCCTATTGAGCCACGGCGCCGGCCTTAACTTCTTAAATCAGTTAAATTTTTTGCATAAGAAAATTTAAAATTTTCAGGAACACATGTAAAATATGCATGATTATTGTAGGCTTCTGAAAGGCATGTCTAAAAATTCAGAACCAGCTCTTATTACTCATGAACCAGGACAGAAAACTTACTAATATGTATAGTTGTATAAGTATACTACATTATATGGGTAAGGAGGATTTTGTTCATCTAGATAGGGTTTATACAACCATAGCACTTGGGATTTTATACCAGATAGTTCTTTGTTGTGCTTTTAAAGATTTATTTATTTATTTATTTGAAAGAGTTAGAGAAGGAGAGACAGAGAAAGTCTTCCGTCCACTGGTTCACTCCCCAAATGACTACAATGGCCGGAGCTGGGCTAATCCGAAGCCAGGAGCTAGGAGCTTCTTCCAGGCCTCCCACATGGGTGTAGGGGCCCAAGTGCTTGGTCCATCTTCTGCCGCTTTCCCAGGCCATAGCAGAGAGCTGGATTGGAAGTAGAGCAGCCGAGACTCAAACCAGTACCCATATGCGATGCCAGCACTGGAGGTGGCAGCTTTAACAGCTATGCCATAGCGCCAGTCCCATGCCAATCAATGTTAATCAGCCCCTGAGACTCTTCCCACTGGATACCAGTAACAGCCAATAATGTCTCCAGATAGCTACTTAAGGGAGTCTGCTGCTTATTTTTATGGATCAATAATTTTTACGATATTAACTATGTAGTAAATACTTTAATTAAAAGATGTCTGATTATAAAAATAAACTTGTAATTTTGGCTTTTAAAAAAATTTTTAGAAGAATTGTTTATTTGAAACACAAGAGTTAGAGAGAGAAACACGCACACAGAGATCTTCCATTTGGTGGTTCACTTCTCAAATGGCTGCAATAGCCAGTCCTGGGCAAGGCTGAAGCCACGAGTCAGGAGCTTCTTAGAGGTCTCCCACATGGGTGCAAGGGCCCAAAGAGTTGGGCCATCAGGATCCAAAGTATAACAACCAGGACTCAAAGCGGAGCCTTTATAGGATGTTGGCATTGCACATGGCAGCTTAACCCACTATACTACAATGCAGACCCTCTGAAACCTTTTAACCTTGTACACATAGAAAATCTTGTTGAGAAAGTATATTTGTAAGGCACTACATTTTTGACTAAGGTAATCCATTTGGATGAATAGAAAGTTGTTTCCCTTGTTAAAGAATAAATGATTTCCTTGGAATTTTGCTGTTTCAATGAATATTTTATGTTTACACATGGGGAATCTTCTGTAGAATTTATAGAAGTGGCATTATTAGATCAAAGTATTTTGTCAAATACACTGAGTTTCATTCCCTTATTTGTCGTAAACATTGAGAATTATAGGCCAGCGCCGTGGCTTAACAGGCTAATCCTCCGCCTTGTGGTGCCGGCACACCAGGTTCTAGTCCCGGTCGGGGCGCCAGATTCTATCCCGGTTGCCCCTTTTCCAGGCCAGCTCTCTGCTATGGCCTGGGAAGGCAGTGGAGGATGGCCCAAGTCCTTGGGCCCTGCACCCGCATGGGAGACCAGGAGAAGCACCTGGCTCCTGGCTTCAGATCAGTGAGATGCGCCGGCCGCAGCGGCCATTGGAGGGTGAACCAACGGCAAAAGGAAGACCTTTCTCTCTGTCTCTCTCTCTCACTGTCCACTCTGCCTGTTTAAAAAAAAATATATATATATATGTATATATATATATATATATATATATACACACAACTTTTTACATTTATGCTAGTATTCAGTTTTTCTAGAGTAGATGAGATGATGAGGCCAGATAAGTTTGGAATTTATTAACACCTTGTGATGCTCTATTAGAAGAAGTAATGAATATCAGCAGTCTGGTTGTACCAAGTTGTAGCTTTTGTTAAATTTTTGTGAATTACTATGTGTGGTTTTATTTAAGACACACTTGATTTCTTTTAGACAGATCCAGATCTTACTGTTCTCGATTATTTTATATTTTAACTTTAGGAAAGGAAAATTGGCAAGAAGGATCAGATCTTGTGGGTTTATATAAGACTTATTTGAAAGGTAGGGTGACAGAAAGAGATCTTGCACCTTACTCCCCAAATGGTCACACAACTCAAGCCAGGAGCCTAGAACCCCATCTGGGACTCCTGGGTAGGTGGCAGGGGCTCAAGTACTTGGACTATCCCTTTGCTGCTTTCCCAGGTGCATTAGCAGGGATCTGGATCAGAAGTGGAACAGCCAGGACTCAAACCTGTGCTCATGGGATGCTGGCTTCGCAGGTGGCGGCTTAACCCACTGCACCAAAATGCCAGCCCCCAGGTCTTGCTTTTTAGTCTGAAGGCTGTTATGAGAGTTGGATTTTGAACATACTTTCAGTAAGGCCAGCGCCGCGGCTCAATAGGCTAATCCTCCACCTTGCGGCGCCGGCACACCGGGTTCTAGTCCTGGTCGGGGCACCGATCCTGTCCCGGTTGCCCCTCTTCCAGGCCAACTCTCTGCTGTGGCCAGGGAGTGCAGTGGAGGATGGCCCAAGTGCTTGGGCCCTGCACCCCATGGGAGACCAGGAGAAGCACCTAGCTCCTGCCATTGGATCAGCGCGGTGCGCCGGCCGCGGCGCACCTACTGCGGCGGCCATTGGAGGGTGAACCAATGGCAAAAGGAAGACCTTTCTCTCTGTCTCTCTCTCTCTGTCCACTCTGCCTGTCAAAAAAAAGAGAAAATACTTTCAGTAAGTTGACCCTCATTGTGTTTACATGGGGAGTGCTTTGTGCTTTATATTTCTTTCATTTCAGTTCTGTACCATTAAAGCAGCCTTCTCAAAACTAGAGGTAGAAAAACTAGAAGCTGTTAAGAATATTTTGCTATTAGTAATAGTTATTGTAGCTATCGGGCATTTTATGTATATCTCACTGGATTTTCATGGCAGCCCTATGGAAAGAGTACTTTGTCTTGTTTCATTTTTACGGATTGGTATTTTACAGTTTAGCCTATCTTCAGTTGACATTCTTAGACACTAAAGGATCCATGGGTGCCAAGCACTTTTATGTTGTTACTGTGTTGGTATTAACACAGAACTGCATTTCATGGTACATTTTTGTGAATTACACAACCACTGGTTGTCACAAATCTGCTGCCCACCATAGTCAAAATAATCCAGTCAGAAGGACATGATCACTCGGTGTGTGCCAGCCAACCTCCAGGGTCCAAGATCACCTTTCTGGTCATTTGTCCTTGATCAAGGAAGTCAGATTTGTTGGAGAGGTGAATGGCCTGTCCAGAGGAAGGTCAGCATTGCAAACTGCATGTGAACCATTGTTCTGGTACTTTATTTTCCCCACCATGGTCCTTGGCTTACTCCAGATTAAATCAGGGAGCTATTCTTAGTTTCTTAAGGTATCTTTTATTTGAACCTAAGAGTCTTACAACTTCATCACATCCATAATACTGCACTGATACTTTGGAGCTACCCATGGCCTTATTGGAGAAAAGCAAGCTGCACCGTTTTGTACACCCACCTGGTTTAAGTGGGGGGGAGGAAGCTGACAAAAACTTAGGGGTGATGTGTTGGGAGACTAGAATTAGATCTGCTTTATGTTGTGGCTTTCTCATAGATATGCTGTGATAGTATGGGTGTGGTTATTATTTATAGATTTGGAAATCTTAGGCTGACTTGAGACTTTGAAAAATGTGGATATTTACACACAGCTGCTCAAATGGTAGTATATAACAATGCAGTCAAGTGTCCTAAAAATATGTTTTCTTTCAAGGTATTCTGATTACAACCATAGCATCCAAGGGAGAATTACAGAATTGGCCTGATCTGTTACCAAAACTCTGTAGCCTCTTGGATTCTGAAGATTATAACACCTGTGAGGTAAGGATATGTGCTTCATATATAATTTCTTCTATTGTCATGTTGTGTATTAGGAACCCCTAAGGAAAACTTAGAAACCTTGGAGCTCAGCAGCCGGTTAAGCTGCTGCTTGCAATGCTAGCATCCCATAACGAGACCCAGCTGCTCTGCTTCCAATCCAGCTTCCTGCTCATCTGCCTGGGAAGACAGTGATGATTGCCCAAATACTTGGGTCCCTAGTGCTGACATGGGATTCCAGGGTGGAGTTTCTGGCTTCTGGTTTTGGACTGGCCTAGACTCATTGTTGGGGTCATTTGGGAAATGGAATAGTGGATGGGAGGGTGTGAGATCTCTCTCTCTCTCTTCTCTCTGTTGCTCTGCATTTCAAATAAAAATAAATCTTTAGAAAAAAAATTTAGAACCTTAAAGTCACCTTTGTTTTACATTTGTGATAATTTATATTAGCTTTTCTATAATGATTATGTTATAAAACTTCTTTACTATTTATATACCATCTATTCTGAAATTGCTCTTGAATGTGTACATATATAATAAATAGCTGTTGCCAAAATCAGTTGATGTGATGTTTTTTAAAGATGTCTGAGATTTACCAAATCCCAGACCATGAGCACTCTTTTAGTTTCTCGATAGTTTTAGGTTTTTTGCTTCTTATTAAATGACATAGCTTAGGTATATCTTAACTTGTCATGCTGTAGTCAGGCATTAACTGATTTCTTGATTTTGACCATGGACCATTCATGAAGGTAAGAGGACGTGTGTATAGCTTTCTTATATACTTTCTCACTGTCAGTAAGGGCTTAAGTTCCTCTTTCATTTGCAGCATTCAGTTTGGGCAGAAGCTATTGAAATGGAAACCATTTTAGGTGTTTTGACTTTCCAAAACAATGATTCCGTTCTGTTTGAAAACAGAGTGGGGCTAGGAGGCAGAGAGGCACAGGAATAACCGTACAGAATGAAATCAGGTTGCCTTATGACTGTGTAGTCTATTGCCTGGTGTGTCTTGGGGAAGGAAAAGGAAAGAGGGAGAGTCAGCAAAATACTGTTTATAAAGTGGCTTTCTGTCTCCCTAAAAGGAAAAAAAGGTATCCTTCATACTCACAAACACAAAATAATGCCTTGAATTTACAAGGTTACAGAAAGACTGACTTAGAAGAATTAGTCATCATGTAGCAGTTTACATACAAACAGTGCTTTGGTATCATGGTAAACATAAAAGACCAAAACAATTTTTTATAAGATTTATTTTATTTATTTGAAAAGTAGAGTTACAGAGAAGGGGGAGAGACAGGTCTCCCATCCGCTGATTTACTCCCCAAATGGCCAGAGCTGGGCCGATCAGGAGCCAGTTGCTTTTTCTGGGTCTTCCACTTGGGCGCAGGGGCTCAAACACTTGGGCTGTCTTCCACTGCTTTCCCAGGCAGTAGCAGAGAGCTGGATCAGAAGTGGAGCAGCCAGGAATCAAACCAGCACTCAATGGGATGCTGGCACTGCGAGCAGAGACTTAACCTGCTATGCCACAGCACCAGCCCAAAAACATCAAAATTTTAAACAAGCACTTTCCAAAATAAACTTAAACTGCAATAATTGTAAAATTGTGGAGCCACTACTACTACATAAAGTTGTGCTTTTAATAAGCAGTAGCCCATGTGTCTGAACTAAAGATGTGGGTTTTCCAGCTTTTGTTATGAGGTGATTGCTAAGTCTTTGTTCTCAGTTGAAATATTTATTGTGGTTTTTTGTTTTGTCATAGGGGATAAGTTGACATTTAATTTGAGTATAATAGGCTTTCAGAACTGAAACTTTTTTTCCCCAAAAAACCATAATACTCACTGGTAGCCATTTTAAACTTAATACACAAATTAAGTTATTATAAACTCTAAAAGGAACTTCGAGTGTCCTTAAGAGACTTTACCTTCTTTTGGCCACTTTTTAAGTGAACTATACCAGCAAGAATAAGCACCAAGTCGCTGCTGCTGAAACCATAAGCTGGAAGATAAACAGTTGAGGTAACTGGTGGTTTATATTTTATGTCCAAGGGCTTTGGATTGTCCCCTTTGATATAAAAATGGTTAGAATGAAATAGTTGGCAGCTGTTTTAACTGCCTGCCCTTTCAACAGATTTTTTTTCTAGTTACCCAATTAGTGCTTTGTTTGTTTGTTTGTTTTGCCTTTTTATTATTATTATCATTTGAAAGAGTTACACAGAGAGAAGGGAAGGCAGAGAGAGAGAGAGAGGTCTTCCATCCACTGGTTTACTCCCCAGTGGGCTGCAGTGGCCAGAGCTGTGTTGATCTGAAGCCAGAAGCCAGAAGCTTCCTCTGGGTCTCCCACACTGGTGCAGGGGCCCAAGGACTTGGGCCATCTTCTTCTACTGCTTTCCTAGGCCGTAGCAGAGAGCTGGATCAGAGTGGAGCAGCCAGGACTTGAACCAGCACCCATATGGGATTCCGGCACTGCAGGTGGTGACTTTAGCCACTACTCCACAGTGCCAGCCCCAATGAGTGGTTTATATAAGTAATTTTTAAATGGTATTAACTTACTGTATGCTTCCCCAAGAAAGTGTTGTAATGGCTAAATACACTGTATCAGTGTGGTTTTACATTCAGTTTTAACAAACTGGTATTTAGTAAGAGACGTTTGTGTTATCTTAAAATTGACAAGACTTTTAGGAGAGTGAGGTTTTGGGGTTAGATTTAATAATCTCAAAAATTTTTCTTACAAATTAGTATTTTGCTTTTAAATGCCTTCATTTTTAATGAAGTCTAATAATTTAGCTATTGTCTTTTACAGGGAGCATTTGGTGCCCTTCAGAAGATATGTGAAGATTCCGCTGAGATTTTAGATAGCGATGTTTTAGATCGTCCTCTCAACATCATGATTCCCAAATTTTTGCAGTTCTTCAAGCATAGTAGCCCCAAAATAAGGTAAAATCAGCATTAATTTATAAACTATATATAAACCTAACTGCTGCCTTATTTTATATTACTTTACCTAATGTTTTTGTGATTAGCAAAAGATTGGCTGTTTCACAAAGGCGAACTTAGATAATGAAACATACTGCTTTAATAATGAAACCCTTGAAATGTTGCCATTTAATGTATGATATAATTCTCTACCCTCTCTGTGGTTCATTGTGTTTGTGATACTTAAAGATCATGTTTAAGTCCTTTTGTTTAAGGCCAAGATTATTGTTTGTCTGTTATCTTAAGTTACCAGTCTTGCCAAGCTCAGACACCTTCATTTTTGTGTCTTTGTAATAATTCCTCCAGTAAAACAGATGGGTATACTTATCTGTTGGAGTTGGACAAGATTATCAAATGTAATACTGTGAGTTCTTTGCACTTTTAAGCATTCAAAGGTACTTTAAGAAGTTTGTGGAGGGGCCAGTGTTGTGATGCAGAGGGTTAAGCCACTGCTTGGAATGCCGGTATCCCGTGTCGGAGCATTGGTTGGAGCTGCAGCGGATGATGCCTCAAAGTCCTGGGGCTCCTGGCCATCCACTTGGGAGACCTGGATGGAGTTCCTGGCTCCTGGAGTCTGCACAGTTCTAGGCCTGCCTCCTCCACTTCTGATCCAGCTCCCTGCTAATGCGCCTGGGAAAGCAGCAGAAGATGGGCCAAGTACTTAGGCCCCTGTACCTACATGGGAGACTCGTATGAAGCTCCTGGTTGTGGCCATTGTGAATCAGTGGATGAAAGATCTCTATCTCCCTCTCCCTGTCACTCTACCTTTCAGATAAATTAACAGATCTTTCTTGTTTGTCAAAAAATGGAAATAAAAGATACATTTATCTTGATGCAAAAAAAATTTTGAAATCGGTGCAGTTTTTCTCATGTATTTTCCATGAAATCTTTGAAAACTCTTTGTAGGAGCTTTGAAATTTTTTACAACAAAACAAAGTTAATTTTAATTCCATTTTTCAGGAACTTTTTGAAGTATACACTATCTAATATCCTCTTAGTGATGTGCCCTCATTTTTAGGCCAGTGCAGGCCTGTTTTCTGTTTTCTCCATCCTGTGATTAATAGACTGAATTTAAATGAGAATATGTTCTCATTTGAATCAAGTACTTTTAATTGAAGAGTTTCATATCTTAGAGTTTCACATCTAATTATGAGAAGAATCTTTTGGTGTGAAGGTGGCAGAGCTTCTGCACATCCCTAAAATCACATAGTAGGCCTAGCTGACTAATCCTGAAATGAACCTAGTTTGCTTTGTTCATTTCTGTATCTTGGTTGTATCCCTGTTGTATAATGGCTGAAATATTTAGAATATTAGCTTTTGAGTTACTGTCATAAGCTATCCTATCAAACTATAGTTTTAATATCTTCATTGACTCTACCAAGGGCTTATTTCTGTGGATGTCGTTGCTCCATCTACTGATGGAGCATTTTGTTGCTTCCAGTTGTCAGTGCTGCATGGTTTTATACAGAATAAGAAAACATCATATACTATCTAAAGTAGAGCTGATGCAGTGTCTGCCGGTGATCGGTCAGGAGTCCTAGTGTGGGAATTTAGTGTGTAGGCCGACATTATTAGTTCAAGTGGCCATTGGAGCTTGTAGTAGTCTAAGCTGCACTACGTGGAATTATGGCTTTGGCAATGTGACCAGAGATTACTTGTGTATGTAGGTCTATTTAGGGGCCTGCTATTTCCCGTTAGTAGGATGAACATAGCTCTCAGTTGAGTTCTGATATACTTAAGTGCAAATATTTGAGCTATTGAGGCTTTTATCAAATCGCAGCAAAGCTTCTAACAGATATTAGAATGAATTACTACCCAGGAAGGAAATAGTTTTAAAAATTAACTGATTAGAGCTCAAACATTGAGAATAGATTTTTTATTTTTTAAATTGTACTCTGGAATGTCAGCTTGGAAGAAATTTTTCATACTGTTGCTACTTATAAGAAGGAAACTTTATATTTTTTCTCTGAGTGGAATGAAAATAAGGACTAGAGTTTTACAACATGTAAATTTGGCAGATCTTTTGAAAGAATCTTTTGAAATCTTGTATTTCAGGAGTTCGTCTTACAAGAATATGTGAAGACTCAAAAACAGTAGTTGGCCTAAAGTACACAGACAAAAGGGGGTGTTTTAAGATGGTCAAGTCCCAGAACAGAATTCCTGAGTTCAGTTCCTGGCTCCCTGTCCTGATTCCAGCTTCCTGCCATTGTAGACCCTGGGAGGCAGCTGTGATAATTCTAGTAATCGGGTTCCTGCCACCACAGTGGATTGCATTGACAGCTCCTAGCCATGGGTCATCCAGAGCAGTTGTGAGCATTTGGGAAGTGAACTAGCAGATGGGAGTTTGCTCACTCACTCTGATCTGTATGTATTTGTCAAATTTTAAAAATATTTTTAATTTAAAAAATGCACTAACAGTCCAGGATGAAAAATTAGAATTAAGACTGTCTTCTGGGAACATTTTGCCTGGCAGTGAAGACTTGGATTGTGTTCCCATCTCCTACTCTAGCTCAGCCCCGCTCATTCCCAGCAATCATAAGGCATTTGGGGAGTGAACCAATCCATGGGAGCTGGCTCTGTCTCTCAGTCTCCCAAATTAAAAATAGGGAGAAAGGGGCTATCTCCAGTTTAGTGGAATTTACTCTGAGCTTACTAAATGTCTCAGAGGGTCTAAAGAAAAGAGTTTTTTAATTTAAAAAGCTGTAGAGAAGAAACCATGTTGCAAAAATATTCAGAAAAAATACCACTTACGTGTCTGGACAAATCTAATTAAGAAATAGACTAAAGTATATGGATATGTACCAAGAATAAATTTTCTTCCTTTGTTACTGCTCAGGTAATATAAAGAAGTGTTTTGATAGACATAGGATTCTAGGTTTATCATTTACATTTCTGTCCTATGTCTGATTCCTTTTTGGGGGGGGAATTAGTATTTAGAGCTTACAACAGTAGGAAGAATTATTTATTGATTTGAGAGGCAGAGTGACAGATCTTCCATCTGCTGGTTCACTGCCCAGATGGCCACAGTGAACAGGGCTGGGCCAGGAGGAAGCCAGAAGCCTGAAACTCATCTAGATCTCTTATGAGTGGCAGAGGCCCTACCACTTTGAGTTGTCTTCGTGGCTTTCCCAGGCACATTAGCAGGGAACTGAATCAGAAGAGAAGCAGCCAGAATGCAAAGCCAGCACCCATATATGGGATGCTGGCATTGTAGGCAGTAGCTAACCTGCTGTACCACAAAGCCGACCCTTAGCATTTTTGTTTTATGAAAAGCTTTGTTGTAATTTACACTAGAATTATGTTTGAATCAGTAGGTCTCAATTTGTACTGTAGAGGTCTTGAACATTTTATTGAATGTATTTCTGGACATTATTTGGTACTATTGTAAATGGTAAATTTTCTAGTTGTTTGACAATGCTTAGGAAAATTAACATACAGAAGTATGTTTAATAAGCTTTTTACAAAAAAGACATGAGGTACAAGGGACTTCTCATGTAAAAATGTAAACAGTACCCAATTTCAGGTTTCTAAAATTATTTGGGAAATGCTAGTGGCTTATGCCTGTGGAGGATGAAGTAGGTGAAACTTCTACCTTTTAAATTTTGCCCCACATGCACATGAAGAAATACAAGTTAAAAGATTTTTGTTCTTGATTTAAAAGCCTTTTTAAAAGTCATATTCTTTTATTTTCTGTCCCATTTTTCTGCTGTGCCAAAATGTAACATAGTAGCTCATTTAGTTGAATCCTCACAACAAATAGGTGAGTTGTAGTGTTCTTACTTTGTAGATGAGAAAAGCAGACTATAACGTTTACTTTGTGTTACACATTTAAGTGGTTGAGCTCCCTTGTGTGTGTATTAGTATCACTATTATAGGTATTAGATCTTCCATCAAATAAATATTTATATGTGAATTTGCCTTAACTGCTGAACCAAAAACAGCTGTTTTGGCACAGTGGTCACAACGTATCAAAGTTCTCATGTGGCTCGTATTTCAGAAGAGGCAGCAGATAGGACAGACAATAAAGTAATTTCAGTTTGTGACAAATACAATGGAAAAATAAGACTAGGGCCTAGACAGTGGTTCAAGGAGGTATTTTATATAGGAGTTTCTCTGCAATGGTTAAGTATTTTATTTTTTTTAAGATTTTATTTATTTGAGAGGTAGAGTTACAGACAGTGAGAGGGAGAGACAGAGAGAAAGGTCTTCCTTCTGTTGGTTCACTCCCCAGGTGGCCGCAATGGCCGGAGCTGCATGGATCCAAAGCCAGGAGCCAGGTCCTTCCTCCTGGTCTCCCACATGGGTACAGGGGCCCAAGTACTTCTTGGGCCATCTTCTACTGCTTTCCCAGAGAGCTGGATTGGAAGAGAGACAGCTGGAACTAGAACCAGCACCCATGTGGGATGCCCGTGCCGCAGGTGGATCAACCTACTGCGCCATGGCGCCAGCCCCAATGGTTAAGTCATTAAAAATCACAGTGAAGAACAGCAAGTGAAGAGGCCCTGGAATTAGGGGCTAAAGCAGAAGCTCCATCATAAAGCAGTGCCTAGGCTAATGGTCAGCAAACTGACCCGTGGAGCCAGAGTTGGCCTATGGCTTGTAGCTAAGTTGTTGTTGTTTTTAATTTATTTGAAAGGCAGAGTTATAGAGAGGAGGGGAGGAGAGACAGATCTTCGATTTGTTGGTTCACTCTCCAAATGGCCACAACAGGTGGAGCTGGGCCAATCAGGAGCCAGGAGCTTCTTCTGGGTCTCCATGGAGGTGCAGGGGCCCAAATACTTGGGCCATCTTCTGCTGCTTTCTCAGGCAGCTGGATTGAGAGTAGAGCAACTGAAACTCATACCGGCTCTGTACGTGGTGGCTTTAACCTGCTAAGCTACACTGCTGGCCCTAGAGAGGGGTCTTCCTTCCTCTGGTTTGCTCCCCAAGTGGCCCCAATGGCGAGACATGGGCCAGAACAAAGCCATGAGCTTCATCTGGGTCTCCCACATGGGTGCAGGGGCCCAATTACTTGGGTCATCTTCCTCTGCTTTCCCAGGTGCATTAGCAGGGAGCTGGAGCAGCCGGGATTCAAACCAACACCTATATGTTTTGCCAGCATCAAAGGCCACAGTGCCAGTCCTATAGGAATGATTTTTATATTTTTAAAGGTTGTATCTAAATAAAGTTGTAACAGAGGTCTTATATAGCCTTTGAAGATTGAAATATTTACCATTTGGCCTTTTGCAGGAAAAGTAGATGAGTTTTTACTGGAACAAGAGTATAGATAGGTCTTTTTATTCATGTGTGTCAGATAGGTTGTAATAGGGGTTGACACAGTGGAAATCAGGAAACCAATTAGATCCTATTGCAGTAACTCTGGTAAGAGATCATGGTTTGGGGGCTGGTACTGTGGTTGTAGCAGTTAAGGCTGCCGCCGCCTACAATACCAACATATGAGCTCCAGTTCAGGTCCTGGCTGCTCCACTTCCAATCTAGCTCTCTGTTATGACTTGAGAAAGCAGTGGAAGATGGCCCAAGTTCACATGCCCCTGCACCCGCGTGGGAGACTTGAAAGAAGCTCCTGACTCTGGACTTGGGATCGGCACAGCTTTAGCTGTTGTGGCCATCTGGGAAGTGAGCCATCGGTTGGGAGACCTCTCTCTGCCTCTGCCTGTCTATAATTCAGCCTTTCAAATAAATAAATACAGTTTTTAAAAGATCATGTTTGAATTAGGGGAAAAGTCATGGCAGTGGGAAGTAAATGTGGCCCAGAAAAGTTGAACTGAGAATGTACCAGAACACTAGGCATATATAACAAAGTGTGTCCCTCTCCCAAGCACCTACTCTTTACAGAGGAATCTGCCTTTAAAAATTTGCACATTCCCTTTTAGCCATTGTTCACCTACTTAGACTAAGGTATAGTGTTAATCTGCAACTTAACATCTTTCACTTTATCATTCACATACTTTTTTTATTTAAAGATTTAGTTATTTATTTGAAGCTCAGAGTTACACAGAGAAGGAGAGGCAGAGAGAGGTCTTTCATCTGCTGATGCACTCCCCAATTAGCTGCAACGGCTAGAGCTGCGCTGATTCAGAGCCAGGAGCCTCCCCTGGGTCTCCCACACAGGTGCAGGGGCCTAAGTGCTTGGGCCATCTTTCTGGCTTCCCAGGCCACAGCAGAGAGCTGAATCTGAAGTGGAGCAGCTGGGACTCGAACCAGTGCCCTATGCTATGCCAGTACTGGAGGTGGTGGCTTTACTTGCTGTGCAGCGCCGGCCCCTCACATACTTTTTTGATACACAGAGATTCGATTCATTTTTTTAGATGTATGTGTGTACATATGGATCTATGTATTCCGTGATACTTTTATGAGTGAATATTTATGTTTTTACCAGTCTTTTGTAGTCAGAAAAGTTACCGTGAACATATGTTAACATTTTATACTTTGTCCCTAGGTCTCATGCTGTTGCATGTGTCAATCAGTTTATCATCAGTAGGACTCAGGCTCTGATGTTGCACATTGATTCTTTTATTGAGGTAAGATTTGCTCTCCCCACTTTGTTTTTGGAAATATTAAATACTGTTAGTATTATTTCTGATAGCATTAAAATTGAATACAGTATAGATTCTTTTTGTAGCTGAAAATAAAAACTTATTTTTTTCTACTGGTATCATGATACAAACATCGATTTTGGTGCTTTGTATTATCTGATTACTATTTAAATATCTATCAGTATACTGTTCAAGTTTCACGTGAAAATTAAATCACTCAGCTTGCATATAGTATTTGAAACATGGAGAAATGGTGAGGTTGGGTAAGTTACTCAGTAAGGAATTGGAAGTTACAGACTAAAGAGACAGTGCAGTCATGTACCACATAATTATGTTTTGATCAAGAGCAAACTTTTATAACAGTGGCCCCCCCGTATAGCCTTGGTATATAGTAGGCTGTGCCATTTAATTTAGGTTTGTGTGCGTATATCCTGTTCACACCCTGACAAAATCCCCCTAATGGTGGATGTCTCAGAACACATCTAAGCAATGCATGACTGTATTTCTGTTTCTTTGGGTTTCTATTATAAAATTAGAGGTTTCAGGGGAAAATTTAACTTAATCTCAGTGTACAAGCAGAAAGACATGAAGAGCAGCAAGTTCTGGCCATAAACCATACATAAGCAGTACAATTCCTTTTCAAACACAGCAGTAGAAAGGACTGATTATTATAGCTTGTTAATAACTTCCACTTTTTTATTGATCAGGTGAAAATTAGTTCATTGCTTTTCAACTGATAACTGCAGTCAGGAAATTGTAAGAATAGATTGGGGAAGGGTACCATGTTATTTTTGTTAGCACTTAGAAATTAACCAACCCCAATCTGAGCATCTAAGAAGGATCCTGCAGACACAAGTTCAAATGAGTTGTTTTACTGAGTCCCTACTATGAATCGGACTGTGTGCTTGATGCTAGGGATATGTAAATTTTATGCCCTACAAGATGTTTTCAGTCTTGTTGGGATTTAAGGTGGTAGTGTGTAGTGTCTGCTAGTAGAGGTCTGGGGTAAGACTGCCTGGGCTCAAATGCCACATCTCAGCTTAGTGGCTGTGTAACTGTGGGCACTTAACTGATGCTTTCTGTTTTGTCATTTGTAAATGAGCTAATAACTGGCCTACCCTGTTGGATT
Organism: Lepus europaeus; assembly: GCF_033115175.1. Classification (NCBI taxonomy): domain Eukaryota; kingdom Metazoa; phylum Chordata; class Mammalia; order Lagomorpha; family Leporidae; genus Lepus; species Lepus europaeus. Next base: position 58,702,439 of record NC_084841.1, read on the forward strand.
ATAAAGCTAGTAGCTATAAATAAATTGGAAAATGGCCTGTCATGGAATAAACACTTTATGTTGGTTGTTTTAGAAGTAATAGTAGTCTCTGTTGTACTATTACACCAGGATATTTGGTTGGTATTCTTTCACAGCTCAATAAAGAGAATGATAGACACACCAGCATCTTACAAGGAAATGAAATTCAGAAATTCTCAAAATAAGAATTCCACAAGACTATACTCACCAAGTAACATTTTTTTACTGTTTATTATTTCTATAAAATTGAGCCAGCTGTCCATCCCACAAGGCAGTAAACCTCTGGAAGAAATGTCTGACACATACTAGGTCTTCAGTGATAATTTATTGGATGAATAAGTGGATTAATTATTCAATTACCAGTGATCCTCTGTGACTTAGGTCTGCTAAGTCTGACAGAACACTGTTGAAAAGTATATTGGTTATTAATGCATGTCTGTCACACATTAGTGTCCATTCAAATTACAGTAGTAACAGTGAAAAGTACAGGGTGATGGCACTGGACACTCCTCCAAACCAGTTGCTGTTCTCTACAGTAAATTAGTGAAATCTTTGAATAGAATATAATGTAAGATGCATATCTAATGTATCAGTAGTACTTGCTGTGGAAAGTTTTATTTTTTGCCACATGAAATACCTGGTTACCTACAGAGTTTTGAGATTGATGTAGAAACAAGACTTGGGGAAACCAAAGTTTCTTTAATGCTACAACAGTAGCTTCATAGGCTATTACATTTAATCATTGAACCTCTCCTTTGTCTTTCTTGTAATAAAGTTTCAGGTTCCATTTTAGAGACATTTCTGTGGTTTCCTGAAAAAAGGCAATGGGACACATTGGATTTAACTTAATTTTTTTAAATGACCTTTTTACTGCTTTTAAATGCACATATGCATGTGTGTTTGTCTAAGTAAAGTAAAACTTCATGAGTGAGGTAAGGAAGGCTTTGTTTTTTGTTTTTTCTTCTCTCAACCTTGCTTGTAACCTCTACAAGAGCCTGCTTGTTTTTGTAGTGAAAGCTTTTTGGTAGACTGCAGTGAGTGTAGACTTGAAAGCCAAATTCAGATCCCTCACTGGCTAGGGGTTAACCTAACTTCTACTAACTTTGATGTCAGTACCTGACTGAAAATTCTTTTTTCAATAGTTGACTTGGTGAGCAGCAGCAATTTGGGGTTAGTTTGTGAAAATGGTCAGTGTTAATTTCCCAATTGTGGGTGCTTTTACAGAACTTGAACCTGCCATCACCACATTCAGAATAGTGAGAGGTAGATCAAATTGTGTTGTGATGAATATCTCTGCTTCCAGGTGAGCTGGATAAATGCCTCCTGTGTCCAGATGACATGGTTTCATTTTTAAAAACTAAAATTGCCTTAAAACACAACTAATATTCTGTCAGAAAGAGTGGCTTTTCATAATCTTTGGCAGTTACTCCATATTTCTGTTGTTTTATTTATAATCAAATACTGTAGGCCAATTAATTCAGTCATTTTTGTATCTTAGAGTTTCTTTCAATGTTACCAGGTTACAGATTGCACATTATTGTGTATACATGTTTCTAATATTGGAATTTTAAAACTAGAAAGCAATGTGTTTCTTGTACAATAGAATCTCTTTGCATTGGCTGGTGATGAAGAACCGGAGGTACGGAAAAATGTGTGCCGGGCACTTGTGATGTTGCTGGAAGTTCGAATGGATCGCCTGCTTCCTCACATGCATAATATAGTTGAGGTAAAACAAGAAATTAAAAGCTCTTTTTCATTCCTAAAGTTGTACTTACGAAATTTGTATTCCTTAAACAATAAATTTGTAAAAAATTTTTTAAAAAATTAACAAAGAAAAAAGTTCTTTTCCCATATTTTCCCTGAGAAAAATTTGGACACAAAATGTGTAGTGTGAAATCACTGATTTCTAGTTTATGTAACGTATTACTGTGAGGAAGGGATTGTATAAATGATTACGATTTCTTAAAATGAGAAATTGTCTTTAGTGGTGATTTTTCTCTCATGACATTTAAGATACTATGGAAAGTTATTTAAAAGAGGAGGAAGCTTTTGATCTGAATTACTAGGAAATGTGTAGATCATTTATGTTTACTTCAATATATTTGTATTTACTTAAATATATTTAAGGTTAGAGTAAACGGTTAATAAAACTTCAGGAGTTTACAGTGGCAGGTTACTATGTTATTGGAATCTAGATTTAAAGTTTTATTTCTATCCTTTACTGGTAAAATTCATCTAATCTAATCAATTGGGGTGATGGTCATGTTGGGCTGAGTAGGAAAGATAGAACCTTAAGAACTAGTTCATGTAAATCATTTAAACAGCCTCTCTTTCAGTCCCTGTGAACTTTAATTATACTAGGGAATTTCTATGTACATTTATCACAGTTTAGACATATTTAAAAGAAGGCTGTGTATAACAAGACACAATTATTAGAACAAAATTATTATCTAGGCAACTTTCAGTCCCTTAATGGATGGAGGTCTGAGATCTACTAGAAGGTGTCTGGGATCTATGGTGCATAGTAACTCCTGTTCTTTTTTTTTTTTTTTTTTTTTTTTTTTTGACAGGCAGAGTGGATAGAGAGACAGAGAAAGGTCTTCCTTTTTGCCGTTGGTTCACCCTCCAATGGCCACTGCGGCCAGCGCATCTCGCTGATCTGAAGCCAGGAGCCAGGTGCTTCTCCTGGTCTCCCGTGCGGGTGCAGGGCCCAGGCACTTGGGCCATCCTCCACTGCCTTCCCGGGCCATAGTAGAGAGCTGGCCTGGAAGAGGGGCAACCGGGATAGAATCCGGCGCCCCAACCGGGACTAGAACCCCGTGTGCCGGCGCCGCAAGGCGGAGGATTAGCCTAGTGAGCCGCAGCGCCGGCCAGTAACTCCTATTCTAAAGCATTAGGAAAGGTAGTTGTGGGGAAGAGTATGTATTAGCCCAAGATAGAGATAAGTGATATTTTTGCTGATGAGCCTTTTCTCTCAAAAGAGACAGGAAGGATTGGTTGAAAGGTTGTTGAGAGAGTTTGCAGTTAACCAGAAAGTTAAATTCTATCAGTTGCCAGGGCAGACCTAGAGAGCCTAATTTACAGTGCCACAGTTCTTTTTCAGAGGTACTCCAGTAGCATAGGGCTAAGACCTAACATGGTACGTGATGAGGGCTGGCCTGTGACATCTGTTGTGTTGCTGTATTTTGTCACATGAGACATGCCAATCTAGAAGAGGTTATAGATAAGGGAATTCATCAGTTTCCCAAATTTCAGCCTGATGTACATTGGGAAATCAGAATGATTGTAGCTTGATATATTCAGAAGACATGGTAAACCTGTTTTGTTGAAAGGTTATTAATACATTTCAAAAACCTCAGTGGTTTCTTAAAGTACAACTACTCAGAAACATCAATAATACATGTGCTGAACACTTTTAATTGGGCAGCATTCTAGAGCAATAGTTCTTAAATTTAGCTACATTTTAGATTCAGCTTGGATTTTTTTTTTTTTTAACAGAAGTGTAAGTTGAAAACTACAATAAAGTGGGAGACAATAACAAAGGCCTGATACAGGGTTGACATTACGGTAATTGTATGATTTTTAAACTGCTTAACATTAAGGACTCTTTGTTCACAGTACATGCTGCAGAGGACCCAAGATCAAGATGAAAACGTGGCTTTAGAAGCCTGTGAATTTTGGCTTACTTTGGCTGAGCAGCCAATTTGCAAAGATGTGCTTGTGAGGCATCTCCCAAAGTAAGTGTTCCGTCTTGTAAATGCTGCCTTCTTCTTAATTTCTTAACAGTGAATCCTTATTTTTATATTTTCAAAAAATTAATTCTTCTGGCATCAGGGAGTTAAGTTCTAAATAAGCCAGACTTAATTTTTTTTTTTTTTTTTTAGTTTTTGACAGGCAGAGTGGACAGTGAGAGAGAGAGAGAGAGAGAAAGGTCTTACTCTTTGCCGTTGGTTCACCCTCCAATGGCCGCCGTGGCTGGCGCGCTGCAGCCGGCGCACTGCGCGTATCCGATGGCAGGAGCCAGGTGCTTCTCCTGGTCTCCCATGGGGTGCAGGGCCCAAGGACCTGGGCCATCCTGCACTGCACTCCCGGGCCACAGCAGAGAGCTGGCCTGGAAGAGGGGCAACCGGGACAGGATCGGTGCCCCGACCGGGACTAGAACCCTGTATGCCGGCGCCGCTAGGCGGAGGATTAGCCTATTGAGCCACAGCGCCGGCCCAGACTTAATCTTACTATTGGTATAAGAAAAGGAATTTTTAAAGAAACAATTATCACCTTTTATATTATATGAGGGTAGTTTTTTCTAAATAATAATTTTGGATTTAACAATGAACTCTAGTGGTTTTTTTGACAATATAAAAATTTTAGTTAGGTGTGAAGTTACTTGTTAATGCTCATTTTTGGAAAAAAATTTCCTCATGGGGAAAATTAATTGCAGAAATTTTTTTAATCACTTAAATTGTCACCACTCTGGTAATCACTGCTAGTATTTTTGTAGTGTTAACTTTGTTTTTCCTGTATAAGTACTATATTTCACATATGCACCATGTATTCAGGGCATGTGGGGAAAAAATTGATTTCATAACCTAGAGCTATCGTGTGGATTATCCATTTAAGGCAACCCAGTGCCTACTGCATATTTAAGTATTCAGTAAAATTCATTGTTAATACTTTAAATGTTGCATGAAACCATGAAGCTTCAGGAGAAAGCTTCATAACAGAAATAATGACTTGCTTTGCATGATTCGACTTGGTCAGTCATACCTGACTGCTCCATGGTCCCAGTTAACTCCCATGACTAACTTTGCAGTCTCATGTTCTTACTTGCTGAATTTTACCAGGCCTTTATTCTGGCAAACCTTAGAACCCATAGGCCAAGGCCCTTGACCCCTTTGTGTTCTCCTAATCTCAGATTTTTCCTTTTATTCTTTCTCTCACAAATGTGATGACCACAGATAAACCGTACTGACCAACTACCCTGGGTCTGTCTCCCCTGCTCAGGATTAATTGAACTATTTTCCTTCTTTTCTTCTTTAACCAGGCTGTTGAATATTATTGGGGAAAGTTACACTGCCGGGCCATTGCTGGTTGTAGAAATCTGTGGTCTTCCCTGACAGGTGGACCCTTCACTCTATCTGCCAGTCTTTGTTCCAGCTTAACTCTCTTCTTCTGGTTACCTTTTTCGGTCCTCTGAAGTTCTCGTTCACTTTTAGCTCTTCTGCCATATAGAGAAAGCAGATGACGCTTCATCTTGCCCCAAAACTTAGATGTATTTTCATATGCATTGTATTCTTCCTAACTAGTCTTTGTACTTAGGGTCTGGATAGCATAATTTTTTTTCTTATCCCTAGAGACTTAGTTGTATGTTCTCTATCTGAGCTTTTCTTGTGGCCTTTCTTTCCCTAACTTTTTAATTCAGTTTCTTCTGTCTTAAAATTCAAAAAGGAGATGAGGCCCACTGTCTTCATAAATTTTAAATCAGTTCTTGTTAAATCTGTAGTATCTTACTAAAATTGTTGACAAAGATCTTCAGTGATTTAACTATTAGGAGTCCAGAGAGATGTGGTTCTATATACTGTAAGTTTTACCTTGTTGGGGTCGGTGCTGTTGCGTAATAGGCTAAGCCTCTGCTGCAGTGCCGGCATCCCATATAGGTGCCAGCTTTAGTCCTGGATGCTCCTCTTCTGACCCAACTCTGCTATGGCCTGGGAAAAAGCAAAAGGTGGCCTAAGAGCTTGGGCCCCTGTATTCACATGAGAGACCCAGAAGAAGCTCCTGGCTCCACTCTGACCCAGCCCTAGCCATTGCAGCCGTTTGGAGAGTAAACCAGCAGATGCAAGACTCCTCTCTCTCTCTAATCCACCTTTCAAATAAGTAAATAAATCTTTTAAAAATAAAAAATTTTTTAAAAATCTTACCTTGTTTGTGTTATAAAGGCACTTGAAAAAAGTTCATGGAAAATGGAATTAAAAGTTGAATTTTGGGACAGGCATTACGGCACAGTGGGTTAAAACACCATTTGAGATCCTCACATCCCATATCAGAGTACCTGATTCAATTCTCAACTACTATGCTTCCGATCCAGCTCCCTACAAAAACATTCTGGGAGGCAGCAGATGGTGGCTTAAGTGCTTGGCCTTTGCCACTTGCATGGAAGCCCCAGATTGAGTTCTAGGCCAAGCCCCCAAATTTGGCCTGATCAGCCCTAGCTGTTGTGGGCGTCTGGGGAGTGAACCAGCAGATGGAACAGCTCTGTCTGTCACTCTACCTTTCAAGTAGATGAAAGGTAGTAAACTGTTTAAAAACAGTTTGGTGCAAAAAATGTTGAACTCCCTGCATATTAGGGGTTTTCACAATATTAATGTTAAAATGCATAGTATGAAACAGTGCATGGCTTTCAAAACTTCATTGCACCAAAGAAAACTTTCAGTTACATTTTCCCACAAATTTTAATTCTCTAAGTACAGTGCTTACTTACTGTTACTCTTGCATTTGGATTTTAGAAGGACTTAGAGCATGAATGACCCACATTTCTTAAACCTAACTAGGGGATTTGAAATCCCATTGCTTCCTTTTGTCTGTTAGAATTCTTTCAGCTAGTGAGGGAAGATATATATCACTGAGTATGCCCAAAAAAACTGTGTTGCCAGCGGTTGTCTCATTGGTTTTATTAGCATGCATAAGGTTGGGACGACTTTAATTTGGTTGAGAAGCATAGATCTTTATCTCATGAATTGATTTCTTTATAGGTTGATACCTGTGTTAGTGAATGGCATGAAGTACTCAGATATAGATATTATCCTTCTTAAGGTAAGGAAATTTTCCTGACCAAAAGGGAAAGTGATTTTCATATTAATAAGTCCTTGAAAGGCCGACAACATTTAGAAAAGGCTTTATCTAGGGACAGGTGTTTGGCATAGTGTTTAAGATGCCATCATCCCATATCAAGAGTACCTGGGTTCAAGTCCCATTTGCATCCCCAGTGCCAGCTTCCTGATAATCTGTACGCTGGGAGGCAGCAGATGATGGGTCAGATAAAAAGTTGGTCCCTGCCACTTACATAGGAGATACAAATTGAGTTCTTGATTCGTGGCTCCTGGCTTTGACCCGGCCCTCCCGACCCAGCCCAGCCCAGGCCTTTGTAGATCTCTGGGGATTGAGCCATTGAATGTGAAATATTCTCTTTCTTCTCTGCCTCTCAAGCAAATTATTATAGTCTTTTTATAAGTAGGCTTCCTATTATATATACTAGACTACGGAGGTTCAAACATGGAAGCAAACATAATGAATTTGGGTGGTAATAGGTTCTAGCTTAATTGGAACTAGATGATGACATTAGTAGATTTATCATTTATTTCCCTTTAATTTCAGCTAAAGTACTGCATCTTAAATATGCTGATCTGAATTTGATTTTATATACCCTTAGATTGCATGAGCCAGTGTGGGGCATTGTGGGGTAGCTGCTCCTTATGACCTAACAGGTGTTACTTGTTTCTTCCCTCTGTGAGAACTGTTCTCTGCAGAGGGGCTGATTCTTAGTCAGGAAATATACTTGAGAATCTAGTACCCAACTCTGCCTTGATATTCTGGTTCTTGGACTCCTTTAAATATTATTAGCTAATAAAAATTTCTCTTTAAAAATACACAGGGTGATGTTGAAGAAGATGAAACAATTCCTGATAGTGAACAGGATATAAGGCCACGTTTTCATCGATCCAGGACAGTGGCTCAGCAGCATGATGAAGATGGGATTGAAGAGGAAGATGATGATGATGATGAAATTGATGATGATGATACCATTTCTGACTGGAATCTAAGTAAGTCAAGAGAGGAAAAGTACTGTTGGCTATTTTGGTAACAACTTTATACATATTGTGTAGTTCAGTGGGATATAATGTGTTCCTAGAGCTGTCCAGCCATCACTACAGTAAATACTTTTTTTTTTTTAAGATTTATTAGTTTCTTTGAAAGAGTTCAAAAGGGAAAGACAGATAAACCTTCTGTGAGTTGGTCCACTCCCCCTGATGGCTGCAATGGCCAGTGCTGGGCCAGGTGGAAGCCAGGAGTCAGGAGCTTCTTGGAGGTCTCCCACTTGGATAGCAGGGCCCCAAGGACTTGGACCATCATATGGTGCTTTCCCCAGGCCATTTGCAGGGATCTGGATTGGAAGTGGAACAGCCAGGACATGAACTGGTGCCCATGTGGGATGTCAGCATTGCAGGCAGTGGCTTATCCGCCATGCCACAGTGCCAGCCCCAGCTTCTAGACTTTTGGTAGAAGTGAAACCATAAAATATGTAATCATTTGTGACTGGTTGCTTTCATGTAGCATATCGTTTGCAAGGTTCATCCATGTTGTAGTATGTATCCATATGTATATTTCATTCCTTTTTGTTATGAAATAATAGTGCATTGCATTAGCATACCATATACTATTTATAAATATACTCATTCATCAGTTGATGGACATTGGTGGTGTTTCTTCTTTTGGCCATTATGAGTAATGATGCTGTGAACATTCATGTACAAGTTTTAGTGTGGCCATCTAGTTTTGTTTTTGTTTTGTTTTCTTAAGATTTATTTATCTATTTGAAAGAGTTACAAAGATCGATCTTCCATCCGTTGGTTCACTCCCCAAATGGCCGGAACGGCCAGAGCTGGGTTAGTCCAAAGCCAGGAGCTTCCTCGAAGTCTCCCATGCAGGTACAGGGCTCCAAGGACTTTTAACACTGGAAGTAGTGAGCTGAGTGAAACAGTATTTGTCTTAATTTTTCATAAAGACAGTGTCTAGTATGGTAGTCATGTGCAAAACAGAATTGTCTTCATAATTAATCTGCTAAGTCTTTATCCTAAGAAAATAGATTTAATAAAATTTTTCAAGTGGTAAGACTGTCTCCTATTTAAATGAATTCTTTGAAAGTCTAAAAAGGTGTGAATAAAGTATTATATATACAAAGTACATCTCATTTAAAAATATATGTAATGAAATTATAGAAGTTGATGGTGTGTTTTTTAATTAAATATTTCCTTAGGAAAATGTTCTGCTGCTGCCTTGGATGTTCTTGCAAATGTGTATCGCGATGAGCTACTGCCACATATTTTGCCCCTTTTGAAAGAATTACTTTTTCATCATGAATGGGTTGTTAAAGAATCGGGCATCTTGGTTTTAGGAGCAATTGCTGAAGGTAATTTACGTCCAGGTTGTTTTGTGCTAATAAGATGAGGCTTCTTTAGGGAGTTGCTGTTACCTTATAAGCAAAGACTGTTGGCTCTGAAACTCATATACAACTGTACTGTCTAGTTGTGCTAGTGTTAGGTAGACGAGTCCCTGATCTTCACGTACCTTAAAGGGGGATGATGAATCCCAAAGCCATCAGGATAAATTTCTACTTTGAACCAGTTAACTGTAACTAACTGTTACAGTTAGTTAACTGTACTAAATAGTCGTAGGCTTACTTCTAACCCAGGTGGATACTTTGCATATGTTTTCGTTAAAACAAAGGAACAGAATAAGAGGGTTCTGATGTCTGAAATGTCTCCATTGCTGGAAAAATAGCTTTGTTTTCTCAGTAAGTACAAGAAACACGAGTAAGGAAAGAGTTGTCATCCTTTGTGAAGGTTATGATTGATTCTGTCCTGGCTATAAACGTCTATCAACAAGAAGTTGAGACATGTTACAGGCATTTCTGAAAGCTGTGATTTGTGTAATGGAGGTGAAATGATGTCCTACTCCTGCTGTAAGACCCCTAGGAGTACTTAAGCTCTAATTTCAGTCGTTTTATAATTTTGGTACACATTATTATAGTATATTTATAGTAGTGGGAATATATGGAAATTTTTCATGGATACATGCATTACTTTTAGGATTCAACTGCAGTAATTTTGTTTGAACCAAATTTTAGCACTTTTTGAGATATTTCTGTTAATTTTGTTTTCTCCAGGCTGTATGCAAGGCATGATTCCATACCTTCCTGAGCTCATTCCTCACCTTATTCAGTGCCTCTCTGATAAAAAGGCTCTTGTGCGTTCTATAACGTGCTGGACTCTTAGCCGCTATGCACACTGGGTAGTCAGCCAGCCACCAGACACGTACCTGAAGCCATTAATGACAGAATTGCTAAAGCGTATTCTGGATAGCAACAAGAGAGTACAAGAAGCTGCCTGCAGGTGGGACAGTCCATAAAATAAGATTCATTGTGATGTGATTAATTCAGTGAGAGAGCAATTTTGAACCCTGTAGAATGCTGTTGTTAAACCATGAATGGAATATTTAATGATTAAATACTTTCTGACTGTGTAACAAAATTTAGTTTTCCTTGCTTTTTCTTCTTGGTGAAAAAAAGTAGGATTGTCAGAAATGTTTTTGTTGTTGTTTTGTTTTAGGGGTAGTGGTTTTGAGAGACAAAGACTTACCATCTACCAGCTCACTCCCCAAATGTTCTCAATGGATGGGTCTCAACACAGTCTAAGTTGGGAGCCCGAGACCCATTCCAGGTCTCCCGCATAAGTGACAGGAGCCCAGCCACTTGAGCCATCGCTGCTGCCTCACAGGGTCTACTTCATCAGGAAGGTGGATTCAGGGGCCAGAGTTGGTAGGATGTAGGCGTCTTAGCTGCCCCAGTTTTGTAAATCTAAATGAGACTCTAACTAGACATCAGTCTCTGCATTTCTTTCCCAGCTCAGTGAGTATAACTATAGCATTATCTTTTACTTTAATTCCATCAGAGGTCTGAAATGGTGATCACAAGGCTCCTACTCTTGAAGGAATAATAAAGTTTGAGCAGATTCATATCCATCAATATATTTAAGCATCTGTTCCAGAACCTATTCTCTTTAATGCTGTTTTGTTAGGCTTCCCTTACTATGGATATTCTAGTTTTCTTGGAACAAACATTTAAGATTCACAAAGTCTCTCCGTGCATATTTACGTTGGAGGATACAGACTATTTGGGTTCCTGTGATTTATTCATCCATACACCTCTTTAGCTGTTAATTGTTAAATGTATAAATAAATGCCTGGCTTACAGTCCCAGCAGTCTTGAAACTTACATGCTAGTTATGTGGTTATAACTAACTCATGGCAAGTTCTAAGAAGAAAATGGGTAAACTGTTCACAGTGCTAATGAATAGGATTTTCATTAGCAAATGCCTTAAACCTATCATTTTAGGAAATTTCTAGAGTAGGAAAAACACGAAAGATTTTAACAACTAGATGTGTCTTGTGGGCAAGAAAAATTGGGGTCTCTAATTTAAGTACTTAGACTGAGACTGAACTTTTTTCCTTTCTTACATATTTGTCCTCATAGTTGAAATGGCACGTTTCGTAATGTTTGCACTGCTAAACATCAGTGCACTATATGGATCTTAGACTTGACAAGCTGCAGTACTGCTGTGTTCTTCCACATTTTAAACACTGAGCATTAGAATGATTGTCATTTTGTTACCCTTGGTATGCACCTGAAGGGTAAAGTATAGAGCTTAATTTATTTATTTTTTATTTTTATTTTTATTTTCTTTTTTTGGACAGGCAGAGTGGACAGTGAGAGAGACAGAGAGAGAAAGGTCTTCCTTTACCGTTGGTTCACCCTCCAATGGCCGCTGTGGCCAGTGCACCACACTGATCCGAAGCCAGGAGCCAGGTGCTCTTCCTGGTCTCCCATTCGGGTGCAGAACCCAAAGACTTGGGCCATCCTCCACTGCCTTCCCGGGCCATAGTAGAGAGCTGGTCTGGAAGAGGGGCAACCGGGACAGAATCCGGCGTCCCGACCGGGACTAGAACCCGGTGTGCCAGCGCCGCAGGCGGAAGATTAGCCTGTTGAGCCACGGCGCTGGCCAGAGCTTAAATTTTAATCTAGACTTTGTTCATCTAGAACAGTTGCCAGAATGTAATCTTCCTGAAAATGAGGATATTGTTTTGTTCATTTTGTCCTAGCACTCAGTGACTAAACATCAGATACACTTGTTGAATAAGGATTAACAACATTTATAGTTCTAGAATTTACCATTGTAGCTATGCAGATGCCAGTGGGTGATAACCTCTTAGAAAGGAAGAAGTGATAAGAAATGAGAAAAAAATAATAAAAATCAGCATTTGTGTGATAAGGCAAGGATACAGGTGTGTAAAGTTTCAATGGATATTCTGTAAACAAGAGACTTAATTTCCTGTTGTGAACCACTATTGCTTTTATATAACATGTTTATTAATCATCTTTTTTTTTTCCTTTTTTCTTTTTTTTTTTTTAAATTACAGTGCCTTTGCTACCCTGGAAGAGGAGGCTTGTACTGAACTTGTTCCTTACCTTGCTTACATACTTGATACTCTGGTCTTCGCATTTAGTAAATACCAGCATAAGAACCTGCTCATTCTTTATGATGCCATAGGAACTTTAGCAGATTCGGTAGGACATCATTTAAACAAACCAGTAAGTATCAGTTGATCATTTATCATGGAAAAGCAATGGAGTATAGTTATAATCAATGTTAAGAAATAAGCATCTTTGGAGATATGACAGGCAACAAGTATATCCCCCTCTCAAGTAGGATTTCAAATATAACTATATACTTTGTGAAAATTACAGCAACATCTCACATGAATGCACCAGTTCTTATTCCTCTCTGTCCTTTTTGATTTTTTTGGTTTGGTTTGGTTTTTTGTTGTTGTTGGTTTGTTTGGGAGATAGAACGCAAAGCCAGGACCTGGGAACTTGATTCAGATGACAGATACCGAATTCCCAGAGTGTTCATTAGCAGGAAGTTGGAATAGAAAGTGGAGCTGGAACTCAGTCACAGGAACTTCAGTATAGGATGTGGGCCTCTCAATCTGCATCTTCACCAGGCCAGATATCTGCCCTGCGCCAGTACTTTATAAAAGAAAAAGGATAGTAATGCTTTTAGATGATGGATTTTCAACTTTTAAATTTAAAGGGTTTTGGGTCTCCCACTTCATAAACCTTGTAGCTTTAGAGTACCACATCTAAACATTTTTTTTCTTCAGGCCATACAGGTATGGGGAGCACACTATTTAAAGGAATTAGAAAATGGAGTAATAGGTTAAAACTGTTGAATAGTGGTCAGAGGCACCTTGTCTCTAGGAATGTATATAGATCTCAATTCTCTGCTGAAGAATAGATTTAATATGTGATTGCATTTGATTTTCGGTTACACCAAAAATTTGGGATGACACAGTTGCTGTATTGGTTTCTTTAGTGTTTGTAGTTTTGGTTGGTCTTTGGGGGGTGGGTTTTGTTTTCTGAATATCTTTAGATATTCCCTTTGTTTACATGATTTTTGTGCTTATTTGGTTCTGTGAGTTGTTCTTCAGTTTAAATAAAGACACTTAAATGATTGTGAATCTTTTTCTACATAAGACTCTAAGTTTTCCTGATAATTTATAATACACTGTAATAGCAACAGCCAAATTACAATTTACCTTAGGACTAAGATTTTGTCACTGGAGAGTAAAATGTATATGGTTCTTCTTTGTCATTTAACAAGTAATACATTTTGATGTGACAGTGTACTTACATATGTTTTGTTTCAAAAAGGGTATTACTTAAAAATAGAACAATGTTTTGTAGTTAAAGGTAGGCAAAAGAAAGAACTTTAAAAAGGACTATGTAAAGCAAAGGATGAACCTTAGAATCCCTTCTGTAATTTTACAGGGTTGCTCTAAGTGGATTTTAATTTTCATAGACTCAAAGTAGACATGTTTATGATACTGAAGCTTTATATGTTTTTTATTTTTGTAAATAGGAATACATTCAGATGTTAATGCCTCCTCTGATCCAGAAATGGAACATGTTAAAGGATGAAGATAAAGATCTCTTCCCTTTACTTGAGGTATGCTGGGCTGGTAATATTTAAGTTAATCTAACACTGTAGTTCCTCAAAAATCGATACTATAATTCAGGATAGGTGTATACTCTAATAGGTAATATGACTACATTGACATTCAAACCCATTTCTTTTGAAATGCTGAATAAGTATGTAACATTGTTACTTTGCTATCTATACTAAGAAAAACTTAGATAAGAAAAGCAAATGGACATATGCTTTTAATTCAGTTTTTCCACAAACTTTTTGAAGTTCCCTTTGTAACATGGTGTATTATTTGCATGAACTGCTTTACATTTTCTTCTGAGTAAGCCTCTCCTGGTTGGCTGATGGGCGAACAGTGAGTCCCAGCCAAAGGAGAAGTCTCAAAAGTTAAAATTGTTGGTGTAAGTTAAGTACAGTTCCACACATTTGTGTTCATCCTTAGTGTACCCAGAACACTGAGCTTGTGTTATTCTTCCTAGTGTCTGTCTTCGGTTGCCACAGCCCTGCAGTCTGGCTTCCTCCCATACTGTGAACCGGTCTATCAGCGTTGTGTAAACCTAGTGCAGAAGACACTCGCACAAGCCATGGTATTTTGTTTAATGTCTTTTCCTTCTTGACATAAACGTTTTTCTAAAGACAGATATAGATGTGTACAAGCTTCTTTGGTAATTGATTAGAAACAAACTTTCAAAACCATCATGTGTAATTTCAGCTGAACAATGCTCAGCCAGATCAGTACGAGGCTCCAGATAAAGACTTTATGATAGTGGCTCTTGATTTGCTCAGTGGCCTGGCTGAGGGACTTGGAGGCAACATTGAACAGCTGGTAGCACGAAGTAACATCCTGACACTGATGTATCAGTGCATGCAGGTGAGACATCTAAGGTGGAAGTGAGTGCTGTGTCGTTTGAACGCTTCTCTGTGCCATATGGGGATTCATTTCTTTTTCTTGTTGTAGGATAAAATGCCAGAAGTTCGACAGAGTTCCTTTGCCCTGTTGGGTGACTTGACAAAAGCCTGCTTTCAGCATGTTAAGCCTTGTATAGGTATGAATATTTTCTACTGCTTCAGATGTGATTTTGTTTTATGTAAGTGTACATTTTCCTGGTTAAGGTTGCTTTGATTGAAACAGACAGGATATGAGAGACCCTTCCACCTCTTTCACTATCATTCCCACAGCTCTTGCAGCATGCCTGTGACTGTGGGCAGTTTTGAGTAGTACAGCTGTGGAGTCAAGAACATCGCCACCGGTGAAGCTTGGGTGTTTTTTTTTTAAAAAAAAAAAAGATTTATTGTTTTATTTGAAAGGCAGAGTTACAGAGAGTCAGAGAGAGAGAGAGAGATTTTCCATCCACTGGTTCACTCCCCAGATGGCCGCAACGGCTGGAGCTGTGTCGATCCAAAGCCAGGAACCAGGAGTTTCTTCCGGGTCTCCTATGTGGGTGCAGGGGCCCAAGGACTTGGGCCATCTTCCACTGCCTTCCCAGGCCACAGCAAAGAGCTGGATTGAAAATGGAGCAGCGGGGACTCAAACCAGCACTCATCTGGGATGCCAGCACTTCAGGCAGCAGCTTTACCTGCTATGCCACAGCGCTGCCCTATGAATTCTTACATTATGGGAAACTCACCATACAAATATTTATCACTTAATTTCATTTTTGAGCTTAAACTATGTGAAAGGATGTCATGATGTCATTTTTTTCTTTTTTGTTTCTTACTATAAAGAATTTTTTTAAAGATTTATTTATTTATTTGAAAGTCAGAGTTACACAGAGGAGAGGCAGAGAGAGAGAGAGGCCTTCCATCCGCTGGTTCACTCCCCAGATGGCCATAACAGCTGGAGCTGTGCCGATCTGAAGCCAGGAGCTTCTTCTGGGTCTCTCACATGGTTACAGGGGCCAAGCACTTGGGCCATCTTCTGCTTTCTCTGGCCATAGCAGAGAGCAGGATCGGAAGTGGAGCAGCTGGGACTTGAACCAGTGCCCATCTGGGATGCCGGCACTGCAGGCAGCGGCTTTGCCTCCTACACCACAACGCTGGCCCCTATAAAGAATTTCTTAAAGTATACAAAAGTAGAAAAAGGTATAATGGGCCTTCTAGTACCTAACTCTATCTGTCAGTTATGTTTCCTGTATACAACTATTCATCATCAGACACAAAGACCCCAAGATACCCTGAAGCATGCTCAGACACATCATTTGAACTCTTTAATATTTCAGTATATGTCTCCATATCTCTTTCATTCAGACAGTGTTTCTTCTTCCTTTCTAAAGTTTCATTCTAAAAGTTTCTCCCTTTCTAAATTTTACTGGTTTCATCATCTAGAGACTAAGGTTTAGTGAGATTGTTGTTGGGGCAGGGGTTTGGGGTTTTGGGGTTTTGTTGTTAAGACTATGGATGGTGGTATGTACTGTCTTAAGCAGTTATGTAACATTAAGTTGTCACTTAATGTTATCATCTGTGATAATTACTGTCTAGGATTGTGGTTCTCACTAAGGGGAGTTTTGCCCTTCAAGGAACAAATATTTACCAGTGGCTCGAGACATTTTGTTTAACACTAAGGAATGCTAATGACAAAAACTGTGTCAAATATTTAAAACTGTATGAGACAGTCCTTCCTTTCTGTGTTACAATGATCTGGCCCAAACTGTTGATTAGTGTTAAGACTGGGGAAAGCTTTGATTTAGACCCATGTCTTAGTTCATTTTCTGCTGCGTAGAAGGCTAAGCCCCCGCCTGCAGTACTGGCATCCCATGTGGGTGTCAGTTTGAGTCCTGGCTGCCCCTCTTCTGACTCAGCTCCCTGCTCTGGGAAAGCAGTGGAGGATGGCCCAATGCTTGGGCCCCTGCACCCACACGCATGTTTCTACTTCTGATTTGATTTTCCTAGTCTGATAAGAGATTATTCTTGTCAAGTCATTATACCTTTTTTATAATTGATGTGTTTGTTCAGTGCTGAAACTTGGGGTTTCTTGCCTAGATTTCAGCTTCAACCTAAAAAATTCCCTTTAATATACAATGGATATACTACTATTAAAATATTATTGTTTGTGTGTGTGTGTGTATGTGTGTATGTTTTGTAGCTGATTTCATGCCAATACTGGGAACCAACCTAAATCCAGAGTTCATTTCAGTTTGCAACAATGCCACATGGGCTATTGGAGAAATCTCCATTCAAATGGGTAAGTTTTTTTTTTCCCCCTTGAAAAGCAGAACTATTTACGTGACTTGATCATTTCTGTAATTTTTTTAATTTAAATTATTTTAATTTCTGTATATTTATGGCTTAATAAAGGTAGCAAAATATTTTATGTTGCTATTTAACATTAAATTTTTCCTTTTTTTCTCTTCCTGTGGGATGATCTAGGTATAGAGATGCAGCCTTACATTCCTATGGTGTTGCGCCAGCTTGTAGAAATCATTAACAGACCCAACACACCAAAGACGTTGTTAGAGAATACAGGTACCATTCGACTGAACTGTTACGGTGAAGAGAAAATTAGTTGCCTTGTAATTTTAAGATGCCTGGAGAAACCAAACCAAAGTTAGCTTTTAAAAATAGCTATTTTAGATTCTTAGTAATGAAATGCACTGTTTTAGCTACATTCTATAACTGGTTTACAGAAACTTCCAAAATTACTGTTCTCCCCTATTTCAGTGTTTTAATACTTCCTAAAATGGATCCCAGCTAACTATTGAATCATATGAATTTTGTTTGAAATTAATTCAACAAAGTAACTGGAGATGGGCAATAATGATTTTCTTTAATCTATAAAAATGTGGCCAAAAATAGATTGCAGTTCAGTGGCTAATTGGTTAACAGTGGCATTTGTGTTTTGTATTTCATTATAAAATTTCTTCAAATTGGGAAATTAAGCAGTTCTTTATAGGGTTTTTATTTTGCAGGCTTGTTTCTCTTTTGCATTTATGGGGAGCATGTTGATGTTAAAGAGTACCTTCCATACTATAGAACACATATTGGGGTGACGGGGTCCTTTCCTTTCTACCCTCCCTGATTGTTGCTAATGATCAGTGATTTAAATTTTATTTTCATTCAGGTCCATTTCTTTTTTACGTACTAAAATAATGCTCAGTGGTTTATTCGTTGTGATTGAAAATATTACCAAAATACTGGACAAATATTAAGGTTTTTCCTTAAAAGAAAATTCATTTTCAAAGGCATTTTAAATTGGTATTTCAAACTATAGAAAATATATTTAAAATCCTAATATTACTAAAATTGATCATGTTTATTGGTATGGAAGGAAATCTTTTAATAATAAAATGATTATATGACTGGCTGTATGGGTACTGTATATTTCACAAAGTGAATTAGATTTTCTTGCTGAAGAGCAAAAAAAAATGTATAGGATGGTTGTGGAATCTTGTCAGGTTTTTCTTCAGAATGCAGTACCTATACATGGCATTCAGATTTGAAACACTCGCCATTATAAAGTTATTGTTGAACCTAAAGAAACTTTGTATTTATTTTTAAATGTGAATGCATAACTGCAAATAAATGTTGAGTGTAATGTATATTGAAGTTTCTTGTGGGATATCAAGTGCTGAATGTGTTATAGTTCCTCTTAACAAATTGGCTTTTTTATAAGATTGTGTTCCATGTGTGATTATAATCTAAATAAGGTGGTTGATAATGCCCCACAAGTTGATGGGTTGAAAATTAAGAAACACACATGGAATTCAAGAGTGGCTGCATAAAATAGTGCTTATTCCTTATCCAAAAGAATGCATTTTTAAATTATTGAAATAAAATCATTGCCAATGGCTAATGTCTTATCAATTTTAGCAACTTAATTAGCATTATCTCAGAATTTCATAAAGCCAATTCCTCAATATGTCACTACTTCCCCTTTTTTTCCAATTGGTATATCCTACACTGAACTTTTTCAATGGACCATCATCTGCTTTATCGCATGTTTCATTGGATTGTTCATACTTGCCTGTTTAATGAGAATGTTGCATAGTTTGTGTCTTTTGAACATAGGTTTTCTTTCTCTTGCTTCATATAAATCTGCTGGATTTTAGTATTATCTGTGTAGTTTGCTTCAAGTAATCCTTAAACATTTTTCTTTACCCTGACCCCACCCTTTTTTTATGAAAGGTTAACCTGTAAGTTTTTGAGAGAACACCATTAAAGTACCTCATGGTTTGTTTTCTGTTTGTATTTATCCCCGTTGTGTATAAGTGTATTTATTTGTGTGTACCTTTGAATTGCAGAATGCAGTTCTGAGTTGCACTTGTTTGAGCTCTTTGTAAGTTTAAGACTTCCTGAATTTTGATATAGAATATGTTTGCCCACTTCAAAATTCTTAAAAATCAGATATTAGGGTATAGCCATAATGTGTCATCATCTATTCGATGCTACTCTTTTTCAGCAAAAGCAGTATTTTTTTCCCCAATGGTCCACATGTCTTGTCATCACAGTGGACTGTGTGGATTTCCTTTATTAGAATTTTAAATAAAGAAGAAAATAACCTAAAAAAAAAAAAAGAAATTGGTAGATTATTATCATCAGGGAATTGTCAGAATGCCATCTGGCAGTTGAATCTGTTCAGTTCAGTGGCTACCATAACACTTGATTTTGGTATCAGGCAACAAATAGAAAAATGTTCACTGGTTTGGGAGCTATTAACCCCAGCCTACATCCCAGAACTATCAAAATTTGGATTAAATTCCCTAGATAAGTTTCAAAGAGTGGACACTACTTAAAAACAAAGATGAAAGGAAGTGAGAAATATGTTTCAGCTCTTCTAGCTACAGAAAAGTGTGTCTGAGGAGACAAATCAGAAACATAATCACATTCGCTAATGCTTCCTGGAGGGAAAAACAGATTTTGTTATTAAGAATCTCTATATCCATGCATTTTTAATCACTCACTTTTTATTATTAACAATGATATTTGAAATTTGGCTGAGTGAAAAAAAAAAAGCAGTTGATCATGGTTTTTGGTGTTCTCTCAATCTTTAGAGTTTTTTTAATTCCTTTCGTTTTTATTTTCCAAAAGTATGCCATATATGTTGCTGCCCCTTATTTTAGGGGGTGGTAATAAACAGCACTGGTGAAATCTTATGTTTATTATCATACACAAATTCTGTTGGTTTCTGTTTCTGAGTTATTTGTTGTTTTTTCTTTATTTTTTCTCCTTCCCCCTCATTTGCTCATGTCTTGGTTGGCGTTTGGTGGTGTATAACCGTGATTGCGTTACCTTAGCAATAACAATTGGTCGTCTTGGTTACGTTTGTCCTCAAGAGGTGGCCCCCATGCTACAGCAGTTTATAAGACCCTGGTGTGTATTATTCAATCTTTTTTTTTTAATTCATTTTTCTTCACTCTTTCTTTCTCTATCACTTTTAGATATATTTTCAGTTGGTTACAAAATCACAATCCTTAATCATTGCCAACCATGTGACTAATCTTGTCCTATCAGGTTTGTGAGGTTCTTCAGTAGCATTGTGATGTATATTTATTTTATGTTGTGGCTAACGACTAATTGATGCATGGGATAAGATTGTCACATGCTTGCTGTGTTAAAAGCTTGATTATACATAAAAAGCATTTAAATATCCACCAGAAAAATAAAGATGCATGCAAATTCTGTAAATTTAGGTTTTTGCATTACATTTATTTTTAGAATTAATTTGAAAACTTGGATTGCATTAAGAAATACATGTTTAAATTTGTTATGTATAAAAATCTTTGCTTGTTAATATAAACGTACACATCTACACCATAAGTTGTATAGTAATAGTTATATTGTGGCAGTGTATCCTATGTTCTGCTTCTTTCGATTGATAATCTTTCAATTCAAATCATTTTTAGTCGTGTTTAATGGAATACAAGTCATAATAATAATTGTTAAAATTTACTACTCTTGGTTCAAGTAAATCAGTAGTCCATTTTACAGATGCACTCTATTATTAAGAAAATATGAATTTCACTCTATAATGAGATTAAATGTATCCAACATACAGGAAGTGTAAGAAGATGAAACTTAAGTGTTCTGAAAGCTCTTAATATAATCATTATCTATCTGTGGTGCTTATTCCATTAAATACCGTCCATTAGTATTGTGATTGAATCTGCATTTTTCCTAAATGCTAAACTCGGTCTATAATTCAATAGGTGCACCTCTCTGAGAAACATAAGAGACAATGAGGAAAAGGATTCAGCATTCCGTGGGATTTGTACCATGATCAGTGTGAATCCCAGTGGCGTAATCCAAGTAAGACAGTTAAAGGATTTGTTTTTAATTTGTAATCTTTTGAATGGTAACATTTTAAGGGAAGAAGACTTTAATTACAGAAATATTAAAAGTTTTTTCAAAGGCATTAAAACAAATTGTACATTTAAAATGCCTGTATTTCTTAATGATTTGAAGTTATAGTGCCAGCTCCTACTTCCTAAATCTTTTTTTTGGTCATAAAGTAGTGTTAGCAGATTGAGAGTGGTATTATTATATCTTGTTTCAGATTGGGCCAGTCCTTCTCTCATCTGCGTTCAGTCCTCATTTACTTTGTACATGTCTCCCGTTCAGTTTGCTGAGTTTGAGGATACTGTCTTTATGTTACTTAGAATTGAACTTAGAAATAGTGAATAAAATCAAATGCTGAATCAGCCATTGAAATTGCCTCAATTGGGCAACCTTCTTGGGGCTCCTCCTGGCTGCTGGGAGCTTTATCTTTCACTTAATAAATATTCAAGGAAGAAGGAAAGGAAACAAAAAAGAAATTGCCTTCATTATGATACATTTCAATTATTTGTCAGCAGTGTTGATCATGAGTCTAGTTGAAACCTCTGGACCCGCCTGTCAGTTTGCATTGATACAGGCAATAGACATTGAAAACATACAAATTAGTACTGAAGAAAATTTTTTTACTTCACATTCATAGTGCATTAATAATTCAATTAGAACAAGCCAGTATACCTTGAGAGAAAACTTCTACTCACAAAATAACCTTCTAGCATTGTCTTTTTTTTCTGATGCCTAAGAACTTTGCTTGTCTCAGATGTGTTTTAGAGATATCTGATACTGTATTTTCTTTTTTAAAGATTTATTTATTTAAAAGAGTTATAGAGAGGAGAGACAGAGATGTCTTCCATCTGCTGGTTCACACCCCAAATGGCCACAATGGCCGGAACTGGGCCAATCCAAAGCCAGGAGCCAGGAGCTTCCTCCAGGTCTCCCATGCAGGTGCAGGGGCCCAAGGACTTGGGCCATCTTCTACTGCTTTCCCAGGCCAAAGCAGAGAGCTGGATCAGAAGTGGAGCAGCCAGAATTCAAACCGGTGCTCATATGGGATGCTGGCGCTTCAGGCGGATGCTTAACCTACTACACCATAGCGCTAGCCCCTAAGTAAATGGCGTTTTTATCCAGTATATGAAGGAGTATATTGACGTTGATGTGGTGCTTTTAATCCATTTTTGATGCTATAAACATTTATAGGTAGGACAGGTTTGCTTTCATTTTGTGATAAAATATGATGTGATATAAAATATGGTGTGATATAAAATATGTCTTTCTTGTTTGTTCACAGGATTTTATATTTTTTTGTGATGCTGTTGCATCATGGATTAACCCAAAAGATGACCTCAGAGACATGTTCTGTAAGGTAACTAATATGTCTGTGGTGTCTCATCTTGGGACTGTTAAAATCCTAGTTGAAAGCTTAAATTATTTCTATATTCCGTATGAAACTTAGGCTCTCCAAGTCGGAAGTGATAATCTGGGTAACCTTTATCCTTGGTATAATACTTGTTTGGTCTTTTTAAAGTTAAGTCAGTGATCAGTAGAGCTAAGCAGTACAACGAATTTATGTAGTCCCAATATTTCACTTAGGGGAAATAGCATGTTTTCACAGATAGATGACTCCAATTTGAGGATAGTCTGAAACTGGAACAGAGTAAGTCTACGTGGTCTTCTCAGGGATGAGACTAGATTGTTCTTTGCTTTGTTAAATGCCCTCTCTTGATTCACTCTTGTCAGCACTCAGCTATAATAGATTTAGAGGTGAAATACAATTACACATTTGAATTCCCTAATGTCAGCATTAGTAAACCAAATTTCACAATGAACCTAAAGCTTGTGTATTTTCAGTTTGAAAAACTCAACATAAAAAGTTTTATTTTGGTGAATTCTACACTTTTTTTTTTTGCTGGTTTTTCATTAATGTAAGGTCGAAGGCTGCTGAGTTTGTCAAAGCAGAGTTTAAGCATGGACTGTGAAGAGCCTTAGGAATGTCTTGGAATCATGTAGAATCTGGCAAAATTTGAGAATTACAACTTCAAAACAATAAAACTTTGAAGCAATAAGATCTGTAGTGGTTTATTTCATAAGTTATGCAGATGTGAGCTTTTCCCTTTTATTATTGATAAATTAATAGTTTTTTACTCTTTGTAGATCCTTCATGGATTTAAAAATCAAGTTGGGGATGAAAATTGGAGGCGTTTCTCTGACCAGTTTCCTCTTCCCTTAAAAGAGCGTCTTGCAGCTTTTTATGGTGTTTAATTGAATACACTTAAGCTGCAGTCCCAAAATTAGGGGTAAGTTGAAACAAGTTTAAAATTTTCAAATGAAGAAAAATTATAGCCTAGAAATGCTGAATATGATTAAAAGCCTTTGTGTTCTGTGGGTGTTTGAATAATATGTAGTCTCAGATCATGCTGTGTTGAGTTTTTTAATTACTTACTTGAAGACTCAATTTTTTTTTAAGAATTGCTTTATATTTATTTGAAAGGCAGTTTCAAAGAGAGATCCTCAACCCACTGGTTCACTCCCCAAA
The DNA here is from genome assembly GCF_033115175.1 of Lepus europaeus. Lineage (NCBI taxonomy): Eukaryota > Metazoa > Chordata > Mammalia > Lagomorpha > Leporidae > Lepus > Lepus europaeus. The sequence goes on from NC_084841.1 coordinate 58,726,073, forward strand.
TGGCCCCAATGGCCATAGCAGGGAGCTGGATTGGAAGTGGAGCGGCCAAGTCTTGAATCGGCACCCATGTGGGATGCCGGCATCACAGGCAGAGGCTTAACCTACCACACCATAACACTGGTCCCTTGAATTCTTTTGAAGAGCTAGCAAACAAGGTAAAAATGAAAAAATGAGTGACTTCTTTCAGTCCTAGATAGAAAGAAATCCAGGTTGGATTTCTTGACGCTGCTTCAACTACTTTATTAATTTATTTTAAGGAATTTTGGGTAGACACCAGCACTGTGGTGTAGCAGGTAAAGCTACCACGTTTAGCCACAGCATCCCATATGAGCACTGGTTCTTATCCCTGCTGGTCTACTACTTTTTTTTTTACTTTTTTTTCCCCAGCTGCTCTGCTTTTTAACCAACTCTCTGCTAATGTACCTTGGAAAGCAACAGAGAATGGCCCAACTTTCTTGGGCCCCTGCACACACGTTGGACTGGCCCAACTCCATCCGTTGTGGCCATTTGGGGAGTGAACCAGAGAATGGAAGCTCTCTCTTTCTGTCTTTCCTTCTCTTTGTAACTCTGTCTTCCAATAAATCTTAAATAAAATCTTAAGAAAATTGAAGGGGTAGCCGGCGCCGCGGCTCACTAGGCTAATCCTCCGCCTTACGGCGCCGGCACACCGGGTTCTAGTCCCGGTCGGGGCACCGGATTCTGTCCCGGTTGCCCCTCTTCCAGGCCAGCTCTCTGCTGTGGCCAGGGAGTGCAGTGGAGGATGGTCCAAGTGCTTGGGCCCTGCACCCCATGGGAGATCAGGATAAGCACCTGGCTCCTGCCATCGGATCAGCGCGGTGCGCCGGCCGCAGCGCACCTACCGCGGCGGCCATTGGAGGGTGAACCAACGGCAAAAGGAAGACCTTTCTCTCTGTCTCTCTCTCTCTGACTGTCCACTCTGCCTGTCAAAAATAAAAAAAAAAAATTTAAAAAATTTAAAAAAAAAAGAAAATTGAAGGGGTAAAAAATATTTGAGTTTTGAAGGAATTTAGTTTTCTGATACGGCAAATACTTTCTGTATTACTATATTTAGGGAAAGTCCAAGTAGAGTTAGAACTTGGGTTTTGGCTCACTGAGTGATATATTTGTTCCCTATTTTATTTGAAAGACAGAAAGACAAAGATGTTCCATTCACTAGTTTATATTCCCCAAGTGCCTGCAAAAGCCACAGCTAAACCAGTCAATCTGAAGAAATGAGCCTGGAACTTAATCCAGGTCTCTGTTATGGTGACAGGAACCCAAGTATTTGAGCTATAACTACTGCTTTCCCAGTTGTTTTCGCAAGAATACAACTTGGAAAGGAAGTAGCCAGAACTTGAACCAGAAACCCCAGTATGGGATGCTGGCGTCCCAAGTGGCTACTGAACTGCTGCACCAAACACCTGCCCCAGTACGGTTTAGTTTTGGGAGTTTTGTTTGTTTGTTTGTTTTAATATTTGCATAGTTAGCTAACTAGTTGTTTGTTTATTTGAAGAACAGAGTTACGGGAGCGGGGCAGAGACAGGGAGACAGAATTAGTTCTTCAGTCTGCTAGTTCACTCCCCAGATAGCCACACCAGCCAGGCTGAAGCCAGAATCCAGGAACTCCATCCACATCTCCTATGTGGGTGGCAGGGGCCCAAGCAGTTGTGCCATATTTTGCTGCCTTCCCAGGCAAATCAGCAGGGAGCTGGATCAGAAGTGGAGCAGCTGGGACCTAAACTGGTGCCCATATGGGGTGCCAGCGCTGCAGGCGACAGTCTAGCCAGCCCCTCAGTAAATGATGTTTAACACATTCCTTATATATATTTTATTGTAACATGTGTCATGTGCCCAGCATTGTTTTAAAATAATTACTAGAAGATTCAGTTTGATTTGGATGGGTGATAGAAGACAAAACCACTTGGACTCTTTGATCTTTGGGTTTTTCTATACTTGAACGGGGCTAATCATTCTGATCTCTTTGCTTCAGTTCCCTTATTGGTTAAGTTCTGTACTGTGTGTGATTCCAGAACCTGGTACATTAGCTAGCACAGTAAATTGGCTCAGTAAGGGTTAGGAAAATACAGTGAGCTGGGATTATCACACGCTTCTTTAAGGCTTTGATGTGAGTGGAGACATACTTGACTGGAAGCCAGACTATATATTATACTTTACGTTGGAATTCTTGTTTGCTCATTTACCACAGTCTGGGAAGATTTCAGCACCCACATTTCTAACCTGGCAGCAGTAACAGTGAACTTGTAGGCTCCGGATAGCATCACACAGGGCACATTTCCTCTCTGCAAAGGGCTGCATGCCTCTCCATTGCCACGGCTCGGCCTGTTTTCGTATCTGATGCAGTGACATTCAGAGCCCGTAGAAGAAGGCAGCAGCATGGTGATAATGAACGAGGCTGTAGACACTTTGCTCGATGTCTTGTTTTCTTTTTAAGTAACAGTGCTCTTTGATTAAATTTGTGTTGTGCTGGCATTGAGGGAGCTGTTGAAGATAAAATTGAGGGGCCGGTGTTGTGGTGTGACAGGTTAAAGCCACCACCTGCGATGCCACCGGTTTGAGTCCCAGCTGCTCCACTTCTGATTCAGCTCCCTGCTAATGTGCTGGGAAAGCAGCAGAAGATGGCCCAAGTCCCTAGGCCCCTGCACCCATGTGGGAGACCCAGATGAAGCTCTTGGCTCCTGGATTCGGACTTGCTCAGCTCTGGCCATTGCAGGCATTTTGGGAGTGAACCAGCGGGTGGAAAATCTCTTGTCTCTCCCTCTCTGTTTAGCTCTGCCTTTCAAATAAAATTAATTAATCTTTAAAGAAAGGAGAAGGATAAAATTGATGTTGTTCTTTTTCTTACAGGTCCTTCGGTCTTGGAGACTCTGAGGGAGCCTCTGCACCCAGGGAAAATGTTACCCTTTACAGGGGGGAAGGGTAACCCAGTAGGGAATGCAGTACAATCCCTACCCTACTGGGAGGGGCGGGAGGGAGGTGTTGCCGTCACTGTATTAAGTCGATGTTGGGAAACGTTTTAACATCTGGAGCCTTTGTGGGTGGAAATCTGTCTCCAATTACAACTCTGCACTGGATGTGAAGAAGCAAAAAAATCTATTCAGTCTACTCACAAAACAGTACATTCTGGAATATTATGGGGAATTGTACCAAAACAAGAACCATATAAATGATGCATTAGGGATAAGAAAGAGGAAAAATCCTATAGCGCACAATAAAGGAAACCTAAGAATGGGGGTTACAAACAGTAAAGAAGCTCTTTTTTTTTTTTTTAATTTAAAGATTTTTATATTAAATTTTCCCACTTGGTGGGGTCTGGTTTTGCATGCTGATAAAGAACTACACAGACAAAGCTAATAGAGTTAGAATCAGCTTGCCGTCCCATGGGAGACGCAGGTTCTTGGAAGTTACAGTTTAAGGTACCCCAGAAAAAAGGTGGAAATAAAACAAATTTAAGAAATGAGGCACCCTATGAAATGCCAAATGAGTCACTCCTTTTACTTTCGTGGGGTGGGCAGGGAGAGAGGGGAGTAGGTGGGGCTGGGCATATCAAACTAAAGAGGACATGTTAATTTTGCATTAAAACATTAATGTAGTGGATATAATTTGATGGTTGTACTTCATTAGATTTAATTTCTAGGCCACAACTTTAAAGTGCAGTTTAAGGTTCAGGCATGCATTCTGGCTCATAGTGATTGAAAGTGACTTAAATTAGTGGGGAAGTAGCATGCTTGCATCACATAGAGTGACACTGGTATTCATTTTACCTATGTTGCGCCAGTTTGTGTTGCAGTTTACCAATTCAAGTTAGCCCTGCATTTAAAATTCCTTTTTAAGATTTGTGGATTTTATTTTTATTAAGAATATAGATATATAAAGTCCTGTAGTTTACAGCTAGGCCTTGAGATACCTTTCTTAGGATCTGTTAGGAATAAGATTGATATTGTATTGTGTGTAACCTGCACAATGTGGAAAGCTGATATCCTGTGCAAAATCTTTGCCTCTGTGCTGTCAGTGTGATGTGCTTTCTGCATGGTTATATACTACTAGTGATTTTATCAAAAATTCTAAAATTTAAAATACATGGTAAAAGATCTGTAAAAGGCTGCATAAATGTTAGTTGGCACATAAAGACAATTGTAGAAGTTGAAAAATGATTGCTATATTTCAATGTTTATTCCCACTCAACATATTGCCTTCTAAGCTTTCTTTTTTTCTTTTTTCTTTTTTTTTTCTTTTGTTCAAAGCATGATCTTGAAGATATGTTTAAGTTAATGGATGTAATGCAGGGTTCCTACACTGTATTGGCGCATGTTGGTGGCCCTCTGTGCCCTAAATATATGCACACAGGGTGCAAGTTAAAAGCTACAGAGTGAAAGTTGGTTTGGATCCTCTTCATTTCATTTGTTTAGCTTTTCTGTTATTTTCTCTACTTACATGTATTCCTGTGAATAAATCCTTGTTAAGTTAACCCTTTACTTTTCCTTCCATGTGTATTTTCTTATATACTGTGAATGTGAAAACCTAACTGGTACACTTGATCTTGTGTCCATATGAAAGTGCAAATCTTTATTAATTTGGATTGCCTGAACAGTGTATCCCATGATGATGAAGGAAAAATGGAGAGAATTTTCTTTTTAACTCTGCTGGTCAGAGACAAAGCCACACCTTTCCATTTTTCAATGCTGCATATTTAATCTGCAACAAAAAAATGTTAAGCCATAACAGCCTTTTTATATTTTAGTTTGTCACCTTTGCATTGCAGAATAAATCCTGAGTAACCATTTTTATAAGCAGTTGCTCCTCTTTGCATGGTTCTGTTCTCTAAAAGTTTTGAATGATACAGCCATTGCACTGAAGTTTGAGCTATGTGTGTGTGAATTTATAAATACTGTTTGAAAAATTTTCAAGTGCATGGTAGCATGCAGAAAGGTTGTTCTTGTATGTGTGTGTTTGTTTTTTTTAACATGTTCTTTCACCTTCTTTCTTCTACTTTGGCTTTGCAAATTTCAGTCTGTAGAGCCTGAAATTAAATCATTTTATAACAGCCAATTTTTTTAAAAAGTTGTGAATTGGATTCAGAGGGGATGTAGCATTTTACTTTCTAGCTCGGTTGCATCACTGGGAGCTCAAAGTTAATCTTTAATACCTTAGTAGGGTAACTGTTTTAGCCTTAAATTAGTGATACTGTGTAGTGCTTCAGAAATTTTTTAGAATTTAGTATTAGACATGAATATTGGAATAGGTAGTAACTATTTTAAATGGAAATAGCCAAATTCCTCTCTGATGATGATCACAGTAGAACAAATATATATCAAAACAACTAAGTTTATCTGGACCTGTGATTGACAATTCTGTATTGACTAAAATCAATATTGTCACCTGTCTGAAAAATTAAATTTCTAGATAGGCAGATATGTAACATAAGAATGTGCCCAGTTTTCTAGTCACTTGATCGTTTTTACATTTCAAGGAAATTTAATTTTAAAATAGAAAATAAAAGTAAGTAAACACAACTGGCAACCTGAGATTGAGCTGGCTTTTTTTTGTGTGTATTTTCCCCCTTGAGGTTATTGTTTTCTTCCTGATTTATATTTCAGATAACATAGTATAGCACAGGAATTTGCAGAAGCCATTTAAGTTATCTTTTGAGGTAAGCTCTGATTCAGCATTTACTGTTCTGATAAAACCTAATACATCATGGGATATATATAAAGCAACTTAATTCTTGTGGTGTAGTCTTAATAGTTTTGAATGTTGACTGAATGTCTATGAAATCGTGAGTTTGTCTTTGTTACATTCCAGTGTTTCTGCCTGTTGGCATGCTTAAGGCACGGCTTACTTCATCTGCTCCTTACACACTAAAATGCTGTTAGTGTGCTCAACTACAAAAATAGCCGCTGCTATGTGATGTAGATTTTCTACTTGAATATTTTTATGTTGTAGGAACCTCAGGAGGTCAGTGTTTACTGTTTTATATATGCCTTCTTTTTCCTGTTTGAGCTTCTCTCTTTGAAGGATTCTAACAGAACAAAAGCTGCTGATCAACCTAAGTTGGAAACAGAAAGTGTATTTTTAATATAATTTAAGTGCACGTTTGGCAGTTCCATGTTACAGCCCTTAGCAAGTGAACTTAGTGCCATAGATATTCATTTATTCAAGAAAGCATTTTGCTTTTTGTATTGTCTAATCTCTTCAGTGACTTCATACTGTGTAAAAAGTAGTCAGTTTTATATTTTTTGGTTGGTTGGTTGTTTCCCAAATAACGTGTAAATAGTCTTCAAGAGCCAGTTCTGATGCTTTACATAATTGCTACTTGATTTTGTTAATAAGCAAGTTAGATTTCAGAAGAATAGGTTTTAAAACACTTAACCAAGCCATTACATACTAAAAACAAAACAAGTAGCATACATTTTGTAAGTAACATATTGATATAAACACTGTGATTTTTTTGGTTAAGACTTTTTCATTGATCTGAATTGCTTAAATTGCATATATTGTAAAATAGAATCAGATGTATATTTTAAAAATAATTTCAACTGACTTTCTTCTTGAAATGCTTTGTCTACTCAGTTATAAAATATTTCAGATACAAGTTTTATCTCAGGTGAATACTCTTGTATCAATTTTGCTTTGATGACATAGGCTTATAAAGGGTCATCATACTTACATTCTTTGTTTTTTAATGGCTTTCATTGAGAATCTTCCCGTTTTGTTTATTTTTTCTTTGTTTTTTCTTTTGTTTTTTTCCCCAATTACTTTAGCAGACCAGGGTGATATAAAATCCTTCTGACAAGCCTTTTGCATGCAGGTTTGTCTGAAAATGAATTAAATTTGGGCCTCCTTTCTTCCAAATCCTCAAAATAGCAGAATGGGAATTTGTCTCCCCTCTGTAAAGTTATTCTGTAGCTGAAACGCCAGAATACAACTGTGTCTTAAACCCTTCAGTCTAAATGTAAGTCCTTTGCCATGAGGAAAAAGTGGTTTTTTGCTTCATATAGTTAATCTATATTATTCATATTGAATGTATTAACAGATAACGGTGCAAAAACATTCTTCCCAGGAGAAGAATGTGTCATGCATAAGTGCAGTTTAAATCCTTCCTTTGGTAGTAGTTTAAAACACAGCTTTGCTTATTGAATTATTTTTGCAAATAATACAGGGAGAGGGTAGCACACACTAACTGTTGGTACTGTTACTATTAATGAAGTGCAGCATTGGAATCTCGAAGAAAACCCGTCCTCGGATGGTTAAGGGCCTGGGATAATCTAGATGAGAAAACAGATAGATAACAGGCTGTGTTAACAATATTATATAGTACTGATACCGTGCAGTAGCTTTGTATACCAACTTAGTGCATTTCACACTGTATTAAACATGGAGATACTTCTAATCTCTCTTCAGAATTTTTACATCCTTGTTAGTTCATTCACCTGTATACAGTCTTACATAGACCTTCCCCACATTGGCATTACTTATGTAGATAATCTTTATGTCTGATTGTTACATTAATTTCTAAAGTATACATTTAAATGACAGCAACTGTCTATTGTGGCTTGTATCCCAGACTGTTTTGTATGTGTATTTTTTTAAAGATGCATAATAACTAAATGTGTGCATGATTTTGAGGAAAGTTAAAGTAGTGATTTTTTTCCCCCACCTTTTTAAAACCAAGCCAGATCTGTAGATCTGTTTGCCAAGGTAGGCTGCCACTAATTAGAAAACCAGTAGTTTTCCTTTTATTATTACAATTTTTGTTTATTTACAATAGAATCCTGTTATGCTATGGCTTGGTGTTATGCAGAAATAACTGTCTTATACCTATCTAATTCTCTTTCTCTTAAAACCTGCTATAATAACTTGGTTAGCCTAAAAGGCAGTATTGGTCCCCTCCTGTTACCAGCCTCATAAAGGGGTTCTGCTGTACTTTCCTCATCACTTTGTTTTCCTTTGTGGATGTATAACCAAACTGAGCTTGAGTGATTTGTAAGGAGGTAATAATTAGACAATACTGTATAATTAATTTTGCTTAATAGATTATCATCTTGTGAGAAGAGATACTTAAACATGGTAAATGGCTTCACTTCATACTATAAAAGTTCTCCTATTCATGTTAACATTGGGTGCAATAATTTTAGTAGTGTTAGCTTTAGTTCTAAGTAACTGGATCTTTCTGCTGACAACTTAGGTTGTATGAGTTATGCTTCAAAGCTTTAAATCTGACGTTTCCTGTACCGCCACACTATGTTAGAATGTGTCCTTCAAACATATCCTCCTGCAACTTCTCCAAATGTACTCGATTGATATTCCTTCTAACTCTGTGCTAACAGATCTTCATTTTAAATAGAATACGGTTTTAATTTTTGATAAGCTGCTGACTTTTAAAGAGAGTTTTTTGGGGCCACCAAATATTTTGGATCATGCAGAGAATATATATTGTACTGTAGTAATTTTGTATTTACATTTGTATGATGTGACATAATAGATGTGAATGTTAATCACTGCTTGACTATGTTAATAAAGTTGTTTAACTATAGACGTTGCACTCTGATTTTTAATGAAAGGAAATGAGCTTGCCTTCTCCCCCTCCTCCGTTTTAGGTCCAGGTAGTAAGGATTTTTTTTTTTTCTTAGTTTACACACTGAGCCACTCTTACTATTTAGCATCTTTTATTTTTTAATTGAGCATTTTCTGATTTGTATAAGGTAGTAAAACCTGTATTTCCCCACATGTAACTTAACTCCTATTGAAATTTCTAAGCAGTCGATCTTGGGTTCAGCTGTTTGAGGATGGGGAAGATACTGCTGTGCAGAAGGGGAATTAAGATAAAGGTGGAGTTGTCAACATACAGCTCTGGCGGAAGGTTGGGTGTGTGGGTGTGTGGGTGTTGTCCTGTCCAGTCTTCTGTCCCCCTTCACAGGCTTTGAGACTTGGAACTTTGGAAATTAACATTTGTAGAAGTAGTATTTCTTCAGGTTGTAATCTATTAATATAGTTGCATGTTACTAATTAAAGTTAAATGTATTAATAGACTTCAGGGGATATGTACACATAGCTATCTGTGTGATTTACTTGAGATTTGGAACAGGAAAAGGTGTGAGGACCGATCAGTATACCCCAGAGCCTGTGTAAAATAAGTGAGGGTTGGGTTTCTTTCCCTTTGTTACCTGCACATAGAAATGTTTGAGATGCTTCTGTTGTTTTGAGGAGGGGTTAAAAAAAAAATTGCAACTTGGGTATCATGTTCTAAAATGGATCTTCAAGAAAGAATTTAAGATTCTAGAATTAGAACTTGGGCTGTTGAAGATAACTAAGATCAGTCTAAATCAGTAGTTCACGATTTTAATTTGCTGCTGCAATCATAAAGAAACTGCTTGAAGCTGAGATTCTTTTCTGTGAGTGGTCATTAACATTTTAGTGGAACTAAAGTCCTGTTGGCTTTATGCAAACAATCTTCATTTGAATGATTGAGCCATCTTAATAAATGAATAAAAAAGGGCTTACAGGTTTTTACTCTGACAGGCATGTTTATAATGTATTAATCTGATTCCAACAGCTCACTACTTGTGATTCTTCAGGAATGATTGGAAAGATGGCAATTGGAATTGTACAGGCTAGAGTTTGGATCTTCTCTGTACTGTGTAGTTGAATAAAGAAATTATTTGGAGCTTTGACTCGTTTTGTAGTTGTGAATCTGAGTCTTCTGGGAATTTATAAAAGTTTAAAACCCTATCTAAAATTCTCCGGTGTTCCATTAGACAATTTGCAAATTGCAGTGGGGAGGTTCATAACAAGTTCTAGGTCATTAGCAATAACGATGTGAAGAATTACTGTACCAAGAACCTTTGTAAGGTTTTGTGCCACTCATTTCTAAGTGTGTTACCAGCAATCTTACCCTGACCATTTAAGTTTCAAATGTTCCTCTTCAATGTGAATGTTACATTTTGGAAAACTCCACTAACAAGTAAAGAGAAGTGAGGAGCAGGCATTTGGCCTAGCAGTTAAGATGCCCACAGCCCCGTCACGTGGGTTCAAGTTCCAGCCCCACTCCAGATCACAGCTTCCTGCTGGTGCAGTTCCCGGAAGGCAGCAGACGCTTGCTGAAGTGATGAGGTCTCTACCATCTAATGAGATGTAACTGCTGTTAAATTCAGGCACACATTGACTGTACAGTGAATTTGGACATTGTTTTTAGTTGGTATGTTATATCCAAATCTGGTCACATTATAGCTACATGATCTGTAAACAGTTTACACAACCATCTTAACTATGGGACTTTTGAGAAGTTATTTCTGATTTTTCGCTCTTGAGAAAGAAGATGGTAATGAAGGTGCCTGAACCTATATGCTCACATATGTGTGCAGCGACTTCATAGTGGAATTGTTGAGTCAAAATCAGGTGGATACAGTCAAATTACCTTTCAATAAAGGAGCAGGTTGTGATGTATTTTATGATTTGATTATGTAATATTACATTTAGGAAACTTAAATTTTTTTTAAGCATTTTTTTTTGACAGAGTTATAGAGAGAAAGGTCTTCCTTCTGTTGGTTCACCCCCCAAATGGCTGCTACAGCCGGAGCTGCTCCAATCTGAAGCCAGGAGCCAGGTGTTTCCTCCTGGTCTCCCATGCCGGTGCAGGGCCCAAGCACTTGGGCCATCCTCCACTGCCTTCCCAGGCCACAGCAGAGAGCTGGACTGGAAGAGGAGCAACTGGGACTAGAACCCGGCGCCCATATGGGATGCCAGCGCCACAGGTGGAGGATTAACCAAGTGAGCCACGATGCTGGCCCCCATCTGTTTCCGTATTACATGCAAGTGCTGTTCCCTGGACTCAGAACTTGGGTTTTATTGTAGTGGGTAGCAAGTGTGATGAGAAGGTGGTAACAGTTAGGGAGCCTTGCTGTTTCATACAGAAGCTAGAGAAAGATTTGACAGGGTGTCGTTAGAGCAAAAATCAAGCATTTCAGTTAAAGGAAACAAGGTCAGATAACCTGAGACAGGTGTTTTTGTCTGTCACTGGAATAACAGGTGTGGCTTGAGTGCCCAGAGCAGGTGAGACAAGTTCGATCCACAACATGAAAGAGTAGACTTGATTGGCAGGGTGGAGGCAAGGAGACCACTAAAAATGGAGATGTTTCAAAGACAAGTGCAAGGCTTGCCAACGCCGTATATGGGTTGTGAGGGGAGATGGCCCTTTGGACTTTGGGTCTGATGTGAGCTTCTGGAAGAATGGCATTGGTATTTGCTGGCATAGAAAAAAGCAGCCAGTAGGTTTAAGACATGCGTGAGAAATGGAGCAGTCAGCTGGAGTTCAGAGGGGTTGAGCTGGCTGAAGAAGGAAAATGAAACGTGTTTATGAACGGCGTTTCTACCCGTGCAACTGAAGAGTCATCTGAGGACTAGAGAAGAGACACAAAACCCAGAAGTCTTGAAATAGGTTTTTTTTGTCTTTAAGATCCACGTTTTTTTATTTGAAAGGCAAAGTGACAGTGACAGGGCAGGCAAGCCTTCCATCACTGGTTTACTTAGAGGCTGGGACTGGACCAGGCTGAAGGCAGGAGCCTAAAACTGCCATTTGGGTCTTCTCACATGGTGACGGGGGCTCAAATTGAACCATCTCCTGTTGCCTTCCCAGGCACATTAAGGAGGGTGGATTGGAAGCATAGCAGCCAGGGCTCTGAACCAGCACTCCTGTGTGGGGAAGCTAACATTGCAAGCCAGCAGCTGAACCCACTGCACATGGTGCTAGCCCTGATTTTTTAAAATACGAAGTGGCTAAAACACTGCCTGTGACATTGGCATCTCATATGGGCACCAGTTTGAGTCCCGGCTGCTTCAGTTCTCATCCAACTCCTTGCCAATGTGTTTGTGAAGGTAGTGGATGGTGGCCCAATTCCCTGGGTGCCTGCCACCTGGATGAAGCTCCTGACTTTGGCCTAGCACAGCCCCGGCTGTTTCCGCCTTTTGGGAAGTGAACAGGTGGATAGAAGATAAATTGACCTCTAACCCTACCTTTCAAATAAATACTTAAAACCTTGAGGGAAAATTGGCAGGTCCTTTCACAGAAAATTGTTGGTGTTCTGAGGGTGTGTGTGAGTGTGTGAGAAACACTACAAGGGGCTGACACTGTGGCGTAGCAGGTAAAGCCCCCACCTGCAGTGCTGGCATCTCATATGGGTGCCAGTTTGAGTCTTGGCTGCTCTTCCTGTCCAGCTCTCTGCTATGGCCTGGGAAAGCAGAAGATGGCCCAAGTCCTTGGGCTCCTGCATCCACGTGGGAGACCCAGAAGAAGCTCCTGGCTTTGGATTGGTGCAGCTCTGGGCCTGCAGCCTTTTGGGGAGTGAATGAGTAGATGGAAGACACTCATTTGCTTCTGCCTCTCTCAAACTGCCTTTCAAATAAATACTTTAAACACACACACAAGTCAGACTACCCAGTAGAAAATGAGCAAAGGATACAGTTATTTCACAGAAGACAAGTTTTGAGTTTCAGACGTACTTCATTGAAATCCAACTAATACCCCTTTTGCAGTCTATGGGGCCAGTGCTGGATGTATATGCAGTCTGTTGTCGACTGAGTATTATGTAATACATAGCTGTTATAGATTTGACCTGTAAATCATTACTTAACCCACATAACAGCCCATAAACATTGAAAAATGCTGAAATGTTCATTAATTTGGCAAAAATTAAAAATTGTAGTGATCCCAATTGTTGAGAAGGTGGCATGGGGGCAGAGCGGGAACTGAGAATGCTGATTGAGCACAACTGCCTTGGAGCCCAGCTTGCCATTAGCCTATGAAGTTGGACCCTTGCATCTGCTGATGACAGTTCCGCCCTTCAGAGGGTATGTGTGTGCACGCGCGTGCACCGCATATGTATTTATCCCTTAGAATAATCACTAGTAAGCCAGGAAGCAAGACTCCTTACATCAGCACTAAAATAGAAAATGAAAAGGAACAATCTAAATACCCAACAGAAGAACTGAATTTCAGAAACTGCACAGGGTCGGGCATTTGGCACAGTGGTTAAGTCCCCACTTGGGAACCCAGCATCCTGATTCCACTTCCAGGCGGGGAACAACAGATGATGGCTCAAGTAGCTGGGTCCCTGCCATGCAGGTGGGAGACCTGGACAGAGTTCTGAACTCGGCCCAGCCTTGGCTGTTGTGGGCGTTTGGGGAATGAATCAGTGGTTGGGAGATTCTCGTTCCCTGCCTTTCAAATAAAAATGACTTAAATTTTTAAAAATCGTGCTGATCCAAAAAAGCCAATGTGAGTAGAATGCCACAGAGAAATCACGTCTCTAATTCAAACCCAAAGACCGGTGATGAATGTGTTAGGGTAGTATCCGGAAGAGCCGAAGGCATTCCCACAAGGAGGGGCCTGGGTGGTGGGCACCTGGATGTTCTTTTTAGTGGTATGCTCTAAGTGGTACGTGAATATAGGCAGCCCAAGAGCAGGGCTATTTGGTAACCAGGTATTGACACACTGATCCATAAGCAAGTTTACCCTGTATAAGAAAACCGGTCCTTGGGGTGGGGGAGAGCAGGCCAATTTATATAACAAGTGTTATGTATGATGTATTAACACAAAGCCATTTCCATTCAGCATACTTGGAAACTAAAGAGCATGAAAGCTTTTGCTATTAAGTAATCAGTATTTCCTACAAGGCCAGGTAATACACTTGTGAATTCACCTTTCTGGCACCTTTACTGATAAATTAAGTCACCACTTTCGCGTGTTCACTTAGAAGGCTCATTTTCCCAAATTGAAAAGAATTTCTAAGTTGCTGTCTTCTGAACATTGACTTCCTCATCACAGCTTAGACTTGAAGCAATTTAGCACTTACCCAATCTTCAAGTATTTCAGAGGTTTTTTTTTTTTTTTTTAAATATCATCTTTGTCTTTTCAGTTGTTGGCATGCATATTTTTGTTAAGATACTTAAAATGAACTTCAATTTCCTTGAGAGCTAAGGACTTATGCTGAATTATTTCCACTAGAGGGAGCCAGGTCCCTAGGTAAACCCTGGGCTGTCGTGTTTTGTAGGAATCAGGCGGATGTGTGTAGTGAGCAGATGTCCACTCCTTAGGTCACTCACCTCAGTGTGATACTTTTGTATGAAAATAACCTTGAAGGTGCATTTATCCAGAGCAGCTTTTAAACAACAGTGTTCCGGTGGCCTGCAGGAAATTTTCAAGATGTTTCCTGAAGTCCAAATACAAGGTTCTTGATTTGTTCGGGACACTTCAAACTTCAGTCTACAAAGGTGTCACCTGGGAGTTGTGGTTGATTGGGCCTGAAATTGAGCATTGCTAACAGGCTTTCGCGTGATGCCTTGCTGTCTCTGGACCTCACGAGTTCCCAAGGGCCTGAAGTTTATGACAGTGATGGTAAAAGGATAATGTGTAGGCTTCACAGAAAGCCAGGGGCTTTGTCTTGTTTGCCCAAGTGTCTGCAGTGCCCTGAAAAACTGGTGAAACAAAGTAGATGATCAGTAAATAAACAAGTGTTGAGTGCAGAATGTCTGAGCACTGTATGTATATTAGCTCCTTTAGTCTGGACAGCTCCTAAGATACGCTGTTATTCCTGTTTCCCAGAAAAGCAAGCAGGTTTACTGTGCAGCGGGACCAGGATTTGAACCAAGCAGTTGAACTTATCAGTGTGGCTTTGAGGCCTGTGGTTTAACAAAAATGCTGTGCTGCCCCCAACAGGGACTTCAGGTAACCTCTGCAGATAGTCACCAACGAAGAGCTCCAGCCTCGGACTGGTGCAGGTGAAGGCCTCATGCCTGTTTGTGGCCCCTTGTTCCTGTCGAGTTATGGGGCTTGCTGTCCCACCGCATGGAATTCCAGTGATGGTAGCCAAGAGCTCATGCCGACCACGTGGAGAGCATCTCCTCTCTTTGGACAAGAGACAGAAACAAGACAATTATATAAGGTCCACTCTGTTGACAAGTCGCCCCAGTCCTCACCCCATTGCCTAGTTAAGCCTTGCAGTTTCATAAATTGTCATGATCCCAAATCAGCCCTCCTCCCATGTTCCTTGTCCGTGAGCCATTTGGAGCCATTTCACGGGTCTTAGACTGGGGCCACGTTCACTCCCCTGACTTGCTATTGGAAAGTGCTATCCCAGCTCTATCATCGTCACAAGGAATCTCACCTTATGCTGCTACTTTTGCTAGTCTTCTGAAGTCACCAATTTAATCTCATCTGCAATGCTGACAAAGAGGAGATGGCTATTTGAAAATTTTTTATCCACCAGAAGTCAATATATAACTCAAATAATGGAAGGGTGGGTTGCATTAATAAAACTCACTTACTGTGGGGGTAATCCATATCCTACCTACAGCAAAGACTATATTTGTGGTTGGAAGTTAAACTGTAGCTTCATATTTGAGTGAGTGTGTATCTCAGTAGAAACGTATTTACGGTGTAGTTCAGGGAAACCCACGGGTGTTCCCGAAAGCTTCCATCTTAGGGAATAGAAAAGCCACTTTAAGCTCAGATTTACTTAAGACCTTTCCTTCGCCTTTTAAATGTCTTTGTTTCTTGTGATCCCAATGTAGAGTGGACATACTTCTCCCACAGCTCTTCACACACTCTGCAGAAACCCTTAGCATATTAAAATGGTTTCCTTCCGAGGGTCCTTTTGGGCCAAATCAAATTTCAGATGTTCAGTGTCATCTGGCCTCTTCCTGGTCCTGGCTCATCTCTGTTCCCCCAACACACAGTGCGTGAAGCCCTAAGGTCTTTGTGCCAGCCCTGTCCCAGATGAGAGCTGCCCTGCCCTCTGCCTAACATGGCTGGCTCCTGGTCATTCACATTTTAGGTGGAATATCGCCTGTCCATAGGGCCTTTCCTCCCCAGGCCAACTAACCTACGAGTAGGCTGCCGACACCACTCCCAGTTTCAGTTTTCCGGTTAACACAGTTCCTTGTCACGTCTCTGTAGCCTACTGCAATATCTGACAGTTGCTCAGACGCTGCTGTCGTGGCCTTCGCAGTTTCAAAGGATATTGGTATTTTGTAGAATTTTTCTCCGTTTGGGAGTGCCTGCAGTTTTCTCAGGATTAAACTGGAGTTAAGGAGGTTGAGTGCTGCAGAGGGAATGTGTGACGTCAGCATGACATGTTCCTGAAGAGGTTCTCTGATCGCTTGCTGACAGTGACGGCTGCCTGCTCTCTCTGTGCTTGAGTGTCTCCTTTTTGCTTTCCTTGCTCCATTCTTTGGAGATGAGCCGTGAAGTCCAGCCCACACTGGAGAGGACCAGAATCAAACCTGACCTCCTGGAACCCGGGGGATTGCCTATGTAGCTGATTTGTAATTCCTCTCCCAAGAAGACATGTCCCTTCTCTATTGTGTCTAATCTAATCATTTGTATCAGTATGGACTCACAGATTTCATCATTACTATTATTCTTTGGGCTCTAATCTCAAGCTACTATTTTGTTGTTAAATTGTTCCAACATGGGCCATTGGGAACACTTCCCAGTTGGGTCCAGCGTGCTTTTTGACATGCCCTGTTGCTTTTTTATTTTTTAGTGCTTCTTTCCTTTCTGACACAACATGATGCCCCAGTCCTAGAATCAACGAGAAGTCCTGTTTCTTCTTATTGGAGAACAGGATTTAGAAGCCAATATCTGTGTTTCATGTGTGTTGACTGCTGTTGCCACTATTGTGCATGCCACAAGGAAATGGCATCTGTGTGAACCCACGTCTCTATTTCTCTATATCTGTGCAAAAATAAATTGTTTCAGACTAACGTATTCAACTCTAATCCATGCTAGCTCCCCCAGGCACACAGCTTTGCCTTGTTTTAACTATTTTCTTTCTTTTTTTTTTTTTTAAGATTCATTTATTTGAAAGTCAGAGTTACACAGAGAGGAGAGGCAGAGTGGGGAGGGGAGGCCTTCCATCTGCTGGTTTACTCCCTGATTGACTGCAACCGCTGGAGCTGAGCTGATCCGAAGCCAGGAGCTTCTTCCGGGTCTCCCACGCAGGTGCAGGGGCCCCAGGACTTGGGCCATCTTCTACTGCTTTCCCAGGTCAGAACAGAGAGCTGGATCAGAAGTGGAGCAGCCGTAACTCCAACTGCCACACATATGGGATGATGGCACTGCAGGCAGTGGCTTTATCCATTAAGCCACAGTGCCAGCCCCAGCACGTAGCTTTTGAGTTTGGCCTCTTTCACTTAGCAAAATGTATTTATGATCCCCCCTAGAGAGCCAGCGCCAAGGCACAGTAGGTTAATCCTCTGCCTGCAGCACTGGCATCCCATATGGGCACCCATTCAAGTCCCAGCTGCTCCATGTCCAATCCAGATCTCTGCCATGGCCTGGGAAAGCAATACAAGATGGTCCACGTGCTTGGCCTCCTGCACCCACGTGGGAGACCCAGAAGAGGCTCCTGGCTCCTGACTTCGGATTGGCTCAGCTCTGGCCATTGTGGCCAATTGGAGAGTGAACCAACAGATGGAAGACCTCTCTCTCTCTGTGTCTCTCTCTCTCTCTCTGTCTCTCTCTGCCTCTCCTTCTCTCTCTGTAACTCTCTGACTTTCAAATAAATAAAATCTTAAAAAAAAAGATCCCCCCACACACACACATATGCTCCCTTTATTGCTGCATTCACTATATGGCTATCCTACAGCCTGTCCTTGCACTGGTAAAGAACATCATTTCTAGCTTGTGCAAATTACAGATAAAGCTACTGTAAACCCTCAGTAGAGGTGTTTGTGTGGACACACGATGCTCATCTGGGAGCATATTGATGTTTTAGGGCTCTCAGCTTTGAAGCAATAAGCAACTAATGCTCTTCCCTCTTCCCTGCATGGGATGTTTTAGAGCAAGTTGTGGAAGCCCTTTAATCTATGAATTCCTCAAAGTGCATGTCCTAAATTATCCTCTTACATAACCACAGGACGATGATGGAAATGAAGATCTAATTTGCAACCTTTTCAAAGTTTCCTAATTGCCCTGCTGTCACTTGTAACATGAGAAGATTCTCAGGTCACTCATTGCATTCAGGTGGCTTCACCTATTTCTTTTTTTTTTTTTTAAAGATATTTATTTATTTGAGAAGTAGAGTTAACAGACAGTGAGAAGGAGAGAGAGAGAGATGTCTTCCGTCCACTGGTTCACTCCCCAAATGACCGCAATGGCTGGAGCTGTGCCAATCCGAAGCCAGGAGCCAGATGCTTCTTCTGGGTCTTCCATGTGGGTGCAGGGGCCCAAGGACTTGGGTCATCTTCTACTGCTTTCCCAGGCCTTAGCAGAGAGCTGGATCAGAAGAGGAGCAGCCAGGACTCCAACCGGTGCCCATATGGGATGTTGGCACTACAGGCGGCGACTTTACCTGCTATATCAGGGTGCCAGCCCCTTCACCTATTTCTTTTCAACTGGACAGAGATCCTGCTGTCACCATCTTTCATGACATTGACATTTCCAGACAGAGATCATCTTGCAGAATGTCTCACAATGTCAGTCCATCTGTTTGCTTGCTGCTGAATCCACAAACACAAGAGAACTTCCAAAAGTCCATAGAGAAGAGCATTAAAATGTTAGTTTGGGGGAGGCAGTTAGCCTAGCAGTTAAGATGCCCATGTTCCAAACTGTGTAACTGAGTTCAATCCCTGGCTCTGGCTCCTGACTCCAGCTTCCTGCTAATGCAGTTCCTGGGGGGCCGCGATTGACTTCCTGCCGCAAAGCTCCCAACTTCAGCCCAGCCCCAGTCCTGGCTGTTGCAGGCACTGGGGAAGAGAATCAATAGATGGGTGTACTCTGTCTCTCTATCTCTCTCTGTCTCCCTCTCAGATAAATGAGAAGTTTATTTTGGTGCAAAAGAATTCTGAAATGCATGCCTAGTTTTTTTTCATAAAGCACTCTATGAGCTTTTTGAAGTAGCTTCATGTACATTTTTGGCAGAAATACTATTTTATCAGGAAAAGGGTGAAGGCACTGCCTTCCCCTCCATAACTAATCAGTAACTTGTAGGCTGATACTGTGAAATTATGCAAATATCTTGTTTTTCAATACAGTTTGAGTTCTAGCATTTATTGATTATTCTTGCCTGAGCCAAATATTGCCAAGTGCATTACCAAATTGTGTTTTCCTACATGTTTTAGTTGGCACCCTATTAAAAGGAAAGTCTTTCCTTTGCTACTACTTATTGATTTATATCAGTAAGAATACATGCATTTTAAAGAATTTTGTCTTTAAATGTGTGTTGGGTTAACACTTGGTAACTTTAAAAATTACATATTTGAGAGGCAGAGAGACAGACAGACAGGCAGATAGAGCTACCATCTGCTGGCTTACTTCCCAAGTACCTGCACCAGCTGGGGCTAGGCAGAACTGAAACCAGGAGCTGGAAGCTTTTTTTATTTTTTTTAAGATTTATTTTGTTTATTTTAAAAACAGAGTTATATGTAGAGAGAAGTTTTCCACCCATTGGCTCACTCCCCAAGTGGCTGCAATGGCGAGAGCTAGGCTGATCCAAAGCCAGGAGCTTCTGGGTTTCCCATGCGGGTGCAGGGCCCAAGCACTTGGGCCATCCTCCACTGCTTTCCCAGGCCACAGCAGAGAGCTGGATGGAAGAGGAGCAGCCGGGACTGTCCCTGAAGGTGGGCTGCTGCGTGACACTGGAGGCGGGGAGGAGTGTGTGTGACCTTCAGCCAACGCGCTGAAGCCTCTTAGATCCCTGGACTCCTGAGCAGAATCACACCCACTCAGACACTCGGAAGATAACCTCGAGTGGGCTCCTGGACCCCTGGGCCTGTGCCTGATCCACCCATTACTGAGAGAGGAAAATTCAAATTGGTTGACTTTCCTATTTCCTTTTGGAGTTCTGTCAATGTTTGAATTATACACATGAAAGATAGAGTCTTAGGTATATAGAAATTGTCTAATTCCCAGGGAATTGAATTTGCCATAATGAGAAATTCATAAATATAAACTAATAAGGAGATGATAACTTATACAAATGTTTATTAATTATACCAGCTTCCTTTTGGTTTGTATTGCCTGACATCCATATTTCCATTCTTTTTCTCTCTTGTATGTGTCACCAATCAAAAACCATACCTGGATTTGCTTTTTAAATCCCATCTGACGGTTTGTGCTTTGCACTGGGGAGTTCTAATCCGCTCGCATGTGTTACGATGACTGCCACTTGTGCCCTATCCAGCTTCCCATCCGCCCTGTACTGCTCCTTTTCCCTGCCTCCTTAACATTTCTTTCTTTTCTTTTCTTTTCTTTTCTTTTCTTTTTTTTTTTTTGACAGGCAGAGTGGACAGTGAGAGAGAGCGACAGAGAGAAAGGTCTTCCCTTGCCGTTGGTTCACCCTCCAATGGCTGCCGCGGTTGGCACATTGTGGCCGGCGCACCGCGCTGATCCGATGGCAGGAGCCAGGGACTTATCCTGGTCTCCCATGGGGTGCAGGGCCCAAGCACTTGGGCCAATAAAGATGTGTTCATGCTTGGAAAGGTAGAGTTACAGAGAAAGAGATTTCCATTTGCTGGTTTACTCCCCAAGTGGCCACAGCAGCCAGAGCTGGGCCAGGCCAAAACCAGGAGCCAGGAGCCTCCTCCAGGCCTCTCACGTGGATAACAGGGGCCCAAGTACTTGGGCCATTCTCCACTGCTTTCCCAGGCGCATTAGCAGGGAGCTGGATAGAAGTAGAGCAGCCAGGACTTGAACCGGCTCCCATACAGGATGCTGGCACTGTAGGTGGTGGCTTAACCTACTACACCACAGCACCGGCCCCTTAAGGCTTTTTTTTTTTTTATTTTAAGATTTTAATTAATTTATTTGAAAGAGTTAGGAAGAGAGATCTTACATCCACTGGTTCACTCTGCAGATGGCTGCAATGGCGGGACTGGGCCAGGTGAAGCCAAGAGACAGGAGCTTCATCCGGGTCTCCCACGTGGCTGCAAAGGCCCAAGCACTACGGCATCCTCCACAAATTTCCCTGGGAGCTGGATCAGAAGTAGAACAGGCAAGACTTGAATCAGCACCCATATGGGATGCTGGTATCACAGGCTGTGGCTTTACCCACTATGCTACCATACTGCCCCCTAGGTTTTGTTTTTTAAGGATTTGTTTATTTACTTGAAAGTCAGAGTTACACAGAAAGAGGAGAGGCAGAGAGAGAGAGAGAGAGAGAGAGGTCTTCCATCTGCTGGTTCACTCCCGAAATGGCCGCAATGGCTGGAGCTGTGCCGATCCAAAGGCAGGAGCCAGGAGCTTCTTCCAGGTCTCTCACGTAGGTGCACAGGCTGCCTTGGGCCACTTCCACTGCTTTCCCAGGCTATAGCAGAGAGCTGGATTGGAAGTAGAGCAGCCAATACACAAACTGGTGCCCATACAGGATGCCAGCACTACAGGCAGAGGCTTCACCCGCTACCCCACAGTGCCAGCCTGCCCATTATTTTCAATCTCTCTTTTTTTCTTTAAACATATTCAGCATAGTTGTTTATACTCTGATCATTTCGATATCTGAATTCTTTTTTATGTCTGATCCTGTTATCTTTTACCTGTGGCACCTGGTTTCTCTGTGATTTCTGACAGATTGTCTCATGTTCCTGGAAACGTTATTTGTAGACGTCCTTGGGGCATGGACTGGTAACTGTTATCCAGAGAGGATTTGTGTTTGCCTCTGCATTTGTATCTGGCATACAAATAACCCAGGGCCTCTCTGGAATACATTTTCTGCTTGAGGGATTATTTCACTCTGTGTGTGTGTGTATGTGTGCGTGGTCTGTGTTTAGGTAGCATGAAATCAAGCTAAAATGCATATAAGTGCTAGTTTGTGGTTATGCATTTTTATGAATTTTCAACAGAGATTTTCCCTCTTCCATCCAGTATAGTCAAGATGCGTTTTTGTTTTGTTTTGTTTTGTTTTTGAGGTCCTGTTCTGCATTGTAGCTTTATTTCATGCTTACCTTTATCTGGATAACATTGCCATTAGAGTCCCAACTTATGATAATGGTGATGTTTTAAATCAATTATTTTTAAATGGAAGACTTAGGAAACCATTGTATAATAACTAGAAAAAAAGGAAGATAAGATTCCTATATCATGCTTTAATATAAAATATATCCTAAAAATGTAAAGGTAGGGGCCGGCACCGAGGCGCAGTAGGTTAAACCTCCACCTGCAGCGCTGGCATCCCAAATGGGCACTATGGCCTGGGGAGCAGTGGAGGATGGCCCCTGAACCCACATGGGAGACCCGGAAGAAGATCCTGGCTCCTGGCTTCGGATCGGCTCAGCTCTGACCGTTGCAGCCAACTGAGGAGTGAACCAATGGAAGGAAAATCTCTCTCTGCTTCTCCCTCTCACTCTCTGTAACTCTACCTCTCAAAATAAATAAAATCTTTAAAAAATACATAAAGGTGAAAAATTCAACCAGAGGAAGATTAAAAATATTCTCTTTGTATTGTTCCTCTCCTGGAGCAACACAACAATATAGTGAAAGTTGTGGGGGACATTTGGTGATTCCGGGAGCCCTCAGGGAAAGTCCCACCTATGAGACTGAAGCCTTGGGTCTTCTGGAGACAAGCAGGTAATACCTGACAACAGTCCTTCATTTGCTCATGAATCTGCCATTTGGCAAGGCTAGAAAGGGAGCGCATCTCTGCTCCCTGCTCCCTGGATCCCAGCTGCTTGCCTGGGGCCTGGACGGTCCACCTTCAAGATGTCTCGTTCAAGTGACTGGCAACTTGGGGCTGGCTGCAGGCTGCAGTGCTGGGCCGGAGATAAGGGCTTTGAGCCTCAGTTCCAGGCAGTGTGCGTTTCTCCTGGACTGCAGCGTTCCTCACAATGGGGCGGCTGGATTTCAAGGTCAGGTTTCCCAAAAGAACTAACTGGTTGGTGCATTGCAAGCACTCGGCCCAGCAGATGCTGATTACCACATCCTCACCCTGTATCCGAGTGCCGGAGTTTAATATCTGACTGCTCTCAATCCCAGCTCCCTGTCAATGCAGATCTGGGAGACAGCAGGTGATGGCTTAAGGAGGCTTCAGCTCCTGGCTGCGGTGGGCATTGAGGAGTGAGCCATCAGATATGAGCGCTCTCCCTCTCTCTCTCTCTCTGTTTCTTGCCTCTCAAGTAAATAAATAAAAAATAAATTTATAAATCACCTAGCATTGTTTCCACCGTAATTGTAATCCTGTCCACTGTCAAGGAGAGAAAATGCAAACCCCACCTCTAAATGGGAATAGTATGAAAGCCGTGCTGAAAGAAGAGTGTGTGGGATGAACCCTAACCCTAAGCCTAACAAAAAAATAAAAGAGTGTGTGGGGTGGGAAAAGTGGTCTTGCCCATTTGGGAAAATGCATCTTGTCACAGGAGATAGGCTTGCTGTGACTCTGCCCCCTCCATGTGACCTGGGGCAGAGTGGGCGGAGCTGACAGGTGCCCAGACACCTGGCAAGAACCTGGGAAATTGCAGCTACCGGACTGTTTCCCAGTGGTCTGGGAGGTTTCATTAAGAAGCCATTGCCTGTCTGCCCGTATGCCTACCTAGAAGCCACTCACCACAACTGTCCCAAGGCTTCTTGGATTTCAACCCTCCCCCAACCCCTTACTGGCTGAGTGATCTTCTTGTGTCTGCAAACTGAGGATGACAATAGGACCTATTCTCAAGGAGCGTCCCGAAATTAAATGTAATCGCTCATGTCAAGACTTTGAACAAGGGCCAGCACTGTGGCATAGTAGTCTCCGCCTCCACCTGCAGCACTAGCATCCCATATGGGCGTCAGTTCGAGTTCCAGCCACTCCACTTCCAATCCAGCTCTCTACTATGGCCTAGGAAAGCAGTAGAGGATAGCCCAGGTCCTCGGGCCCCTGCATCCACAGTGGGAGACCCAGAAGAAGCTCCTGGCTCCTGGCTTCGGATTGGCCCAGCTCCAGCCATTGTGGCCATTTGGGGAATGAACCAAGGAAGGAAGACCTCTCTCTCTCTCTGTCTCTCCCTCTCTCTGTCTGTAACTCTGCTTCTCAAGTAAATAAATAAGTCTTAAAAAAAAAATAAAAAGAAGAAGAAGACTTTGAACAGTACCAGCCACAAAGGTAGCCTGGAACAGAGTCTACCCCACAACACACTTCTGACCTGTGCCCACCCTGTCGTGTTCCCAGGGTTAAGTACAGGTTGATCCTGGCCAGCAGGAGCCTTCCAAGTGTTGAGATCCAAGGAGCATCGACCAAAGAGTCATGTGGAGGGGCTCTGGGGCTGGCCACCTTCAGCTACCTTCTGAATACATCTGGGAAGTCCTTTCATCTGACCCGTGAGACTGGGAAACGCTCGCCTGGTTCTTCTGCTACTGATGGCCTGGAGGAAGACACCTGCCACTCCGTTCCACCCGCTGCTCTCCAGCCCGGCCTCCGCAGGCTGCTCCTCTCTGTGCTCCACAGACACAGCCCCACTGGAGCGGCAGGCACGGGAGTCAGGCTCCCCTGCAGCCAGGGGCCTGTATTAGCCCGGCTATCCTTCAGGCTAATGAGTCTACAGCAAAACCTCGGCTCCGGGCCAGGACAAGTTAACGCACAAGATGGGAGAAGGACACCTGCTTTTCTTCTCTTGCGAATTCCACTGAAAGTATAAAGAAGTAGAACTAGTACTCCAAAGCAGCACAGGAAAACCAGAAAGGGTGCTTCCAGCAAGCAAACATCAGAACAAAAAATCTTTTAAAAGAATGAAATACAAGGTAATGATTGACAGAAAAATCTAGCAGGGTGGAAGACCCTAACATCATTAAAAGGAAGAGGGCATTCTCTCTCTGCATTAAGTAGAGATAAATAACTGAACCGCACTCTTCAGATGCTACAGGGGCAGGCGTTCAGCCTAGTGGTTCAGTCTCTGGTTAAGACACCCACTCTCAGGGCAGGTGCTGTGGCCCAGTGGGTTAACGCCCTGGCCTGAAGCGCTGGCATCCCATATGGGTGCCAGTTCGAGACCCGGCTGCTCCACTTCCTGTCCAGCTCTCTGCTATGGCCCGGGAAAGCAGTAGAAGATGGCCCAAGTCCTTGGGCCCCTTCACTGTGTGGGAGACCCTGGAAGAAGCTCCTGGCTCCTGGTTTCAGATCGCCACAGCTCTGGCCATTGCGGCCATCTGCAGAGTGAACCATCGGATGGAAGACCTCTCTATCTCTCTCTCTCTCTCTCTCTGCCTCTCCTCTCTCTGTGTAACTCTTTCAAATAAATAAATAAAATATTAAAAAAAAAAGACACCCACTCCCTACATCGAAGTATCTGGGTTCATTTGCTGGCTTCAGCTCCCAGCTCCAGCTTCCTGCTAATGCTGACCCTGAGAGACAGTGGTGATGGCTCAAGTCATTGGGTTCCTGCCACCCAATACATAAGACCAGGATTGAGTTCCCAGCTCCCAGCTTTAGCCCAGGATGTTTAGGAAGTGAAGCAGTGGACAGGAGCTTGGTCTTACTCCAATTATATATCTCTTGCCATCTCTCTGGTACATAATAAAAATTAAGAAATTAAAAAAGACTCTTGGGACTGGTGTGGTGATGCAGCAGGTTCAGCTGCTCCTGCGAACCCAGCATCCCATAAGAGTGCTGGTTGCTTTTTTTTTTTTTTTTTTTAAGATTTATTTATTTGAAAGTTTGAGTTACACAGAGAGAGGAGAGGCACAGAGTACGGCTTTCCCAGGCCATTAGCAGTGAGCTGGATCGGAAGTGGAGCAGCTGGGACCCTAACCGGTGCCCATATGGGATGCTGGCACTGCAGGTGATAGATTTACCTGCAATGCCACAGCGCCAGCCCCAACAGTGCTGGTTTGAGTTCCAGCTGCTCCACTTCCTATCCAGCTCCCTGCTAATGCACCTGGGAAAGCAACACAAGGTAGTTTCCACCCGTGGGACACCCGGAGAGAGTTCCTCCTGGCCCAGCCTTGGCCATTACGGCCATTTGGGGAATAAACCAGCAGATGGAAGATACTCTCTTCCTCCTCTCTCTCTCTCTCTCTCTCTCTCCCCCCCCACTCTCTCTGTAACTCTTCCTTTGAAATAAAAATAAGTAGGTCTTGGAAAATAAAATAATAATAATAATAAAAGATCCTGACAGATCCTGGAATTGTTCCTGGAGCAGCGAGCTCCACTGCTTGGGCTCAGATGGGAGGTAAGTTCAAGTTTTCTGAAGCAGCTGTCCCAGCTGACCTGGAACTGCCATCTGCAGAGGGGAGCCAGGCCCTTAGGAGTCTGTTGTGCATATCTCTTCCTAGCTGCCTGGTCAGTGATGTCACGGTGCTAGCTCCAAAGTGGCTAGGGCAAGAAATTCACATTGCGTAAAGATCAGGAAATGCTGCATGTTAGGACTCCCCCTCCAGCCCAGAGCCAGGTGTTAAACATTCACCACTCTTGCCGCATGTCAGAGTCAGCGAAGGTGACAGGAAAAGGTCGATGCCCGCAGGGGCAGGGAGATCGTGCTCAGAAAACTCACCTGCTCAGCCCACCTGTCCCTACCCAATCCCGAGAGGCAGCTTCTGGGAATAAAAACTCGTATGCACTGCCGGACAAACAGGAGTTCTCGCTTCGAGGGAGGAAGTTCATTCCAGCTCTGAGTTTCGGTTTAGAATTGCACCTACAAATAGGAACAGAAGACCAAGAGTCAACAAACATTTTGGCCAAACCAGAGCATGAAAAAGAGCACCAAATTCGGCGAATCGAACTAGCCCACTCTAAAAAATGTTAACAGAACATGAAAAAGGTGAAAAGATTAAAGATTAAAAGCTTTAAATTAAACACAGTCTATATCTTCAGAGTTAGTTGTAAGCATGTCATATTCAAACAAAACAATTCTAAAACACTGCCAGAATTTATGGACACTTAAAAACAGGATTGCTAAATCCAATAGTTGGACTGAATGAGCAATTAATTAATGGGTTGGAAAATGGAGCTCAGAGATGCTTTCAAAATGGAATGCAGGGAAAGGAAGGAAACAGGATAAAAGAATAATGTTAAGAAACATGGAGGGCTGGCGCCACAGCTCACTTGGCTAATCCTCCGCCTGCGGCGCCGGTACCCCAGGTTCTAGTCCCAGTTGGGGTGCCGGATTCTGTCCCGATTGCTCCTCTTCCAGTCCACCTCTCTGCTGTGGCCCAGGAGTGCAGTGGAGGATGGCCCAAATCCTTGGGCCCTGCACCCACCTGGGAGACCAGGAGAAGCACCTGGCTCCTGGCTTTGGATCGGTGCAGTGCACTGGCCGTAGCGGCCATTTGGGGAATGAACCAACGGAAGGAAGACCTTTCTCTCTCTCTCTCTCTCACTGTCTAACTCTGCCTGTCAAAAAAAAAAAAAAAAAAAAAAAAAAGAAACATGGAGAATAGATATAACTAAAACGGTACAGGTATAGGACTATGAGAATAAAAGGAAGGACATTATCAAAGAAAGAACATCGCCCAGAACTAAAGAAAGACTTGGATTAAAAGGGTCTAGTAACTGCCAGGCAGAATCAATTTGCAAAATGATTATCGGAAGGTATGTAACTATTAATATGACCAAGCAATATCAGGTCTTTTCTGCCTCCTTTTAGAAACCACCCAAAAGTACCCAGCGGGATGAGACACGGTGCTGCGAACTCTGTTGGCAGAACCTCGGCAGTAGGAAGAAAGACTCCCCGAGGCAACAGAGGTCCACGCAGGGAGGCAGCCCCGAGAAAAGGCCAGCAGGGCCCGTGACTCCGAAGTCCAGTGTGGAGCCCTTTGTGGCAGCACCGGAAGGAGGTGCTGCTCGTGGGCACTTTTCTGGACAGTGTGGTGCGAAGACAGGGTTGAGGAAGTGAACTTAAGCAAGAGCTATCAGTGCTCATCATATTTTTCAGGAAGCAGCCTGCTGTTGACAACGGAGGAGGAGAAAGACTACATTGTGACATCGCCTTGCCGCTGACCTCAAACAGGTTTCAGAGAAGCAAGCCTAAAGCAGCTGATTCACACACATACCCAGTGGCCATGAACAAGCAGTCCTGGCCTCACACATGATACTCCAGTCAAGAGATAAGGACTCACATTATTTAACGTTAATTTTCAAAACAAAAATAAAAAAGCTAGCATAGGGAGAATGAAAAATGGGGGAAACGTAGGCAGAGAAAAAAACACCCTGGCAAAGTAAATGGCCGATAAAGCATTCTTACCATGCAGCGGATAAAAACTGAGACCAGGGCCTGGGGCTGTAGAGCAGCAGGTTAAGCTGCAACCTGTGCAACATCACCAGTGTTCCACATGGGCGCCAGTTCGAGTCCCAGCTGCTCCACTTCTGATCCAGCTCCTTGTTAATGCACATAGAAAAACAGCAAAAGGTGACCCAAGGGCTTGGGCCCCTGCATCCGCATGGGAGGCCCCAGTGGAGTTCCAGGCTCCTGGCTTTGACCTGGCTCAGCCCTGGCTGTTTGGGGAATGAACCATGGGATGGCAGATTGATCTCTCTTTTCTGTCACTCTGCCTTCCAAATTAAAAAAAAAAAAAAATACAATGAGGTATACAGAGGACAGGATTTATGTATTTATTTATTCTAGATATTTATTCATTTATTTGAGAGGCAGAGTTACAGACACAGAGACATCTTCCATTGGCTGGTTCACTCTCCAAATGGCCACAACGACCAGAGCTGGGCCGATCCGAAGCCAGGAGCCAGAAGCTTCATCAAGGTCTCCCACGTGGGTGCAGGGGCCCAAGCACCTGAGCCATCTTCCTCTGCTTTTCCAGGCCATTAACAGGGATCTGGTGTCCTTATGGGATGCCTGTACCATAGGCGGCAGCTTTACCCACTACACCATGGCACCAGCCTCTATTTACTAATTTTTAAAGATTTATTTGTTTATTTGAAAAGCAGAGTTACAGAGAGAGAGAGAGAGAGAGAGAGAGATTCCATCTGCTGGTCCATTCCCCAAATGGCCTCAATCGTCAGGACTGGGCCAGGCAGAAGCTAGGAGCCTGGAACTCCTTCTGGGTTTTCCACACGGGTGGCAGGTCCTCAAGTACTTGGCCATCTTCTGCTGCTTTTCCAGGCATAGTAGCAGAGAGCTAGATGAGAAAAGGAGCAGCTGAGACTCGAACTGGTGCCTACATGGGATGCCAGCACCGCAGGTGGTGGCCTCACCACAATGCTGATCCCTCAAATATTCTTTTGAATTCCACCTTAAAGATCATTTCTGGGGATGGAGAGCATTGATGTAGTGGTTAAGACAATGCTTGATGGTCTGTGTCTCTGTCTTTTGAATAAAAAGTGGAAATAAATAAATAGAAATAATCTTTAAAAGATATAGTAAATTGATTTGATTTCAAAAAAGGTAGTTGGCTTTTTGGACAGAAGGGTTGGGAAAATGAAGTTAAAAAGGAAAAACAAGTGCTAGGTCTAGGTCTCCCATCTGGGTAGCAGGGACCCAGCTAAGGGAGCCGCCACCGGCTGCCTCCCAGGGTGCGCATCAGCAGGAAGCTGGAATCAGGACTGGAGCCAGAAGTGGAACCCAGTCATTCCAATTTGAGCTGTGGGCATCCCAAGTGGCATCTGGACTGCTATACCAAATGCCCAGCTTCTTTCCTTTTAATATTTAAGTTTATATATTTTTAATTTTTCAATATTTATTATTTATTTGAAAGAGAGAGCAAGAGGGAGTAAAAGAAAGAGAGAGATCTTTTATCCTATGGTTCATACTCCAGATAACCGAAACAGCCAGGGCTGGGCCAGGCTGAAGCCAGGAGCCAGGAGCCAGGAGTTTCATCCAGGTCTCCCATATGGGTGGAAGGGGCCCAAGCCATTGGGCCATCTTCCACTGCTTTTCCTAGGCCATTAGCAGGAAACTGGATTGGAAGTGGAGCAGCCAGGACATGCACTAGTGCCCATTTGGGATGCTGACAGGCAGTGGTTGTCAGCTGCTCTGCCACAATGCCAGCCCCTATTTATCTATTTTTAAATAGGCAGTAGTCAGAAGAAAATAGCAAAGGTGCAAAAAGTGAGTTGCCTTTATACTGTTGTCCCCAAGTTCAAAGGATCATTGCTGCCAGTTTCTTATGTAGACTCTTTGCAGACATGGAATATGTAGACTCAAGAAAATACAATAGGGGCTGGCGCTGTGGCGCAGTGAATTAAAGCCCTGACCTGAAGTGCTGGCATCCCATATGGGCACCATTTCTAGTCCTGGCTGCTCCACTTCTGATCCAGCTCTCTACTATGGCCTAGGAAAGCAGTAGAAGATGGCCCAAGTCCTGGGGCCCCTGCATCCACATGGGAGACCCGGAAGAAGATCCTGGCTCCTGGCTTCGGATCAGCACAGCTCCAGCTGTTGCGGCCATCTGGGGAGTGAATCAGCAGATGGAAGACCTCTCTCTATCTCTGCCTCTCTCTGTAACTTCTCTTTCAAATAAATAAAATAAATCTTTAAAAAATACTTAAAAAAAAAAAAAAGAAAAAGAAAATACAACATATGGGGCCAGCCTTGTGGCCCTGTGCCACCAGCGTCTCACATGGGAGAACTAGTTTGAGTCCCAGCTGTTCCACTTCTGATCTAGCTCCCTGACTAGGCACCTGAGAAAGCAGTGGAAGATGGCTCACGCATTTGGCCCCTGCCCCTCACGTGGGAGACCCAGATGGAGTTCCAGACTTCTAGCTTCTACCTGGCCCAGCTCTGGCTGCTGTGGTCATCCAGGGAGAGAACAAGCAGATGGAAGATCTCTCTGTCTCTCTCTCTGTCTCTCTGTCTCTCTCTTTTTGTAGCTTATCATTTCAAATAAATAAATATTTAAAGAACAGACAGTATACATGGATTGTATTCCTTCATTTCATTCGCCTCCCTAGAGAACCCTGAATTGAATTTTTTCTCTGAAATTACACCTCCCATCAGTCCCCCTTCTTAATAATATCAATAGCGTATGGCTATTGTATCTGTTATATTTCAGGCACTGCTCTCAATGATTTATGATTTTAACTTATTTACTTCTTACAGCAATGCTTTAAGTTGATACTGTTATTATTTGAAATGCAGGGTAGTAGAGAGGTTGAGGGGGTGGAGAGAGATAGATATTGAGATCTCATCCACTGATTTATTCTCCAAATGTCCACAACATCCCGGGCTAGGCTAGGCCAAAGTCAAGAACAAGGAACTCCACCCCTGTTAGGTGACAGGGACTCAAGTACTTGAGCCATCATTTTTTTCACTGCTGCTTACCATACACCTAACACAGCATCAAAACACAGTAAATGTTTGTTCGTTGAATGAATGAATGGGCAGCTATACCTGCAGAGCTATCTACACTGTTTTTCTTCCCAAGTGGAAGCCCACGTGGAAACCGAAAAGCAAGAGACAATGTATTTTCGAGGGTGAATAATGAAAGATGAACCCTTCCCAACCACCACCACCAACATAATCACACGTACTTACCTGCAAAAAAAAAAGGCAAATGAGGAAGATGCTACAAAGCACAGTGTATTGCTTCCTGTGACAAGGTATAAACCACTTGTTCTAAATGATAAATCAGGGAATATGGCAGAAGAAAGAAATATACATGAGATTTATAGAGAGTTATGGTTTGGCAACTTTTTTTTGGAGGAGCTATTTGAAGACAGATTGGAATACAAGAAAGAAGTGATTTTTAGCTGGCATGTGGGAGGTGGGAAGAAAAAATAACATACATTTTTGGACCTGGATGGAAAAAAATATAACTAGTCAATGACAGTTTGTTCTTAAAGCACTGTAAAGAAAAGTACATGGAGGCATCTGTTATCCACTGGAATTTAGAGGCTCGAAGCAACATCTCATTTCACTACCTTTGGACCTAGCCAGCTGGACCCAGAGCAGCTACCTCCCTGCAAGTCGTTGATCAGAATTTGTGGTCTTTCTTACGGGTTTGGGTAGACAGCATTACAGCCATGTCTGGGAGATCTGGTTTTGTTTCCTTCTCCTTATAAAAAGGGACTTGTTTTTCATACAATGACCAGATGTCCTGTTTAGGGTGGGTTCACCTTAGATTTTGATTAGAATCTGAGTTTTTGAACAATTATATTTTTTGCATGTTGTAAGACTGTCAGGAGAGAAAAGACTTTTTAAACAGCAAGAGAGAAATTCCTTGAAGTTGTTAGGGATCTTTATAAGTTAGTCCTCTCATCCACGTAGAACACCTGGAATAGGAAGAAAGTAACCAAGGAAGGAAAAGTGAGTAACCCGGCGAACACTGACACATTGGCTAACAAGAAACAACCCATAGCTAAAGCCCTGTGGGTGAGAAGAACTGTCACTCTGAGGATTGCTCTCCTTTTGCCAGGTGTTGTTGCTTGAACCTCACTTCCCTCCCAGCACTTTGTTCCCTCCCCTCTCTTGTACTGATGAAGCAGCAGTGGCTTCTACTTGTTCTATGACCTTGGGCAACCCTTTCATTTCCCTGGAGGGTATTTTTCTCATCTGTAGGAAAGGGATAATAGTGTCAAGGAGGTTTCTGATATGCAGAACTAAACTGACACATGGCGAGAGTTCTTGGTTTTTTCTGAGTAACTGAGATCCTATCAGCCTTATCAGCCAGGCCCTGTGTCCTTTCCTCTACGAGGGCTTCATTTCAGCAGTCATCCCTCTTTTTCTTCTGCTTTGGCTCCTGCCCGCTGGCACCCAAGCTCCCCTCCTTCAGTCTCATCTTAATGCTCCTCCCGGTCACCCCCTGTCCACCTCAGCACTTTCTGGTTTCACTGCTCCCTTTCATAGTGAAACTTCTTGAACTACTTGTCTCTACTTGTTATCCCACTCTCTTGACTCCACTTGAATCCGATTTCTGTCCCACTTCAAAGAACCAGCACATGCCAAGGCCTCTTCCATTCTGCCTAAATCAAATTGTCATTTCTTAGGGTTCATTACCTGTGACACAGAGACAGGGAGAGCCAGGGAGATCTTCCATCCATTGGTTCACTCTCCAGTGGCCACCATGGCCAGCTCTGGGCCAGGCTGAAGCCAGGAGACTGGAACTCCTCCCGGTTTTCCACCTGGGTGGCGGGGGCCCAAGCACTTGGGCCATCTTCTGCTGCTTTCTCAGGTGTATTAACTGGGAGCTGGATGGAAGGTGAAGCAACTGGTACTTGAACCAGGGCCCACATGGGATGCTGGTGTCACAGGGGCAGCTTACACCTGTGCGGCAATGACCATTTCTTAAAAACATTTTCTGCTGTTGGCTTTCATGTTCTCTCTTTTTCTTGGTGGTTTTTTTTTTTTTTCTTTTCTTTTCTACTTTATATTACTCTCCATTGCTGGCTTATCCACTTCTGACCTCTAAATGTGAGTGTGCTCCCTAGCCTGGGCCTCTGCTCCTCTTCCTCCCTTCCACCTCCCTGTCTGTCTCTGTTTTCCTCTTTTCCATGTGAGCTCATAAAGCTCATCTAAAGAGGCTGATGATCCCCCAGCTTGAACCCACCCTCTGTCCTGAGCGCCTGAATCCGATTGCCTGGTGGACATTTTTGCTGAGATTTCCAACAGGAGCATCGAACTTAACAAATCCAAAACAGAGCCCTGGAGTCTCGCTAGACAAGAGTATCTCCTTATCTTTTCCACCTCTTCGGTGTCTGCAGACACCTACCTAAGGCTCAACTCCTAGAATCACCCTCGATTTCTTTCTTCCCTTCATACTTCATATCTAATGCAATATCAACCTCTGTCAACTTCACCTTCAAAAGAGATCTTGAGCCTGATCCCCTCTTACCACTTCTACCGCTGTCACCCAGCCACTGTTAGCATTTTCCTTTACTAGGACTACTATATCCTTCTTTTCAGTGGCCTCCCAACTGTTGCCGGACCACAGTTCCTTTTCACAGAGCAGTCGATGTGAGTTTTTAAAACATAAATCAGATCACATGGCTCTGCTCTTTCAAACCAACCGCTCCCCAGCTTCCTCTTAGAGCACAAAGCGGCCTCCCCATCTTTGACTGGAGTCTGCCTCCCCCTCTGACCTCTCTTTTTCTTCCTCCGCTGCACTCCAGCTACACTGGCCGCCTACCCAGGTACTTAATCAAATCAATCTCACCGCTGCCTCCGGAGCTGTCAATCTTCCACGTGGACTTCTTTGCAGATTTCTGCATGTCTGTTCCCTTTAGCTTATTCAGCTCTCTTCTCAAATGTCACTTCCTTAGGGAAGGCTTTTTGGCCATTCTAAGTAAAGAAGCTTCTCTCCCTACCATAATGTACCTCAATTATATTCCATAGCATGTATCGCTATCCAAAACAGTCTCATTTATTCCTATTCTTGTGGTCTATCTTCCCACACTAAGGAAGTGCCACAAAAACAGCAAAATCATTTGTCTTGTTCACCAGGACCTACAAAATGGCCTAGCTCGATAGAGATGCTCCATAAATGTTTGTTAAAGACAAAGTCACATGTGCCTAACACTGGCCACACTGAGTTACTGTTGAAATGTGGTGCTATAACGTGGGCAGAAGGTGCTAGTCCAGGGGTGTCTTGGTCCATTTTCTATTGCTATTATAATATATTCTAGGCTAGGTGCTTTGTAAAGAAAAGCAGCTTATTTAACTCACAGTTACAGAGGCTCAGTAGCATGGCAGAAGCACCTGCTTGGCTCTGGTGAGGGCCTAATGGCAATGGCATCACAATGGTGGGAATGTGTGTGAGAGTGTTGACTGGCTCGTGCAGAAGGGGGCTTTCTGGAGAGGTGCTGGCTCCCTTACATCAATCCATACTCACAGGAACTAACCCTGCCCCCAGATTTCAGTATTAATCCCTTCCAAGAGCACAGTTCCTATGACCTAATTATCTTCCACTGGGGCTCATCTCCACATCACCACACTGGAGGCCAAACCTCCAGCATGTGATCTTTGAGGGGAAAGCCATATCCACCCCAAAGGAGCAAGTGACTCCTAGTCCTATCCAGGCTTCAACGCGTCTTCAAGGGTGACCAATCTTCTTGCTTCGGTCTTAGCTCAGCCAAGGATGTTTCTTGCAAGGGGTCCTATGTTACAATTCCTAGTGTTCCGTTCTTTCAGTTCACATAAGCAGTCATCTCCAGGGAGCCAGGGAGCCCCAGAAGTTGCCCTGGATTCCACTATCCATTGGACTCCAAATCGCTGTGCTAATGGAGTATACCTTTGGTGATCCTAGGGCTGTGTTCCTGTCATTTTGCTTGAAAGAAAGAAAGAAGGAAGGAAAGAAGAAAAAGAATAAAGAATATAAAGAACACAAACTAAATTTCTCCAAGGTATCAGGCTGGACCAGTGATTCCCTAATTTAGTCATTTAACAAGTGTTTGTTATTTGGCAGCTAAGTACCAAGCACTCCCGTGCTCACATTATTATTGTAACTTTCATCCTCTTCATCATGAATCTGGGTGAGACTGTGAGTTTCTTAACAGCAGACACAGTTTTTTCACTCAACAAGTGCTGAGTGAATGTCTACGGCCTTAATCAATGGAAGAGAGTTATCGAAAAAGGATGAAGTTCAGGCCCAGTTGCATTTATATTTAAATGAAAACAAAGGACAGGGGTTGCTCTCTAAATTTTAGAATGTTATTATATTATAATAAGTTTTAAATGTTTGGTAAGTGTGGTCTCACCATTCATACACTTTTTTTCATTTTTCCATTTTTTTGTCTTATTACTTTATATTTTTTACATATTTGCAATTTTAATATATTTTCCATGTCATCTTCTGCCTTTCCACTTTACATTAATGACAAACTTCTTTTTTTAAAAAAAGATTTATTTATTTGAAAGGCACAGTTAGAAAGAGACAGAGGAAGAGACAGAGAAAAATATTCCATCTATTGGTTCACTCCCCAAATGGCTGCAATGTCCAGGGCTGGGCTAGGCTAAAGCCAGGAACTGGGAGCTTCTTCCGGGTCTCTCATGGGGATGCAGGGGCCCAAGCACCTGGGCCATTTTCCACCGCTTTCCCAGGCACATTAGCAGGGAGCTGGGTCAGAAGTGGAGCAGCTAGGTCAGGAACCGGCACCCACATGGAATGCCTGTGTTGCAGGCAGTGGCTTAACCTTCTTCACCACAATGCCAGCCCCAGTGACAAACTTCTTTGCATGTTTTTACATTATTTTTTTGACTTTTCAGTAATTTCTCTTTTCTTACTTTTGAAACCCCTATTGGGTTCCCTGTGGTGACCAGCAGTGTGACCCCTGAACAACCTGTCAGATGTTGCTCTTCTCCCACAAATAGCAAGACATGGGAGCCCTTGGGAGAGTACACGTCCTCCTGGAGCAGAGAGGGTGCCCCATCAGGAAATGGGCTGTCCATGTGGGCACTCAGGACAGAAGAAAGGTGTGCCTGACACGTGCTAGGCCGAGGATGTGCTGTGCAGAACGTGTTCAGCTCTATTCTGCAGCTCTATTAATGTGGTTCTGCCTCTTGGCCCCCGCATAGCAATCTGCCTGCCTACCTTCTGCTAAGCTTTTGCTTTTCTTGCTGTTTTGCAAAAGCTTTTGCTTTCAACACCCTCTACCCTTCTACTGAGTAAGGAAAACAAGTGAATACTGGATTCAGGGACCTGCGTGCTTCTTTTCTGCTTTAATGAGTATAGCTCTTTTGCCACTTGTCAAGTATGAGTACACAGAAGGCCTCCTGCACCGGACACAGGATGCTGTGAAGAAATTAGAGAGGAGGAGTCTTTGGGGGCTGCTCCTCCACCACTCTCATCCTGCAAACAAGAGGAAGATTTGCAAAATTACAGTGGAAACAAATAAGGAAACACGTTGTGCTTTACAGAGCATTCTTCTGAACTGGAAACTTGTTGTGAACGCAGTTTTGAGGAAATGCGTCTGAGATTAAGTGGTGATTAATGTGTTGTGAGCTGTGAACCCAGGACCGCGATTGGAAGGAGAAGAGAACCAAGGAATGGGAGGAGGAAGTGCTCTGAGTTCCTTGCCTGAGGCTGGCCGTCAACTCCTGGAGACAAGCCAGGTTTTGTAGACCAGAGAATAGAATATAGACTTAGGTTATTTTGTGCAAATTCCACCCCTTGCCCCATTTTTTAAAAGGTTTATTTATTTATCTCAAAGGCAGAGTTAAAGAAAGGGAGAGAGAGAGAGAGGGGGAGAGAGAGAGAATCTATCCATTGGTTCTTTCCCCAAATGGCTGCAATGGCCAGGGCTGGGCCAGGCTGAAGCTAGGAGTCTGGTTCTCCATTCCAGGTCTCCCATGTGTGTAGAAGGGTCCTAAGCACTTGGGCCATCTTCCTCTGCCTTCCCAAGTGCATTAGCAAGGAGTTAGATCGGAAGCAGAGAAGCTGGGACTCGAACTGATGCTCACATGGGATGCCAGTGTTGCAGGTAGCAGCTTAACTTGCCTGTGCCACAATGCTGGCTCCAAAGTTCCCCTCTCTTATTTGCTACCATTTATCAAATTATGTTTTAACAATCCAGGAATTTGGGCTATCACTATAGCTTTGGGCCAGAGTTTGAGTGGGAGCAACAGCATCCCCTGAAAAGCAACATGTTGAGGACTGGTGTAATCTGAGAAAGCTCCTAAGGAAGATGAATCTAGTGGTAGGGATATCCACAAATGAAAGGTCAAATTGTTTATTAGCCCCTTGCCAACAGGAGGTCCCCTGCTAAACACATCTTGAATATTACTTTTTTATTACAAAAAATATTCTATCTTTTAAGAAGTATGCTCAGGCCGGCGCCACGGCTCAATAGGCTAATCCTCCGCCTTGCGGTGCCGGCACGCCAGGTTCTAGTACTGGTCAGGGTGCCGGATTCTGTCCCGGTTGCCCCTCTTCCAGGCCAGCTCTCTGCTATGGCCCGGGAGTGCAGTGGAGGATGGCCCAGGTGCTTGGGCCCTGCACCCGCATGGGAGACCAGGAGAAGCACCTGGCTCCTGGCTTCCGTCAGCGCGGTGCACCGGCTGCAGCGGCCATTGGAGGGTGAACCAACGGTAAAGGAAGACCTTTCTCTCTGTCTCTCTCTCTCTCTCACTGTCCACTCTGCCTATCAAAAAAAAAAAAAAAAAAAAAAAAGAAGTATGCTCAGGGCTGGCATTGTGACATAGCAGGTTAAGCCACCTCTAGCGCCAGTTTGAGTCCCAAATGCTCCACTTCTGATCCAGTTCCCAGCTACAGTGTCTGATAAAGGAGCAGAGGATGGCCCAAGTCCTTGGGCTCCTGCTGCCTGCTTCCACATGGGAGACCTAGAAGTTCCTGGCTCCTGGCTTCCACCTTGCCCAGCTCTGGTCATTGTGGCCATTTGGCAAATGAACCACTGGATAGAAGCTCCTTCTCTCTCTCACTGTCTCTCTCTGTTTCTCTCTCTCTCTCCCCCTTCCCATAACTCTGCATTTCAAATAAATAAAATAAATCTTTAGAAAAAAAAGAAAAAAAGCATGCTCAATCTCAAGAAATTATTTCGAAAACAAATATGAGAAAATCATACAGTACAAATTAATGATATTTTTACTTTCTTTGCCTGCCTTCCTTTCTTCCTTCCTTCCTTCCTTCCTTCCTTCCTTCCTTCCTTCCTTCCTTCCTTCCTTTCCTTCTTTCTGAAAGGCAAAGTTAGAGAGAAAGGGGGAGTAAGAGCTTCCATTTGGCCGGCGCCGTGGCTTAACAGGCTAATCCTCCGCCTTGCGGCGCCGGCACACCAGGTTCTAGTCCCGGTTGGGGTGCCGGATTCTATCCCGGTTGCCCCTCTTCCAGGCCAGCTCTCTGCTATGGCCCGGGAAGGCAGTGGAGGATGGCCCAAGTGCTTGGGTCCTGCACCCGCATGGGAGACCAGGAGAAGTACCTGGCTCCTGCCTTCGGATCAGCGAGATGTGCCGGCCGTAGCGGCCATTGGAGGGTGAACCAACGGCAAAAGGAAGACCTTTCTCTCTGTCTCTCTCTCTCTCACTGTCCACTCTGCCTGTAAAAAAAAAAAAAAAAAAAAAGATCTTCCATTTGCTGGTTCACTTACTACATGGCTACAATGGCCAGGGATGGACCAGACTAAAGCCAGGAGCCAGGAGCTTCTTCCAGGTCTCCCATGTGGCTGCAGGGACCCAAGCACTTGGGCCATTCTCCATTATGTTCCCAGGTACATTAACAGGGACCTGGATAGGAACTGGAGCAGCTGGGACTTGAACTGACATCCATACAGGATGCTGGCATCACAGGCAGCAGCTTCATCCACTACACCACCACGGCATTTTCTATAAGCTCTAGGACCTAGCAGCAATGAAAGAGCTGAGCAAAAGCAATGAACTTCTTGGGCCTCCCAGGTGTCATCCACCCGGACATTGCTGTTGGGCGTGCTCATTCCTTGTTTACTGAGTGACGATTAGATGGCAGGCTTTATAAGCAGTGAGCTAGGTACTGTTGTCACCTATGTCAGTTTTTAACAATTTCAAAATGTATCTAGATAAGGAAGGGCTAAATGTGTGAGGCACAAATACTTCAAAAGTGAATGAGCAAGCGCCCCACTCCGGGCCTTATCTGTGCTCTGCCAGAGTGTATGTGCATCGGCGGAAACCTCACTTGAGAGCGCAGAGGTGGCTGATACCACCCACATTCTTTCTATACTACACCCTCTTGTCTGAAATTTAGTAACCGTAATCATGGCTTACTACAAAATTCCACAACTTAAACACCAGGCAATTATAACACATGGTGTCTGGGCCCTAACGAACCTTGTGAACAGCTAAAATGCACAGAAGATTATCTTCATGGCAAACCTATCCCTATTATCTGGGGGCCAGAGGGCAAGAGCAGAAACAGAGGTGAGTGTACCACATACAGCTCTTTTGCATACCATGCTAAACGGACAGCGTTGTAATCACGTGTTGGAAAACTAGAAGGAAAAACTATGTTCCACACAACCAGGAAACAATGCTTTGTTATACAAGAAATCTATTACTTTCCGCCCTAGAGGAAGGGTTTGACAAGCTAATTTTCTTCTCTCTGACCTAGGTACTTCTGCTACTTGAATTCTCCTGAACTCAAAAGCAGCTGTAATTCTCACACATGCTCACAGCATTTAAAGTCTACCTTTTGTTTGGATAACATGGGGCAAGAGACACAAACCAGATTTTCCCTGGGGGCCTGAAAAATGCTGGTCATGGGAGAGGTAATTAGTGGTTATGGGTCCGTGTTCAGTAGATCGTGAATGACACAGGGCCCTCACGTGCTTCGTAATAACGTGGGTGTGATATTTAAGAGCCTCCTAAGCGCGGATTCTGACATAGGGGCCTCTCGCACTCAGGTCTCATTGGGGAAGTGCTGCTTAGCGATACCAGCCCCCCACTGAGTAGCTCATTTGCAGGGTGACCAAAGTGGTTGAGTTTTTAAAACAATTCTCTGCATCAACATTGTTCGAGCTAGCCTGATGGCTTGGAGTCCTGTGGCATCATTTCTATATTTGCTTTTCTCAAAAAGTAGGTGTAAATGAATGTTACGAAGACTTTTTACACATGCTAACATACGCAAAAATAGGGTGACATCATCCACTACCGCTTTACCGTCACCAGCTCTGGGTATCAACTACTCCCCTACTCATCCTCCCTCCATGAATTGTTCTTGAGCACCTAGATATCTTACCGTGAAATAAGGGTTTCTAAACGGTGCACTTAAGAAGCAGTCGCCACAACACCACTATGCAGAGATCCCCTAGTCTACAAACACCCGACAGGTTCACCCCGGTGGAAGGCACCACGTGGTTCTCCCTTCCGAGATGAAGTTCCCCATGAAGACACACTGTGCGTTCACGGCGTTCCTGACGCTTGAAATCCCAAGGTCTAGGGGACATACGATGTGTACGCATAGCTAAGACTGCATCACACCTGTCTGCGGGGCTTGGCCTCAAGAAATGCAGATTTTGATCTGGCTGATCTGGCGACAGTGAACTTGTGTTTCTTTTTTTAACCTTTGGAAAGCAAGGCGTGGGAAGGGGATTTAGTTTCTCTATTAGGCCGCGGCGTGTTCAAACTTGTTTCTTTTTCCAAAATGTACATGTTGCTAAGAGAACCATGGTCTTCACGAGCAAGTCCTTGAAGAGACTTCTTTAAGCTGCCGCGGGGGCCTTCCTGGGTCTCCGCCCGGCGGGCGGGCCGCGGCTCCAGGGCCCTCCGGCGACACTGGGCGTTTCCTCCCTTTCCGGCCTCGGAAAGTTTTGTTTTGGTTCTCGGTTCCCAGTCAGGGAAAGGCACCCTGTGGACCGAAGGTTTTGCGCGGCGCCCCGAGTGGCTCGCCGCCAAGTTTCCTCCACCCCAGCTTGCCCGGACTTTGGTCCGCTCGAAGGCCCGGGGAGGCCAGTCTCGTTGAGGCGGGGGCCGAGGGGCAGCGCCCCCTCTCTTCGTTCCGGCCTCGGTCCCTGGCTCAGTGCCCTACGCGGCGCACACAGGCGCGGGCAGCCTCCCAGGTGACTCCTCCGGGACCCGGTTCTCCACCATTCCCAAGAGAAGACTCAACCTCGCCGCGCCCAGGCTGCAAGCAGCCAGGGCGACCAAACCGGGAACGCGGCCCGGGGCGCATGCGCGCACCGAGGCCGCGGCCGCTGAGTGTTGGCCCCGCGGCGGCAGCCGCTAGGTGGCGCATGCGCCCTGGAGGGTGCGGGCCGGTCTCTGGGAAGAAGGCGGCGAAAGGCGGGGGCGCCGTGGGGGCCGGGTCCGTGTTTACACAGCGGCGGGCGGGCGCGGACACGGAACCCGGCGCGGCGGTGGCGGCGGCATGATGGTCATGGCGCATTTCGTGGAGAATTTCTGGGTAAGTGTAAGGGTGCTGGAAATGGTGTGGCTTTCGGAGTCCGAGGCTTTCGGCGCCTGACCTCGGCCTGCGTGCGCGTCGGGCGGCGGCGGCGGCGGCTCCTCGGGGCAGGGCGAGCGTCCCCGGACCGCGGCCGGCCGGGTCCCGCCTGGCCGCAGTCCGGCGGGAGATGGGTCGCCGGCCGATAGGGACCCCCTGGGCTCGCAGCGCTCCCGGGGGCGGGCCTGTCAGCGCGGCGCGGACGCCGAGGGGCCGCCCGCTGCCGGGGCTGGGACAAAGCGCCGGATGGGGCGGGAGACGGCGCCCGGGCCCCCGCGGAGGCTCCCGGCG
The DNA here is from genome assembly GCF_033115175.1 of Lepus europaeus. Lineage (NCBI taxonomy): Eukaryota > Metazoa > Chordata > Mammalia > Lagomorpha > Leporidae > Lepus > Lepus europaeus. The sequence continues at coordinate 58,768,080 of NC_084841.1, forward strand.
CCGAGCGCGCTGCGCGCCGAGCCCGGGCCCGCGGCGCCTCCCGCTGCGCGCCGAGCCGGGGGCGCCGGCCGAGGGGGCTGAGCCGCGGCCGCCGGCGCAGGGCCCCCGCCGTTGGCCCCCGGAGCCCGTGCGGGGTCGGGCTGGAGGAGCTCGCTCTCCGGGCCGCGCGGCGCGTGGGTCTGCGCCCGGGACTTTGCCTCTGGGCCTGTTCACAAAGCGAATGGAAGTTGGCTTTCGTGGAGCTGCGCTCGCTGGCCTTGGGCGCGCCGAGGCTTCCCCCTCGGCTCCGCGGCTCCTTCCCCTTCCTCATTCTTGCACGGCCCTCCTCCTGACTTGGCGGTAGGTTCCTGCCGGAGCGCGGCTTAGCCTCCCTGGGGAGCGTTTTCCTGCAGTTATTGTTTGGTGTCATGGAAGTACGCGAAAGCAACATGTTGCCTCTGCTGTCTGAGCCGAATCTCGCCTTGACGTCCGGGTCCCGGGTTAGGGACGGTTTAGGGCTATTTCAGGGAGGGCCCTTTGAGTTGGGAGGGAGCGCATCTTCAAGTCCTAATTCTCCGGGTCTCCAGCGCGGGCGAGCTTAGGAGTCAGATCACTTCGTGCTAAGTTGTCCGCAGATTTCCTTCCACGACCAACATACATGCTAGGCATGAGATGTGTGTGTGTGTGAACAGCTTTATTGTGGTACAGTTCCCATCCTGTACATCAAACCCGTCTAAAGGGTACATTGCAAGGTTTTTCATGTGTGCAAACATCCCCGCGGATCGATTTTAGAGTTTCATCACTTCAGAGAGAATCCCCGGATCGTTGCCCCCACCCCGTGCTGGCCCTGTGTAAAGAATCTGCCCCTCACCTGTGTAGCTCAGTCTGTTTTGCCTGTATGAAAGCGGAGCCCTTGTGGCTGGCTTCTGTCAGTCAGCGTGTTTCAGGGGTCATCCGTGGTGCAGTGTGTGTGAGGACTTGATTCCTTGTACGACCCACGTTTTATTTATCCGTTCCTCAGTGCTGGCCACTTGTCCCCCTCTCACCCCCACATTTTACTTACTGTGAATAACACGTCCATAAAGATTTTTGTTCAGGTTTTTGTGTGAACGTATGTTTGCAATTTTGCGGGGTATTGGAATGGCTGGGTCATATAGTAACTGTGGTTAGCATCTCGAGGAACTGCTGAGCTATTTTCCATAGTGGCGGCAGCATTTTTACAGCCCCACCAGCAGTGTCTCAGGGTTCTGGTTTCTGCACATGCTTATCGACGCTTGTTCTTACCATCCTTTTTTTTTTTTTTTTCTCTTTTGCGCCAGGCAGAGTTAGTGAGAGAGAGAGAGAGACAGAGAGAGACAGAGAGTTATAGACAGTGAGAGAGAGAGACAGAGAGAAAGGTCTTCCTTCCGTTGGTTCACTCCCCTAATGGCCGCTAAGGCCGGCGCTGCGCCGATCCGAAGCCAGGAGCCGGGTACCGCCTCCCAGTCTCCCATGCAGTGCAGGGACCCAAGCACTTGGGCTATCCTCCACTGCCTTCCCGGGCCACAGCACAGAGCTGGACTGGAAGAGGAGCAACCGGGACTAGAACCTGGGGTGCCGGTGCCGCAGGTGGAGGATTAGCCAAAGGAGCCACGGCAGGCCTGTTACTATCTTTTTAATAATGCTCAGATGAACGGATGTGAAGTGGTATCATTGTAGTTTTGATTTGCATTTCTTTGATGGCTAATGATGTTGGGCATCTTTTCCTGTGCTTGTTGACCATGTTTACATACATACTTTTTTCTAAGATTTATTTTTATTTATTTTAAAGGTAGAATTACAGAGAGAAAGGGAGAGACAGAGAAAGAGAGAGATCTTCCATCTGCTGGTTCACTCCCCAAGTATCCACAACAGCTGGGGCTGTGCCAGGCAGAAGCCAGGAGCCAGGAGGCAGGACCTTCATCTGGGTCTCCCCAAGTGTGGTTCAGGGGCCCAAGCACTTGGGCCATCCTCCTCCTTTTCCAGGCACATTTGCAGGGAGCTGGATCGGAAGTGGATCACCTGGGACTCGAATCACTGCCCAGATGGGATGCTGGCATTGCAGGCACAACACTGGCCCCCGTTTTTATGTATTTTGGGGAGATTGTTTAGAGCTATTGCCTGTTCTAAAAATTGAGTCATTAATGTTTTTAGTATTGAGTTGTAAAAGTTTGTTTTTCTTTTTGTATTTATGATACACATTTCTTATAGGAAGTATGATTTACAGGTATTTTCTCCCATTCTGTAGGCTACCTTCAATTTGTTGATGACATCCTGTGTTGCAGTTTTTAATTTTGATACAGTTTTGTTATTGTTTCTAAGATTGTTTGGATCAGGTACTGTGGCACAGTGGTTAAGAACCAGCTTGGGATGCCTGCGTCTCATCTTTGTGGCTCAGCTACTCTGCTTCCTGATAATGTGCCTGGAAAGTGAGTCTCTGCCCCCTCTGTGGAGACCTGGATGGAGTTCCTGACTCCTGGGTTTGGTTTGGCTCAGCCCTGTGTGTTGCTGGGATTTGGTAAATAAACCACTGGTTGGAAGCTCTCTCCCTTTCCCTCCCCTCCCCATTCTTTGCCTTTCAAATTAATAATAAATAAATCTTTAAGCAGCTAAAACTTAATCCAAAATTTATTTCTTTTTTAAAAAAAGATTTATTCATTTATTTGAAAGGCAGGATTACAGGGGAGGGGTGGAAGGAGAGAGAGAGAAAACAGTCTTTCATTCACTGGTTCACTCCCCAAATGGCCACAACAGCCATGGCTCAGCCAGGTGGAAGCCAGGAGCTAAGAGCTTCATCCCTGTCTCTCTCTTGAGCCATCTGCTGCTGCCTTCCCGGGTGCATTAGCAGGGAGCTGGATGGAAAAGTAGAGCAGCCAGGACTGGAACTGGCTCCTGTATGTGATGACCATTTGCAGTAGTGGCTTAACCTGCAATGCCACAATCCTTGTAAGGACTTTATAGTTTTAGCTCTTCTGTTTAGGTTTGTGATCCATTTGAAGTTAATTTTTGTGTTTGGTGCAAGGAAGAGATTGGATCTCATTTCCTTCCTTCCTTTCTCTTTTTTAAAGATATATTTATTTGAAAGTCAGAATTAGGGAAGGAGGGGGAGAGAGAGGTCTTCCATCTGCTGGTTCACTTCCCAAATGGCTGCAGTGGCCAGAGCTGGGCCAGGCTGAAACCAGGAGCCAGGAGCTTCATCCAGGTCTCCCATGTAGGTACAGGGCCCCAAGCACTTGGGCCATTTTCTGCTGCTTTCCTAGGCACATTAGCAGAGAGCTGGATCAGAAGTGGAGCGGCTAGGACTCAAACTGGTGCACCTATGGGATGCTGGCGCTGCATACAGCAGCCTAACCTGACCGCATCCTTTCACAGGTGGGTATTCAGCTGTTTCAGCACCATTATTGAAAAGGCTCCTCTTCTTGTTTTAAGATTTATTTATTTGAAAGTCAGAGTTAGAGAGAGGGAGAGACAGAGATCAGTCGTTCATCTACTGGTTCACTCCTCAGATGGCCACAAAGCCAGGGCTGGGCCAGGCAAAAGCTAGGAGCCAGGAACTTCCGGGTCTCCCACATGGGTGGTGGGGGCCCAAATACTTGGGCCATCTTCTGCTGCTTTTCCCAGACCATTAGCAGGTAGCTGGATTGGAAGTGGAGCAGGTGGGACAGGAACTGGTGCCGTTTAAGGATGCCAGTGGTGGCTTACTCACTACACCGCAGAACCAGCCCAGAAAAGGCTCCTCCTTCCCCACTGATAGTTGTGACATCCTTGTAGAACAGTTGGCCAGATGTGGGAACTTCAAAAAGTTTGTGGAAAATGGAATTGAAAGATAAGTTTATGTTGGTGTGAAAACATTTTGAAAGCCATGCATGGTTTTTTCATAACACATATTTTCCATATACATCTGTGAGACGTATGTTTTATTTCTGAATTTTCAATTCTTTTCTATTAATGCCAGCCGCTGCCATGCTGTTTTGCATACTGTAGCTTTACATAGAAAGTATGGAATCAAGAGATGTGAGTCCTTCAGCTTTTTTCTTTTTCAAGATTATTTTGGCTATTTCATGTCTTTTGCATTTCCATATGAATTTTAGAATTAGCCTGTCAATTTTAGATGCTTTTACAATGACAATTTAGAGAAACTTTTATAAAAATTCTTTAAAGTTGTTGTTCTTATCAATATGGAGATGCATTTTGGAATCAAGTCAGCAAATTTATTGTAAAATATGCAGAACGTTTTACAGTTTTGTTTCTTTTAGTTGAGCTTTGAGTATAGCCTTTTTTTGATGTGTTTGGCTATTGTGAATAGTCTTCTGTGAGTATTCTTGACATTGTTATGTGGCCCGTATTTTCCCTGTTAATAGAGGAATGAGAATAACCTTGGATATCTGAAATCTAGGGAGAGCCTCAATTTTAATTTATGTTTTAATCTTTACCTTCACCTCCACTATTGAGAACAAGATAGTAAAATGGATTGCATTTTGCTTTATTTCCCAGCCAGGAATTGGGGTTGAATGCTTTCAGTTGGAACTTTGAAAGCTCCAGAGGAGACTAAGTGAGCTACCAGCTGCAGTCTAGGAGCCGACTGAATAACCAGCTCCTGAGAGGTTGTTGGTTGTTTAAAACAATTTAAAATTTACATTTTTTGTTATCATTCATAAAGTAATTCCTTAAAACAAAGAACTTACAATGTTGATTTCACTTTTCCTCCTAATGTTTAAAGTGGCACTATCAAAGATAATTAAACTTGGCAAAGTTCAAAACATCAAGTTGTATATGATCAATATGTTCAGTTTTTTTCAATGAAACATTTTAAAAAAAATATTGCCAAAGTTAGGTGATAGGAACCTTTGAGGTTTTAGGTTTCTAACCAAACAACCTGTTAATTGTCTTCTCCTTGCCCCTCATATATATATAAAAGACAAACCTTTTTTGTTATGGCATTTTGTTAGAGGAAAGTTTGAATCATTGAAATTCTCTTTAAACTCTTTCGAAAGTAATACAGCCTTCCTTTTTCTTTATAGTTTTTAACTAAAACTCTATACTAAATTAAAAATTCCTCTACTTAATGCCATAGTCTGAAGGAAAAATGTATTTAAAACTTCTTACACAACAGGTGTTTTATTGCTGATAAGTCATTTTTTTGCCACAAAGTACAGTGCCTTTGATTATCCAGCTGAAAGCGTTTTTCTTTTCTATTAAAACATGGAGGAAAAGTAATTTTGATAGTATAAATGCACAGGATTGCCTTTAATATGTAAAACAATTTTTAGTGCTTTAAAAGGTTATGTAATGTTGATATATTACAGTGAGGAATTGTCTCTGTACACTGCTTCTTCCTTAAAGGTTGAGGTGAATACAAGTTTTTGATATTCTTGAGAGTTTCTGTATCAGCATCGTGCAACAGTAATTAAGTTGTCTATATTTTTATATATACCCAGATTACTTAATTCAGCAGTAAAAATATTAAAGGAGTAAATTTCATAGGTAATAATTATTTAAGGAAAATAAAGAAGTAACAACATACTTGAGTTGAATACCTTGTAAACCTCATTGTATGTATTAAGTCAAGTCTACCTCAATAATGAAACATTTACTCAGATGGTATGTATCACGTAGTAATGAACTGACTTTTTTTAGTTAGGTTACTTTTCCCAGAGGTTATCTACAGTCAACACATCAAAAATTAACAAACAACAAACATCTTAGGTATTTTTATCCTGAAGGTTTTCCTCATTTCTGATAACTATTTAACCTGAACAGAAGTCTCCTTTCATCTGCTTGTTGATTTCACTGGTATTATCATACTTTTTTTTTGATCTAACATTACATGGATAAGCTGGAGGATTAAATGCTATTTAAAATCTGAAATTTCCTGTTAGTAGGATTTTGGAAGTATAGCATTGTTATATTTTTGCTTGATTAATCTGAATTTAGTATTCTAGATGAGAGACACACATACACATTTTTAGCGATTATTTATTTATATGAAATTTTAAAAATAATATATATATTTAGAAAATTAGTTCAGGTGACCATAGAAATACAGATTATATGCTGTTTTTTTATTACTTGAAATTTTCTTATATTGGAATTTGGGATACCTGCTTCAGATATGATCTCTTCAGATGATATGCTAAAACTGTGTGCGTGTATGTTTATAATTTGTTTTACATGATTTAATATTATTAATGTACAAAGAGAATATGTACAGTATAAAATCTCCCTCCTTTTCTCCAGGCAATAGGATCTTCAAGATAGTCACTGTAACAATATCTTCTCTCTCTTTTTTTTTGAAAGATTTATTTATTTGAAAGCCAGAGGTACAGAGAGAGGGAAAGACAGATCTTCCATCTGCTCATCTACTCTCCACATGGCCACAATGGCCAGTGCTAGGCCAGGGCAAAGCTAGGAGCCAAGAGCTTCTTCTGGGTCTGCCCTCTGCTGCTTTCCCAGGCACATTATCAGGGAGCTGGATAGGAAATGGAGCAGCCAGGACTTGGAACTGGTGCCCATATGGGATGCTGGTGCTGCAGGCAGCAGCTTAACCCTCCATGCCACAATGCCGGTCCTGCTACTAATTTCTTATTAGCTTGCCAGAGATAATTTATATATATACAAGAGCAAATAGCATAAACTGTTGAAATGTAATATTGTTTATTTATTTGAAACACAGACAGAGACAGGGATCTTCTGTCTGCTGATTCATTTCCCAAATTCCTGCATCGGCAAGAATGGACTGGGTGAAAACCAGGAGTCTGGACTCAGTTTGGGTCTCCCACTTGTGTGGCAGGGACCCAAGTGCCTGAGCCATCAGCTGCTGCCTCCCAGACCAGAGTGCACATTAGCAGGGAGCTGGAGTGGAGAGCAGAGCCCGAGACTCCGAACCAGGCACTGTGATATTAAATGCAGGCACCCCAAATGACTTCTTAACCCCTATCCAGTGACTGCCCTTTAAATGTATTATTGTGTAACTGTTACCTAGCTGGCCATGTCCAAAGTATTTTCACTGCAGCAAGCTATGAAAATGCAAACTGCAGATTTATGTAATGTGGTTAAGAAGATTTGACAAGAAGACTTTATAAAAATTTTATAGGCTTTTAGATTGGACTAATTTTATTGTGAGGCCCTCAAAATTTGAAGGAGTGTGTTGTATATTTTGCTGTAATCTTAGAAGAAATGTGGAAGTGAAAATGGATACTGATTTAGTCTGCATAAGTGGAATTCAGGGGAAGGATTTTAGAACATTGACATTGGAAAGGATAATAATTTGATGTCTGGGTTCTTTTCCAGCTCTTACACACTGAATCCTAAATGGCCTAATCCTTTCACAGCTGCTTTTTTTTTTTTTTTTTTTTTTGCCGTGGCGTCTCAACCGTTTATTTCTTGTGCGCGGGAGAGCGAGGGCGCAGAGGGGCAGAGGGGGACGCGGGCAGGGGTGGCGCGGCAGGCGGGGGCCCGCGCGGCGCTCTGGCGAAGGTGGAGCCGGTCCAGCCCACGTTGGCCGCATTCATGTCCTAGTAGTTGATGTAGATCCTGTGGGGGCTGACGCGCAGGCGCTCGGACAGCAGGCCGCACAGCAGCTTGCTGGAGGTGCGGTTCTGCGCGCCGCCGATCTTGCCGATGCTGTGCAAGCTGCAGAGCGCGCACGGCTCACTCGAGCCGCCGAACGCCATGATCAGGTCCAGGACCACGTGCACCGCGATGTACTGGGCCGGCTTGCCCGTGGCCTGCGCCAGCTGCTGGGTGAGCTCCGAGAGGAGCCCGTCCGGCACGGAGGCACGGGGCATGTTGGTGTTCACGACGAACATCGGCATGGTCACAGCTGCTTAAATTATGTAGGTAAAGGATGGGAGAACAGTTATGTTTTGACTTATCCTGCACATCTGATTAATAGAAACCATTTGGAAGTGGTTATTCAGTCATAAGGTTATCTCCTGAGATTATCTTACACATAATTCTAGAATGGTTGGTAGAACCACCCTAAGAAACCCAAATGGAAATGTGGTACCATGGGGACTTACAAAGGAAAGGAATAAGGGCTTGACTTTCAGTTTTCTTTGTGAAGGAACACTAAAGGGTGCTAGTGTTGGAAGAATCTGGTCCACAGACCTAAGCATAGTTGGTCAGGTGTGCAGAGAAACTAAAGCTACAGCACAACAGCAGCTGAGATCCATGATCACATCAGTTGGTAAAGGTGCGGGAGGGTGTTGCTGGAATCTCCAGTCAGAGAGGGTAAAAGTGGGAAGCAGTGAACTGTGTGATTGTTGCAGTTGATTTCTCAACAGTGTTGCAGTGGATTCGGTTCTGAGAGGAAGAGCGTGTGTGGGGGCAAGAGGTGCAGGGTCACCACACAGACCCTGGGAGTCAGGTGAAAGCAGGCCTGAGGTGAGCAGTCTGCAGACTGCTGAGTTAGTACAACAGCTTATATAGCCAAGACCAGCCAATCCGGTCAAGGGGTGGTCTGTGCCCCAACCAATCACAGCCTGTTGCCAGTCAGCCTCTTGTTGCCTGGCAGTTTCTGAAACCATCCAATCACGGCCTGCCGTCAGTCAGGCTCTGTTGTCATGTGGTTTCCGAATCCATCCAATCATGGCCTGTTGCCAGGCAGTTTCTGTTGTCAGCGGCCATCTTGGCATGACCTTTGCACCTCAGCGGTCATCTTGATATGACCTTTTCACCTCATTCCACCACATGTGATGAAGTGGAGATGTTTTTGTTCCCCGGTGGTTTTGCAGGAGTAAAAATTGTGGAAGAAGTGTAATCATGCCTTGAAACCAAGGAGTGCGTTTTCAGTCAGGAGACTGAGTTGGGAATTGAACCCAATGCTCTTTTTTTAATGTTATTTTTTTATTTTTGACAGGCAGAGTGGACAGTGAGAGCGAGAGACAGAGAAAGGTCTTCCTTTTACCGTTGGTTCACCCCCCAGTGGCCGCCGCGGCCGGTGCACCGCACTGATCCGAAGCCAGGAGCTTCTCCTGATCTCCCATGCGGGTGCAGGGCCCAAGGACTTGGGCCATCCTCCACTGCACTCCCGGGCCACAGCAGAGAGCTGGCCTGGAAGAGGGGCAACTGGGACAGAATCCGGCCCCCGGACCGGGACTAGAACCTGGTGTGCCGGCGCCGCAAGGCGGAGGATTAACCTAGTGAGCTCCGGTGCCGGCCCCCAGGTGCTCTTATGTAGGATATGGGAGTCAACCACTAGGCTAAATGCCCATTCCCTTGTGTTCTTTTTTTGTTAATGATTTATTTATTTAGTTGAAAGGCAGAGTTACAGAGGCAGAGAGAAAGGGGAGGGGGGAGTCTTCCATCCGCTGTTTCACTCCCCAGATGGCTGCAAAAGCTGGTGATGCGCCGATCTGAAGCCAGGAGCCAGGAGCTTCTTCCAGGTCTCCCACACAGGTGCAGGGGCCCAAACACTTGGGCCATCTTCCATTGCTTTCCCAGGCCATAGCAGAGAGCTGAATCAGAAGTGGAACAGCCAGGATTCAAACTGGCACCCGGATGGGATGCTGGCACTGCAGGCGGTGGTTTTTTACCCACTGTGCCACAACACCGGCCCTCCTTCTGTTCCTTTTTAAAAGATTCATTCATTCATTCATTCATTCACTTAAAAGGCAGAGTGACAGAGAGGCAGAGATCTTCCTCTGCTGGATAACTCTCCAAATGGCTGCACTAGCCTGGGCTGGGCCTGGCTTGGCCAGCCTGAAGCCAGGAGCCGGGAACTCCATCCAGGTTTCCCACATGGGTGGCAGGAACTTAACTACTTGAGCCGTCATCTCTTGCTTCCCAGGACATTTGCAGAAAGCTAGATTGGAAGTGGAGTATCCAGGACTCAAATTGGAATTTTAATGTGGGATATGGATGTCCCAAGTGACAGCTTACCTTGCTGTGCTACAGTGCCTGCATCACTTTGTGTTCCTTTGAAGATCCTATATGATTTTGGACTTCCATCTTCCAGGGATGATAGAACTTTTATTTTCTATTTTGTATCAGAATTATTTGCAAAGATAATCTTTACTTGTATTGGATTTTACACAATATTTTTCATTTTCAGGCAGAATCAATCTCTCTCTCTCTCTCACACACACACACACACACAGAGAGAGAGAGAGAGAGATTGAGAGATTGAGATCTTCTACTCCTCAAAGGCCTCCAGCAGCCAAGGCTGGGTCGGGCTGAAGTAGGAATCTGGAACTCCATCTGGGTCTTTCAGGTGTCCAAGCACTTGAGCCATCATCTGCTGCCTCTTTTAGAATGCATTAACAGGAAGCTGGATTGGAAGCAGAGGAACCAGGGGTCGTACCGGATCTCTGATATATGTAGGTGTCCTAAGCAGGGGGTCAACCTGCTATATCCCCACACCCACCCTTGGATTGGATTTTATTTGCTTCAGTCAGTGGACATTAAATGAAAGTGCTACCTATTTGTAAAAATACTTTGAGATTAGGGGCTGGTGTTGCAGTATGGCAGGTAAAGCTGGTGCCTGTGACACCAGCATCCCTTATGGGCATGGGTTCATTTCCTGGCTATTCCACTTCCGATCCAGCTCTCTGCTAATGACCTGAGAAAAGCAGTGGCAGATGGCCCACTGCACCCACGTAGAAGACCCAAATGAAGCTCTTGGCTTCAGCTGGCCCAGCCCTGACTGTTGTGGCCATCTAGGGAGTGAACAAATGGATGGGAGAGTTCTCGCTCTCTCTCCCCCTCTTTCTCCCTCTCCCTCTTCCTCTCTCTCTCCCTGTAACTTTGACTTTCAAAATAAATGCTTTGGGATCAGCAGATGAAAGATCTACACACCTTGTGCTTGTCCTTGACAGCAGTGGTTGTTCATAGCTGTTTTTGTCAGTTGGTAATACAAGTTTCTCTGCAAGAATTTCTTTTTTCTTTAAAAAGAATTATTTATTTATTTATTTGAAAGAGTTACAGAGAAGCAGAGGCAGAAGCAAAGACAGGTCTTCCATCCACTGGTTCACTCCGAGATGGCCACAACAGCTGGAGTTGGGCCGATCCAAAGCTAGGATCCCGGAGTTTCTTCTGGGTCTCCCACGTGGATGCAGGGGTCCAAGGACTTGGACCATCTTCTACTGCTTTCCCAGGCCATAGCAGAGAGCTGGATTGGAAGTGAAGCAACTGGGACTCCACAAACAGTGCCCATGTGGGATGCCAGCATTGCAGGTGGCGGCTGTACTCACTACCCCACGGCACCAGCCCCCTCTGCAAGAATTTATTGGTTAAACTAAACTATACCTGTACCCATGCAGAAGTTTGTCATATACTTAACCACAGGCATCCAGGAAAGAAAATTCATAGTGAGGTGCGATGCTGTGTTGCTGCAGTGGAATAAAGCCTCAGCCTGTGGCGCCGGCATACCACGTGGGCACCAGATTGAGTCCCTGCTGCTCCACTTCCTATGCAGCTCCCTGTTAACGTGCCTGGGAAAGCAGTGGAGGATGGCCCAAGCATAGCTTTGGATCAGCTTAGCTCTGGTTGTTGCAGCCCTCTGGGGGGGTATACCAGCAGATAGAAGACCTCTCTCTCGGTCTCTGTCTCTGTCTCTACCTGTCTCCTTAATTCTGTCTTTCAAATAAATAAAATAAATCTTTAAAAAAATACATAAAAATAGTTGATTTTTGAAAACAACTCTGGTGAGATATATTTTATATGTCATTCAGTTCACTCTCTTTTTTTTTTGGCAGGCAGAGTGGATAGTGAGAGAGATAGAGAGAAAGGTCTTCCTTTTTGCCATTGGTTCACCTTCCAATGGCTGCTGCGGCTGGCGCATCTCGCTGATCTGAAGCCAGGAGCCAGGTGCTTCCCCCTGGTCTCCCATGCGGGTGCAGGGCCCAAGGACTTGGGCCATCCTCCACTGCCTTCCCGGGCCATAGCAGAGAGCTGGCCTGGAAGAGGGGCAATCAGGATAGAATCCGGCGCCCCAACCGGGACTAGAACCCGGTGTGCCGGCACCGCAAGGCGGAGGATTAGCATGTTAAGCCACGGTGCTGGCCTCAGTTCACTCATTTAAAGTGTACAGATCAGTGGTTCTTGGTAATAGTCATAAGTATGTGCAGCCATCATCACAGACAACTGTATAACATTTCTTTCTTTCTTTTTTTTTTTTTAAAAATATTTATTTATTTATTTGAGAGGCAGAGTTACAGAGAGAGGGAGAGACAGAGAGAGATCTTTCATCTACTGGTTCACTCCCCACAGGGCTGCAACAACCAGAGCTGGGCCAGGAGCTGAAGCCAGGAGCCAGTAGCTTCATCTGGGTCTCCCACATGAATTTAGGGGCCCAAGCACTTGGGCCATCTTCCACTGCCTTCCCAGGCCACTAGCAGAGAGCTGGGTCAGAAGTGGAGCAGCTGGGACATAAACTGGTGCCCATATGGGATGCTGGCACTGCAAGCAAAGGCTTAATCTACTGCACAACAGCGCCGGTCCCTAGAACATTTCCATCACCTCAAAAAGATGCCTCCGTGCCCTTTATCAGTCACCCCTCACACTATAGCTTCACCCTCCAGGCAGCCATTAATCTACTTTTTGTCTCTAGATTTCCTATTCTAGACTTCTAATGGGAATGAAATTGTGCAATATATGGTCTTTTGTGGCTTGCATCTTTCTCTTAGCATAATGTTGTCAAGGTTCATAAACGCAGAATGTATTAGAACTTCACTCCTTCTTATGGCCCAGTAGTAATCCATTGCATGGGTATATCACATTTTTCAATTCCTCATCAGTTGATGAGCAGTTTTGGCCCAGTGTAATAATTCATTTTATGTGTATATCACATTTCTGTCTGCTCATCAGTTAATGGATATTTGAATTGCTGATGTTAGGCTATTAGAAATAGTGCTGCTATCAATATTACACAGATCACTTTGTAGACATATGTAAAATGGTGATCAAAATAATTTCCTTGTAGACAAGTCAAAGTGTTGATCAAGTTAATGCATTAGCCACCTTATCATTGATCACCTCCTTTAAGATCCAGGCACTTGGGTGTGGGATTTAATTCTAGGGGGTGATAAAAATGTTCTGAAATTGATTGGGAAGTATGTGTATACTATAAACTATAAAGTAAGCTTTTGACATGATGATAGTAAGCATGGCTTTTTTGTTTGATGCCTTGACTTTGAAGTGGTTTTTTTTTTTTTTTTTTTTTTTTTTGGATTTACTTATTTATTTGAAAGGTGGTATTACACATACACACACACACAGATCTTCCATTTGCTGGTACTCCTCAGATTGCTGCACCACTTGTGCCTGAGCCAGGCTGAAACCAGGAGCCTGTAACTGCATCCCGGTCTCCTAGGTGTGTGGCAGCAGGTTGAGGACTTGGGTCATCTTCAGGTGCTTTCCCAGGAGCATCAGCAGGCAGCTGAATCAGAGGTGGAGCAGCTGGGACTCCAGCTGGTGCCCACATGGGATGCAGGCATTGCAGGCAATGTCTTAACCCCCTGTGCCACAGTGCCAGCCCCTGAAGTTTTGTTTTTGTTTTTTTGAAAGGTATATGTGAATGTTAATATATGTATGCTATATATATCTATCCATGTGAAGTATTTTTTTAAAAAAATATTTATTATTTATTTGAAAGGCAGAGTTATGGAGGGGAGGGGAGATATCTTCCATCCACTGGTTCACTCCACAAATGGTCACAATGGCTGAGGTTGGGCCATGCTGAAACCAGGGTCTGGAGCTTCTTCTGGATCTCCCATGTGGGTGCAGGGGCCCAAGCACTTGGGCCATCCTCTGTTGCTTTCCCAGGTACATTAGCAGGGAACTGGATCAGAAGTGGAACAACTGGGTCTCAGACTGGCACCCATATGGGATGCTGGTGTCACAGGCAGCTGCTTTACCCACTAGGCCACATGCTGGTCCCCCATGTGTAATATTTAAAATACTTTTAGTTCATGATCAATAAATGCTTGTGTTTATAGGTTTGTAAGGTTGTTTGGAAAAATGGTCTGATTATTGAGAGGCAGAATAGAGAGGCAAGGAGCGCCTATCTTCTGGTTGCTCTCCAAATGCTCATGATGGCCAGGACTGGGCCAGGCCAAAGCCAGGAGCTGAGAATTCAATCCAGGTCTCCCTTGTGAGTGGCAGGGACCCACCCAATTGCTGCTTCCTAGGATCTACATTAGCAGGAAACTGGAATAAGGAGCTGTATGCAAATATTAAACTTGATATAGGATGTAGGTATCTCACTCCTGCATATTTTGACCTAAGTAAATTAATGAATTTCCAAATAGGAAGACGTAGTAAGTGGATTTGTAATCTTGTAAGGTGTTTATATTTAGCCATTATTCTTGAGCTTGATGTCTTCTGTATCACAATTCCTGTTAGGATGAATTTTTGTTTTCTTTTTTTTTTTTTTTATGGGTGGTGGTGGTAATAAGAAGTAAATTTTAGTGTTTTCACTAGTAGAGTTTTGCCTCATTTTAGTTCATCCTGCTCCCCTACTCCAAGTGTGACCATCTCCCTGAACACGGTGTCCTTCTGGCTCATCTCTGGAGAGTGAACCTATGCTTCTTGCACAGTTCATTGGAGGTTTGTCATTTGGTTGTGTTGGTTTTGGAGTTGGGGATCCTAAGGAGTATGCTGCTTCGTTCTGGCAGGTTTTCTTTCCAAATGAGGACCTAAGGAATAGTAGCCAATAGCATACCATATTACTGTTACTGTATTAGCATTATTGTACTATATAATAAACAAATGAACTCATTCCATTATTCATAACTAAGTATGAACTAAATAATGTGGTGTTTGGATATCTGAATTTCCCAAATAAGTAACTTGTGCCTTCAACAGCTTCTTATTCAGAACATAGATTTCTGAATGTAATATAACCTTTTCCTGATAGCTTAATGTTTGCACTTCTGTAAAAGTAAAACATTCAGGACCTGTGTCCTTACTTACTAGGTGGCCTCCAAGTTATTGTCTCTAAAAAATACTTTTGTTATTTTCCCTGTCAGCCTTATAAATATTCTGTGTGCTTGCTTATAATACCTATATACTTCTGACCTTTTTTTGATTTGCCCTTCAAATATTTATAATGCACATTGGGAGGCCAGGTAACCTGACTTGTTAGAATCACGTACAAATGGGGCCAGCACTGTGGCGTGGGAGGTAAAGCTGCTGCCTGGGGGCCGGTGCTGTGGCGTAGAGGGCAAAGCCGCCGCCTGCAGTGCCGGCATCCCATATGGGCGCTAGTTCCAAGTCCCAGCTGCTCCACTTCTTAGCCAGCTCTCTGCTATGGCCTGGGAAAGCAGTGGAAGATGGCCCAAGTCCTTGGGGCCCTGCACCTGTGTGGGGAACCTAGAAGAAGTTTATGGGTTCAGATTGGCACAGCTCAGACTGTTGCAGCCAACTGGGGAGTGAACCAGTGGTTGGAAGACCTCTCTCTCTGTCTCTTGCCTTTCTGTAACTCTGCCTTTTAAACAAATAAATAAATCAAACAACAACAACAACAAAAAAAACATGTACATTGAGGACTGGTAGATGCCAAATGAGAACTCTGGACATGAGAGCTTCATACTTGGATTTCATGGTTTTTGATTTCAGGTTTTGTCTTTGGTTATTTATGATGACATTCTGGGAGTAAGTGGATAATCTAATCAGATACACTTATGTAGTGTCTAAGTAAGGGAATCCTTTAGAGGACTTGGACCTTCACTTTTTATCTATACTTTTATTTACATATCTGCATGATCTGATTTCCTTGTTATAGACTAGTAATGATGGTTACCCCTCTGTATTTTGGCTGGAATAAATTTGTTTGTAAAACCCAGCAGAAGTAGAAAACCAAAGTTAAAGAAGACATTTATTTATTATCTGTCTTAAATATAAAAAGTTTTGGAAGCCAAATAGATAATGTTTGGATTAGTAAGAGACCATGGTTTTATTTTATATTCATCTCGATACATGGAAATGGATGCTAAGGATGTTTGCATTACTACTAATATTAATTGTACTGATGACAAACACATTACTGGCTATTTAAGCTGACAAGTTTGTTAGAGACCACTTCAACTATAAATTTCTGTTTCCTGTTTTCAGTGAACTATTGAAAATTTGGTTTCAGATTGCATTACATTTGGTTAAGGTATTGCTTTTATTTCCAACAAATATATTCAGTTCTTAATTAGTATTTTCAGTGATTAAAAATGAAAACTGCTAACTGTAAAGATAATTGTTTAGTTTATCAATAATCTTTAATTTCACTGATTAACTTGACATTTTAAATGTTTTCTTTGTTATGATTTACTCATATAGGATTTACAGGATTAAATAAACATTTTTCTAGGATTGTGTGGCAGTCTGATCCTATTAATTTCCCATTAGTTTAATAGCAACTAGCCTGTTTCTTCTGTTAAAATTTTATGCTTTTGAGCCAGCGCTGCGGCTCAATAGGCTAATCCTCCACCTTGCGGCACCAGCACACTGGGTTCTAGTCCCGGTCGGGGCACTGGATTCTATCCCAATTGCCCCTCTTCCAGGCCAGCTCTCTGCTGTGGCCCGGGAAGGCAGTGGAGGATGGCCCAAGTACTTGGGCCCTGCATGCCATGGGAGACCAGGAGAAGCACCTGGCTCCTGCCTTTGGATCAGCGCGGTGCGCCGGCTGCAGCACCCAGCCTCCGGCAGCCATTGGAGGGTAAACCAATGGCAAAGGAAGACCTTTCTCTCTGTCTCTCTCTCTCACTGTCCACTCTGCCTGTCAAAAAAAAAAAAAAAAAAAAGAAAGAAAAATTTTTTTATCCTTTTCTTATTTTCCAGGTTGAATTTCTTGAAAGACAGAATAGTGGTTATGTAGTGTTTTGTAATGGTCGGGGCTTATATTATTAGTGCCATTCTGTCTGGACTCAGAAAGTCAAGATTTAGTTGTTTTAAAGCACAAATTCTGAATTAAACAATTAGAAATACCTTAATGTGTGTTAAAGGAATTAAAGTGGGATTTGTTAATGTGTTTAAAAGACCCATTTTTCTGTTTTCTAAGTTACAATGCATATTATTTGCTAAAATTTCAGAGTTAATTTCATTTTGTCCCCTTAAGAGTGTTTCTAAAGTGTATGCATTTGTGTCTGAATGTGTTTATACATGTATATGTAGTAAATTGAAAGCTTTATCAAAGCATTTTGAATTGCTTTGATGTAGTTTAAAATTATTTAATGAGCAGCAGTAGTCTTAGAGAAAAACACCTCACCTAGGTATAAGAATTACAGATTAGTGTATGGTTATTGTATTCTTAAGTCATTTTATCTTTATTTTTGTTGAACTAAAATCTTTTTAAATTTTAGGGGGAAAAAAATAGCGGCTTTGATGTCCTCTACCATAATATGAAACATGGACAGATATCAACAAAAGAACTAGCAGATTTTGTAAGAGAAAGGTATGTATTTTTTAATAAGTAATTTCTTTAGCAATTTATTCTCAATTTAAATTATAGAATATAAATAATTGAGAACATTTTAGTTGTTTTTGGAATAATCAAAGCACACTTTTAAAAATTATATAATTTTTTTAAAGTAGTGGGTTTTATCATTTGCAAACCTGAGGTCTATATAGTGACCCAAATTGGCTTTTTTTGATTTCAGATTTAATTATTTGAGAGAGTTACAGAGAGAGAGGGAGAGAGAGAAAAAAAAATCTTCCATCCACTGGTTCACTCTCCAACTGGCTGCAACAACCAGGGCTGAGCCAGGCTGAAGCCAGGAGTCAGGAACTTCATCCAGTTCTCCCACATGGGTAGCAGAGGCCCAGACACTTGGGCCATCCTTTGCACTTTTTCCAGGCCATTAGTAGGGAGCTGGAACTGAAGCAGTAGAGCCCGGACATGAACTGGCACCCTTATGGGATGCTGATGTTGCATGCAGTGGCTTGCAGCCAAGCTACTTGCCCCAAAGTGACATTGTTAAACCTGTGGTTCACAAACTACTGTTTGAAAATATTATCTAAATATTTTTGACTGGATGTGTTAGCTAGATGATACAGTATAAAAATAG
This sequence comes from Lepus europaeus, assembly GCF_033115175.1. Lineage (NCBI taxonomy): Eukaryota > Metazoa > Chordata > Mammalia > Lagomorpha > Leporidae > Lepus > Lepus europaeus. The sequence goes on from NC_084841.1 coordinate 58,786,073, forward strand.
AGTCATTTTGTAGGATATTATTTCTCTAAGTAAACATGTTAAAATAATTTAAAATGACAAGTTTTCTGAACTCATAGTTTATGTATTATGACAACTCATTGTAAAGTTGTACATTATTTTTTAAAATCCTGCAAATTTATAAAATGTTATCTTTAAGACTGTTGGAATTTAATTTTTATTTACTTTTATTTTTCTGAAGATTTATGTATTTGAAAGGCAGAGTTACACAGAGGGACACACATACACACACACACACAGAGAGGGGAAAGATCATCCAAAATCTTCCATCCACTGGTTCATTCTCCAAATGGCCACAATGGCCAGGCCTAGGTCATAGCCAGGAACTTCTTTCAGGTCTCCCATGTGGGTGTAGGGGTCCAAGCACTTGGGCCATTTTCCACTGCTTTCCCAGGTGTGTTAACAGGGAGCTGGACCAGAAGTTGAACAGCTGGGACTTGAACCAGTGGCCATATGGGATGCCAGCATCACGGGCAGTGGCTTTACCAGTTATACCACATGCCAGCCAAGATTTAATATTTAAAACTATTAAAAGTCAGTTATAGTTCAAAATAGAACAGAATTCAAAGATACTACTACATCTTAATGCTATTTTATGGTTGGCCCCACTTGGCAGTTTTCTATATGTGTACATTAAAAATCTTTGTTCTGATATGTGGGGATATTTTACCTTTAAATACCTGCATTTGTTTATGTACTTTTCCAACAATATGTACCATACCTTGTTTGCTGTATGCCAGGCACTTGTTTGGATTTTGGAAATATGGTAGTAAAGACACAGCTGTCGTCTTCATGGAGTTTACATACTGACAGGAATTGGGGAATAGCTGATGTCACCTAAGACTGATTCTCTTCTGTCTGTCACCCCCTACTGCAGTTGGGAGGGGTCCAGAAGCTCTGAGTTCTCTGGGTAAGGCCTCCCATGGCTTCTGTGCGTTGTTGTCAGGAGTAGAGAGGAGGCCTCTGAGCTCCACATCTCCTGCTGTGTCCCCTCGCCTTCTCCCTTCCCCAGCACTTAACCTAACTACTCTCACAAGTATGTCTTTTAGCTCTGTTTCTCACAGTCACTATAAGAAGGCCAGGATTCCTGAACCTTGCTCAGAATCCAGCTTTTCCTGATTCTGTCATCAGTGAGATAACCTCCTACTTCCACTCCCCCTTCCTTGCTTTATTTTTCATCGTAGCATTCACATCCACCTGATATAAGTGTTATTTTGTTTATTAGTCTCTTCCCACTGGAATACAAAGCTTACAGTGGCAGGAAATTTTTTTTGGTCATTTTTGCTTATTTTTTACCCTGTCTCCCTGCACTTGGGATAGTGCTTGGCATTTAGTAGGCCCTCGGTGAAGGTTTATCTCATTTAACTCTTAAAACTCTAAGACCCATTCTATAGATGATAAAATTGGGGCCCTGAAAGATTAAAGTCAGTAATTCAGACTTTCTTCTCCTCTTCTCCCCTTTCTTCTTTCCTTCTTCTTTTTTTTTTTGTGTGTTTTTTCTTTTTTTAGAAGCTGTATTTTATTTATTTGAAAGGCAGAGTTACAGAGAGAGAGAGAGAGAGAGAGAGAGCGCGAGCGCTTCCATCCACTGATTCACTCCTCAAACAGCCACAGTGGCTGGGGCCGGGGCTAGGCCAGGCCAAATCCAGGAGACAGGAACTCCATCCAGGTTTTCCATGAGGGTGTCAGCGACCCATGCACTTGGGCCATCTTCTCCTTTTCCCAGGTACATTAGCAGGGGGCTGGATTGGAAGTGGAGCAGCCAGGACTCATGTGCAGGCAGCTTAACCTGCTGTGCTACAATGCAGGCCTCTCATTTACATTTTTAAAAAATTCTATTTTATCTGAAAAGCAGAAAAACAGGGAAGGAGGGAGAGTGACAGAGAAAGATCTTCCGTTCACTGGTTCACTTCCTGCCAGACTGAGACCAGGAGCCTGGAAATCAGTCTGTGTCTCTCATGTGGGTGGCAGGAACTCAAGCACTTGGGCCCTTGGTGGAAGCAGAGTAGCTGAGACTCTAACCAGGCTCTTTGATATGAGATGTGGACATGCTAAATGGTGACTTAACCACTGCATTAAATATTCCCCTCACCCCATCGTTAAGTCTTGAAGTCAGAAAGCGTCAGTTCTCCTCCTTTGTTCTCTTTTAGTATTGTGTTGGTTATTCTGGATCTTCTGTTGCTTTTGGTTCTTTGGTAGTAGGAGGAAGATTGCCTTGACTATTCCTACACATGTGTTTTGGCACACATATATACACCATTTGTATTGGAAGTGTCCCCTGGGAGCTGACGCTGTGGCGCAGCGGGTTAATGCCCTGGCTTGAAGCTCGGGCATCCCATATGGGCGCTGGTTCAAGACCCGGCTGCTCCACTTCTGATCCAACTCTCTGCTATGGCCTGGGAAAGCAGAAGAAGATGGCCCAAGTCCTTGGGCCCCTGCACCAGTGTGGCAGACCGGGAAGAAGCTCCTGGCTCCTACAGTCTGACCATTGCGTCCAGTTGGGGAGTGAACCATCGGATGAAAGACACACACACACTCTCTCTCTCTCTTTGCCTCTCCTCTCTCTCTGTAACTCTGGCTTTCAGATAAATAAGTAAACTCTTAAAAAAAAAAAAAAAAAAAAAAAAAAAAAAAAAAAAAAGGAAGTGTACCCTAGAACAGAATTGTAAGATCATAGTTTCAACTCTAGGATGATGCTTATGAATTTTCCAGGGTGATTGTGCTGATTTACCTATCACCATCCTTGTTTGAGAGTTCCATTTGCTCTATGTCCTTATGAACACTTAGTATTGTCAGTTTCTATTCTGATAGTAGTATTTCATTGGGATTTTAATGTGCATTTCTCTGATGAATAATGAAGTTGAGTGTCCTTAGTTTTCAAAAGGTTCATGGTGAATATATCATAAAAAACTATGCATTGGGGCTAGCGTTGTGGCATAGCAGGTTAAGCCTTTGCCTATGATGCTGGCATCCTGTATGGGTGCTGTTTCAAGACCTGGCTGCTCCACTTCTGATCCAGCTCCTGGGATCTAATGTACCTGGGAAAGCAGTAGAAGATGGCCCAACTGCTTGTGCCCCTGCACCCATGTCGGAGACCCGGAAGAAGCTCTGGGCTCATGACTTCCGCCTGGCACAGCCCTGACCATTGTGGCCATTTAAGGAGTGAACCGGTGGGTGGAAGATCTCTTCTCTCCTCCTCTCTTTGTAGCTCTGCCTTTCAAATAAATAAATAAATATTTTGTTTTTAAAAAAGCTATGCATGAATTTCAAGCTTTGTTTGCATCAAAATAAATGTAATTCTTAATTCCATAGTTCCACAAATTTTCTGAAGCATCCTTGTATTTGTCATTTGCATTTTATGAAGTGCCTGTTGGTTTGTTGCTTGTTTTCCTGGTTTCTTTTTTCCTTTTTATTTATTTTAATCATTTGTTAAAGATTTATTTGTTATTTGAAAGGCAGAGTTACAGATAAAGAGGGAGAGACAGAGAGAAAGAGAAATCTTACATCTGCTGGTTCACTCCCTAAATGGCTGCAATGGCCAAGGGTGGGCCCAGGTTGAAGCCAGAAGCCAAGAGCTTCATCTGGGTCTGCCATTTAGGTTCAAAGGCCCAAGTGCTTGGGCCATCTGCTTTCCCAGGTACATTAGTAGGGAGCTGGCTTGGAGCAGCTGGGACCGGAACCTTCACCTATATGGGATGCCAGTGTCACAGGTGACTGTTTAACCTGCTGTGCCACAAGGCTGGTCCAAGAACTTCTTAAAAAATAGATTAGGGAGGGGTCAGTTTTGTAGCGCAGTGGCTAAGCCACCACTTGAACACCAACACCAGCATCCCCTGTCAGAATGCTGGTTTGAGTCCCCACTGCTCTGCTTTTGATCCAGCTTCCTAAGGATGTGCCTGGGGAGGTGGCAGAAGATGATCCAAGGATTTGGGCCCTTGATACTGATGTGAAAAACCAGGATGGAGTTCCTGGCTCCTGGGTTTGGCTTGGTCCAGCCCTGGCTTTTGCAGCCATTTGGAGAGTGAACTAGTAAATGGAAGGTCTCCCTGTCTTTCCCTCTCTATTTATTGCTCTACCTTTCAAATAAATAAAAAAATAGAAAAATAGATGGGAGGTGGGCTTTGGGGCACAGACTGGGTGAAGCTGCTGTTTTGCACTTCTTTTTTTTTTTTTAAGATTTATTTATTTATTTGGAAGTCAGTTACACAGAGAGAGGAGAGACAGAGAGAGACACAGAGAGACACAGAGAAAGAGAGAGAAAGAAAAAGAGAGAGAGGGAGAAAGGGAGGGAGGGAGGAGGAGGGATCTTCTATCCTCTGGTTCACTTCCCAGATGGCTGTAGCAGCCAGAGCTTTGCCAGTCTGAAGCCAGGGGCCAGGAGCTTCTTCCATATCTCTCATGCGGGTGCAGGGGCCCAAGAACTTGGGTCATCTTCTACTGCTTTCCCAGACAATAGCAGAGAGCTGGATTGGAAGTGGAGCAGCCAGAACTTGAACTGGTGCCCATATGGGATGCTGGCACTGCAGGCTGCGGCTTTACCCACTGTGCCACGGTGCCGGCCCCCCATTTCACTTCTGATCCAGTTTCCTGCTAATGTGCCTGGGAGGCAGCGAATAATGTCCAAGTGCTGGGGTTCCTGCCACCCAAATGGGAGATGGAATTCTTGATTCCTGGCTTCTGCCTAGCCCAGCCCAGGCTCTTGTGGGCATCTGGGGAGTGAATCTATGGATGGAAAGTATCTTTCTGTCTCTCTCTGTCACTCTGCCTTTCAGATATATAAATTCTGATAAATCGCTTTGTAGTTATGTGTTGCAAATACTCAATGCACACACACAATTCATTTTTATACATGTATTGATTGTCATAGCCACTTAGCAATTCTTGATAATTCTGATATTGTATCTGTAGATTCTTTTGGATTTTCTATGTATTGTCATATGTGAATGACTGTTTTATTTCTTCCTTTCCAGTTCTTAGGCCTGTTCTTTCTTTTTCTTGACTTACTGTACTGGCTAATACATCCAGTGTAATGCTGACTAGAAATGGTGATGTTGGGCCCCTTTGCCTTGTTTTAGTCTTATATTTTCACCCTTAAATATAATGTGTTCTAATTTTTAATGTTTATTTTAAAAATTTTTATTTGTTTGAAAGGCAGAAAAATAGACAGAGATAGACACAGAGATTTTCTATCCGCTGGCTCATTCTCCAGACACCAGGCCTAGGTCAGGCCGAAGCCAGGAGCCAGGAACTCAGTCTCTGCCTCCCACTTGGGTGTCAGGGGCCCAAGCACTTGGGTCATCTTCTGCTGCTTCTCTAGGGGTGGGAATCAGCAGGAGGCTGATGGGAAGTAGAGGAGTCAGGACCCGAACCAGGCACTCTGATGGGAAGCAGCATCTTCCCATCACTGTGTCAAATGCCTGCCCCTGTTGTAGTTTTTTCTACTATTTTTGGAAATTATGGAATTTTCCCTTTTGTGTACCATTTGGCAAAGGTGTGTGTTTTTGTTTGTTTTGTTTTCCATTTCATGAATGGATCTTGAATTTGGTTAAATATTTTTCCTGCATCTATTAAGATGATATGGTTTTCCTTCCCCTCTCTGCTCCACTCTCTTACTCTCCTAATGTGAATTATTGAAATTTGAAATTTGACCGACATCCTATTCTTTATACTACTGTCTTATGTAGAATTTTTACATCTGTTTGCATGAGTGAGATTGGCCTGAAAATGTCCTTTTCCTACATGTTCTTGTTTTGATTTCAAGGTTTGTTGGCTTCATAAAGCTGGGGAGTATACCTTATTTTTGTATTCTGTGGAAAAATTTGTGGAAGGTTATTTTTTTTCTTTGTGTGTTTACTGGGATGGTTATCTGGACTTGAAATTGTAGGTAGATTTTAAATTACATATTCAATTTTTTTATTGGTATAGGACTATTCAGATTTTTCAGTTTCTGTTTCATAAATTGTATTTTTCTGCATTTTTTCCCATTTTATCTAAACTTTCACTTTTATTGGCTGAAAGTCTTTTTTTTTAAATAGGATTTTATTTATTTATTTGAGGGAGACAGACAGACAGACAGAGGGAGAGACACAGAGAGGTCTTCCATCTGCTAACTCACTCCGCAAATGGCTGCAGTGTTTGGAGCTGGGCTGTTTCGGAGCCAGGAGCTTCTTCTGGGTCTCTCATGCAAGTGCAGCGGCCTAAACCCTTGTGCCATCTTCTACTGCTTTCCCAGGCCATAAGCAGAGAGCTGGATTGGAAGAGGAGCAGCTGGGACAGAACTGGCGCCCATATGGGATGCTGGCGCTGCAGGTGGAGGCTTAGCCTACTATGCCACAGCACTGCCCCAATTTACTATAATTCTTGATATATTTTGGTTCAAATCTGTCTTCAGAGTTGTCAGACCTTTTTCTGTAAAGGTTGAAAAAGTATTTTAAGTTTTGTGATCCATCTGGTCTCTGCAGCTATTCATCTGTGCTGTTTTAGTGCAAAAGCAGCCATAGATAACAACAAATAAATAAATGAGCATGCAGATTTGGCCGAGAAAGCTATAAATTGCTAACTTCTGTATTATTTTAGTATTTGTTTTCCCTATTTTATATTTTTTCTCTTTCATGCTTTCTTTTGGCCCATTTATTTTTAAGAATTTATTTATTTGAAAGGAAGAGTAACAAAGGGAGACAGAGATCTTCCATCTGCTGGTTCATACCTGAATGTCCACAACAGCCAGAGATGGGCCAGGCCAAAGCAACAAGCCAGGAACTCCATGTAAGTCTCCCAGTCGGATAGAATGAACCAAAGTACTTGAGCCAACATCCGCTGTCTCCCAGGTGCATTAACAGGAAGCTGGATTGGAAATGGAAAGTAGCTTGGACTGGACTCAGCATCCCTGTACGCTTTTTTTTAAAGTTCTGTTTTCTTCCTCTATTAGTTGTAAGTAGGACTTTCCTCTGTTATTCTTTTTTTTTTTTTTAAAGATATACCCCCTTCTTTTAGATTTATTTTATTTCTATGAAAGAGTTATTGAGAGACGTAGAGACAGAGAGAGGTCTTCCGTCTGCTGGTTCAGTCCCCAAATGGCCGCAATGACCAAGCTGAGCTGATCCGAAGCCAGGAACCAGGAGTCAGGAGCTTCTTCCGGATCTCCCATGTGGATTTGGGGCCCACACACATGGACCATCCTCTGCTGCTTTCCCAGGCCATAGCAGAGAGCTGGATTGGAAGTGGAGCAGCTGGGACTTGAACCGGTGCCCATATGGGATGCTGACGCTGCAGGCTGGGGCTTTAACCCACTGTGCCACAGTGTCGGTCCCTTCTCTGTTATTCTCTAGGTGATTATGTTAGAGACTTTAGCATACTTTCTGGATTAACATCTAAAGATAATTGATACTTTTACCCTCTTCTCAAAAATGCACAAACCTTGGAACACTACTACCTCTGACATGTATGCCATTTGTATGTATGTGTGTTTAACTTTTACCCTGGGAATAAAAAGTATTCTATTTTTCAGACAGTTTTTATTGTGAAAATGCATGTTTACCTGATGTTTTTGTTATATATATTTAGATTTTTTTTCTGAAAAGTATGAAACTTAGTGCAGGAATAAAGACAGTATAAACCACTGAGTAGTCAACTGTAATTCAGTTTCAATAGTTTCTAGCATTTTACCAGTCTGCTTAAAGCAAATGCCTGGCACCAAATGTTTATGTCCCTAGAATTATTACATGAATTTTGAAGTAATTAAGGCCTAAAATAATCAAATTATTCACCTATGAAAATTGATGATCAATTTTTATAATTCAGTTAATTTATTCAAGCTGTGTTTTATTCTTCTGTATTACTAATTTTATGTAGCTATTATTTGTTTATTAACTTTTTCTCTGATTCTCCCTCTTATAATCCTTTTTCTTCTGCTTTAAAAACATCTTTAATATTGTGGATTTTCTGGTGATAATTTCTCAATCTTTTTTTATTCTGATCATATCTTTATCTTCATTTGGAAACCTTTTTTTATTAGGGACAATTTCAAACATATACAAAACCTTAAGTCCGTTTATATCTGTAGGAGATAAAGACTTTAAAAACATACAAGTACAGTGGCCGGCGCTGTGGTGTAGTGGGTAAAGCTGCCGCCTGCAGTGCTGCATCCTGTATGGATGCTGGTTCAAGTCCTGGCTGCTCCACTTCCAATCCAGCTCTCTGCTATGGCCTGGGAAAGCAGTGGAAGATGGCCCAAGTCCTTGTGCCCCTGCACCTGCATGGGAGATCTGGAAGAAGCCCCTGGTTCCTGGCTTCGAATTGACACTGCTCTGGCTGTTGTGGCCATCTGAGGAGTGAACCAGCGGATGGAAGACCTCTGTCTCTCTGCCTCTGCCTTTCTGTAACTCTGACTTCCAAGTAAACAAATAAAATCTTAAAAAAAAAAAAATTCAACTACAGGGTCTAGTGCTCTGGCAGAGCTGTTTAAATCGCTGCATATGACACCAGCATTCCATACTGGAATGTCAGTTTGGGTTCTGACTATTCTGCTTCTGATCCAGCTGATATGCTTGGGGAGGCAGTGGACCATGGCCTAGTGACTTGGCCTCTGCTGTCCATGTGGGAGGCCCGGATGGAGTTCCGGCTTCTGGTTTCGGTCTGGTGCAGCCCTGGCTGTTGTGTGGCCATTTGGGAAGGGGACCAATGGATGGATGATCCCTCTCTCTTTGTCTCTCTCTGTGTCTGTCACTCTGTCTTTCAAATAAATAAATAAGTAAATAAATCTGTGTTTTTTAAAAAATGTAGCATTAATTTCTTAATATCACCAAATGTGCAGCCCGTGCTCAGTTGTCTTCCGTTGTCATACACAACACACAACGTGCACTCTCTGTAGTTGATTTTATTTTATTTTTTGAAGATTTATTTATTTATTTGAGAGGTAAAGTTAGAGAGGTAACTTTGCCTCTCTCTGGAGAGACAGAGAAGTCTTCCATTCACTGGATCACTCCCCAAATGGCTGCAATGGCTGGAGCCAGGCCAGTCCAAAGCCAGAAGCCAGGAGCTAGGAGCTGCTTGGGTTCATGGGCCCAGCTGCTTGGGCCATCCTCTGCTGCTTTCTCAGGCCATTAGCAGCGAGCTGGATCAGAAGTGGAGCAACCAGGACAGAAATCGGCACTCATATACGATGTCAGAGCCATATTTTTTTTAAGTCTTTCAATTTATAGGTTACTTCCTCTTTACTTTTGTTGTTGTTGTTGTTGTAAAGGAAACCAGATTTATTTGGTCTACACAGTGTCCTGCATCTTTGAAAATGCTAATTGCATATCCATAGTTTCATTTAACATTTTTCTTTGTCTCTCTATATCCTATTGTCATTTATACCTACCAACTTGATCAAATTGCATTCACTGTTTTGAAAACACTGCTTCTAGGAGACCTTTACACTTCTAGTAATGTCTGTTTTATGATGTTAGTGGTTATTGATGTTCATCACCAACTCCTTATTTCACTAGGAGTTTACTTTTGTTTGCATTTTTGCTTGGTAAGAAATTCTAATTGGTAGATTGTTTTCTTAGCAAATTCTTTTAATGTTAGTCCATTGTCTATAACTGAAATGTTTGCAACCAGTCTGGCTGTTACTACTTTGAAGGTAACATTTGGTGGCCAGAAGGATTTGGATCCTTTGAAGATATTCTTTGATTTTCAATAACTTTACTGTGTTGTGACTAGGTAATAGATTTCTTCTCATATCGCTTAATGTTTGTTGGGCTGCTTGGTTCTGGAGTCTGATATAGTTTGTACGTTTTGGAAAATTCTTTATCATTAGTTCTTCAAATAGTTCTTCTGACCATTCATTCTCTCTTTGCTCTTTGCTCTCTCTCTTTTGAAAGTTTTATCTATTTATTTGAAAGGCAGAGTTAGAGGCAGAGGCAGAGAGAGAGAGAGAGAGGTCTTCTATGCGCTGGTTTACTCCCTATCCGGTGAAGATGCCCAAATACTTGGGCCATCCTCCACTGCATTCCCAGGCCGTGGCAGAAAGCTAAACTGAAAGAGGAGCAGCTGAGATTTGAACGGGCGCCCATATGGGATGCTTGCAGTGCATGCGGCGGCTCTTCCTGCTACATGGCAGCGCCAGCCCCATTATGGGCTTTTTAACTATATCCTTTCTGATTTTTCCTTTATTTCATTCTTTTGTCTTAGAGCTTTAATCTGGGATCTATTATTATTGTCTGTCTTCCAGCTAACTAATTCTCATTGTAGTGTGTGAAATCTGTCATTAAATCCATATCTGTTGGAATATTAATTTTAATAATATTTTTCAAATCTATAATTTATGTATTTTTTCCAGATATGGTGTGCTTTTCTCTACTCCTTTTAAATGATTTCTAGTTCTTTACTGAATAAGCAGTTTAATTTTATCATCTTAACATTGGGAATCTTGCTTGTTTGTTCCTGCTAGTTTTTGTTTAATGTTATCTTTCTTTCTTTATATGCCTGATAGTTTTGTGAATACATTTAAAATGTTCATACAAAATCCGATATCAGAGTTTGAAAGATTTGGTCTGCAGTTCCTATTGCTTGCCTGCTTAACAGTTCATCCTTACCTGTGGGATGTTACCTTTTGGAGCTCATTGTAACCGAGATGGAATTTTCCATGCTTCCCACCAAAGCTCTTACATTTGTCTCCCTTGTCCTGAAGGTTGTTAAAATCTCTGATGCATTTCTCAGCTTCCTGACTTCTCTTCTCAGTGCGCCCAAGGGAAAATCTGTCCCACATACCTGACTTCTTTGGATAGCCTTTTCTTGGATCTTGGCCTACTGATTCTTAACTGCCTCATTCAGTCTTTGATGTTTGCTCTCTCTCTCTCTGTCTCTCTCAGATTTATTTATTTATTTGAAAGGCAGAGTTACAGAGAGAGAAAGAGGGAGAGCCACACATAAAGATAGAGCTTCCATCTGCTGGGTCATTCCCAATACGGCTGCAGTGGCTGAAACTGGATCAGGCTGAAGCCAGGAGCATGAAACTGCATCTGGTCACCCACATGGGTGCAGTAACCCTAGGTCTTGGGCCATCTTACTGCTTTCCCAGGTGCATTTGCAGGGAGCTGGATCAGAAGTAGAGCAGCAGGGACTTGAACTGGTGCCCATATAGGATGCCCATGCCACAGGTGGGAGCTTAACCTGCTGTGGCACAGTGCTGGCCTCAGTCTGATGGTTTTCAGTTAGACCACTCCCTGCCTTCCTGCCACCCGTGTTCTCAGTGGGAGGTTTTTATGTCATAATCATATTCACTGTTACTGGAAACTGAACCACTTTTTCTTGCTGTTAAACTTTACTGTTGATATTAATGTTTCTTTCTGAACTAACTTTCTTTAGATGATCAAAGAAGTATTCTTATAGTGTGGTATTGTTTTAAAGATACAGAAAAGAGAGCTGATGTGGCTTAACAGGTTGGGCCCACCATTTGTGATACTGGCATTCCTTATCTGAATGCCAGTTTGAGTCTTGGCTGCCCTACTTCCCATATAGCTACTGCTAATGTGCCTGGAAAGGCAGTGGGGGTTGACTCAGGTGCCTGGGCCCCTGCCTCCTATGTGGGAGGCCTAGATGGAGTTCCTGGCTTGTGGCTTTGATCTAGCTTAGAACTGGATGTTGCAGCCATTTGGAAAGTGAACCAGCACTGGAGGGTCTTTCTCCCTCTCCCTGGGCCCCATACACTCTGCCTTTCAAATAAAATCTTTAGGAGAAATACAGAAAAGTTTAAAGGATCAGAAGTCAAAATGCTGTCAGTCAGAGGTGATTCAGATCTCTACATATATTTTTTCTTTGGGCAGTTTATATATTGAACAGATGATTTGATGCAAGAACATTGAGGAGATCTGGATTTTGGATGTTAGAAACAAAAAGTTAATTGAATGAAACGATGGTGGTTGGTTGTAGGATGTTCCATTGTTAAGGGTAGCACATATAATGAGAAAGACAAGGGTAATTATGAGAAAGGTGAGACTATAAATTTTGTAATGTTAAGACCAAAGCAGCCACATATTTTGTATTTATAAGTTATGTTTTTCCCCATATTTCATGGTTTCAGTGGTTTTATTTTATTTATTTAAAAATTTTGGTGTACTGTTTCTGGAGCTGAGAATCTTATATGCTAAATAGTAGTAGTGTAAAACATAGTTTTCTGGTGTGAAATACTTATTTGTTAATATTTTAGATCTAGGCCGGCGCCGCGGCTCACTAGGCTAATCCTCTGCCTTGCGGCGCCGGCACACCGGGCTCTAGTCCCGGTTGGGGCACCGATCCTGTCCCGGTTGCCCCTCTTCCAGGCCAGCTCTCTGCTGTGGCCAGGGAGTGCAGTGGAGGATGGCCCAAGTCCTTGGGCCCTGCACCCCATGGGAGACCAGGATAAGCACCTGGCTCCTGCCATCGGATCAGCGCGGTGGCCATTGGAGAGTGAACCAACGGCAAAAAGGAAGACCTTTCTCTCTGTCTCTCTCTCACTATCCACTCTGCCTGTCAAAAAAAAAAAAAAAAAAATTTAGATCTAATTGCATAATAAACCTCAAGTTCAGAGATCTCAGACTTGCTGATGAATCATATTTAGTTTTGTGCAAATGACTGTCTTTAATGTTCTAATAAATGTACATCACAGTGTTGAAGAATAATAAAACTATGTTCTGTATACCAGGGAAGTATTAAATACAAATAATTTATCATGATAAGTCAGCTTATAGAACAAGAGAGAGAATACAAGAAACAGCATTGTTATACTTACTGTTTATTAGTGTTAAAGACAAAAAAAAAGGATGACTTCATTAAAATTTTTTTATGATGTAAATTATACCAACTTGTTTTCTGAAGTAGATGTTCACAGAGAACATTAATAGAGGCCAGAAATGTGTGACTGCATATCTGCTTATTTTTAACACTGGGGTGTGTTTTTATTTCTGCATTTTAACTGTATTTTGATAACTTTCCTGTGTTTTTGCTTTCTAAACAAGAGATATGTTATAATATGGAATTTGATTTAACAGAGCTACAATAGAAGAAGCATATTCCAGGTCAATGACAAAACTAGCAAAGTCCGCAAGCAATTATTCACAACTTGGGTGAGTTAATGTCTTCCTCTTTTCCGGTGTTCATTTAGGTGAAGTTCTCTTTTTTATGTTTGAAGGTTTTTATTTAATGAATACAAATGTCATATGTACAGCTTTTAGGGGTATAGTATTTCTCCCCCCCCCCCATTCCTGCCCTCCCACCCCCGCTCCATTCCACCTCCTACTCCCTCTCCCATTCCATTTTCCTTTAAGATTTGTTTTTAATTGACTTTATATTCAGAAGACCAACTCTGTGCTAAGCAGAGATATCAACTGTTTGCACCCACACAAACACAAAAAGTATAAAGTACAGGCCGGCGCCGCGGCTCACTAGGCTAATCCTCCGCCTTGCGGCGCCGGCACACCGGGTTCTAGTCCCGGTCGGGGCACCGATCCTGTCCCGGTTGCCCCTCTTCCAGGCCAGCTCTCTGCTGTGGCCATGGAGTGCAGTGGAGGATAGCCCAAGTGCTTGGGCCCTGCACCCCATGGGAGACCAGGATAAGCCCCTGGCTCCTGCCATCGGATCAGCGTGGTGCGCTGGCCGCAGCGCGCCTACCGCGGCGGCCATTGGAGGGTGAACCAACGGCAAAAGGAAGACCTTTCTCTCTGTCTATCTCTCACTGTCCACTCTGCCTGTCAAAAAAAAAAAAAAAGTATAAAGTACAGTTTGAAGACAAGATTTACTGTTAATTTTTGTAGTGTACCTCATTAAGGACAGAGGTCCAACATGGGGAGTAAGTGCATAGTGACTCTTGTTGTTAATTTAACAATTAACACTCTTATTTTTGATGTCAGTGACCACCCAAGGCTCTTGATATGAGCTGCCAAGGCTATGGAAGCCTTTTGAGTCCACAAACTGTCAGTATTTAGATAGGGCCATAAGCAAAGTGGAAGTTCTCTTCCCACTTCAAAGAAAAGTACATTCTTCTTTGATGGCCCCTTCTTTCCACTGGGTCTCAGAGAGATTTTTCATGTAGAACTGTTTTTGCCACTGTGTTTTGGCTTTCCATGCCTGAAATGCTCTCATGGGATTTTCAGTCAGCTCCAAATGCCTTAAGGGCTGATGCTGAGATCAGAGTTCTGTTTAGGGCATTTGTCATTCTATAAGGCTGCTATGTGGACTGCTTCCCATATTGGAACTTTCTCTCCTTTGCAATTCTATCTATTGTTATTACCAGACACTTGGTCTTATTTATGTGACCTCTTTGACTTTTGGTCCTATCTGTATGATCAATTCCACGCTTAATATGATCATTTTATCACATAAGGTGGGATTAGTGCCACCCAGCTAAATGGGATTTGGAGTCCCATGGAAAACTTTTAGCTTAGGTGAAGTTCTTGAGAATATTAAATTCTCACTGAGGCTATGATAATACATAACTATGGTGATATATAGTTATATGTTATTTAATCATGGGAATAAGTTCTGAGAAATTTGTCATTAGTTGATTTCGTTATTGTACAAACACTATAGAGTGCTTAAACTAAAATCACCGTGACTTGATGAAGTGATACAATCTCACAGGACCACTGCAGTATATTTGGTCCATAGTTGACTGAAAGGTTGTGTGACTTATGACTGTTTCATGTACTTTTTTTTTTTTTTTAAGATTTATTTTATTTATTTGAAATGCTGAGTTACAGAGAGAAGTAAAGTCAGAGAGAGAAGGGTCTTCCATCTGCTGGTTCACTCCCCAGAGATCACAACAGCTGGAGCTGAGCCCATCTGAAGTCAGGAGTCAGGAGCCTCCTCTGGGTCTCCCATGTGGATGCAAGGGCCCAAGGACTTGGGCCTTCCTTTGCTGCTTTCCCAGGCATATTAGCAGGAAGGTGGATTGGAAGTGGAGCAGTCAGGGCTCGAATCAGCACCCAAATGGGATGCTGCCACTGCAGGCCAGGGGCTTTAACTCGCTGTGCCAGAGTGCGGCCCATTATGTACTTTTTAAAAATGTTTCTGTCTTAAATGAATGTATTCTTGACAGGAAGTATAATTGAACTTGCTGGATCAAAGCAAATGAAACTTAATTTTCCTGTTTATTAAACTATATAGTCATTCAGTAGTATAAGTTTGAGGTTATAAATGTTGTGTTACACATGTGCTAAGTATTTGAGTTTCCTGTAATTTCATTTAAATTCTGTCATAATTTAACTGTGATCTTTAAAAACTTGCTTTATTGGGGTGGCCATCTAGTGTAGCCATTAGGTACTTGGGGTATCTGCATCCCAAATTGGAGTACCTGGTTTGAAGTCCTGGTTTCTCCACTTTAAATCCAGCTGCCTGCTAATGTGTACCTTGGCTGCAGATGATGGTGCAGGTACTTGGGCCCCTGCCATCCCAAAGGGACACCTGGGTTGAATTCCCAGCTCTTGGCCTGGCTGTTGTGGATACTTGGGGAATGAATCAGCAGATGGAAGATCTATGTCTGTCTTGGCCTTTCAAATTCAAAATGAAAAAAGATAAACTTTATTGAAATTATTAAAAGGCGTTAAAATGTCTCCTATTATTATATCTTCCTTCTAAAATTGAAGAAATATGTTCCTATAAAATAAAATTATTGAGAAGACTGTATTTAAAATGAGAAGATATGCTCATAGCTATAGTAACTATGTCAGAAATACCTGTATGATCTGAGCCATAAGAACTCTGGAAAAGAAAACCTAATTATCTAAAAATTTGGGAAAGGGATATATTTTAGCTAAGATGTTGGAGATGCTCAGTACGATTCCTTTATATATCTGGGGTTCTGATGAATCTATGGATCTCCTGACATCTGGTGAAAGATTTAGTGTAGATATTAGTTTATTTTTCCAATGAAGAAGTTATGAATTATCATACACAAAGTATCATTCACAGATGATTCTGTGATCTCAAAAATGGTTAAAATGACTACAAGCAAGTATGTAACTTCATCTTCCCTTCTTTTTCCGTCTTCCTTCTTCCTTCTCCCTTTTCTGAAACCCTCCTTTTTCTAAAGGCTTCATGTTGATAAACCTCTTCTAAAACATAATTTCTTTTTTATTGACCACGGTAGAGCTCAAAAGTGGCTGGATTAACTAAAGCTAGCTTTAAACCAGTTGACCTTGGTTTTGGTGTGGGAAATTCTACCTTATTGTCAGTTTCCAGATGGGAGGCAAGAGGCACAGGAATGGGTTTTGACTACGCTTTATGGTAACAACATTATCGACAACCTTCCTGCCTTTAGAATGTGTGCTTTTTGTAAATATTGAGTGGCACACTGTTTGGTGTTCATGTCATCTCTCAAGATCATAAATATTTAAATATCAATGTTTTGTTTATTGATGTGTAGGTTAATAAGAATTTGAGTTTTTCTTTCTGTATTTAGTGGCATTTAAATTAATTTATTTTTGACTTCTCACTTTGCTTTCTTGTTAGAGTATACATCAATGTGATTATTTGAGCAGAAAAAGGTTGTGTATATCAAACCTTCAAAAACTGAATAGTATTTGAAATTCCATAAAGAAACCTGTAGTTGAAGAAATCTTAAGTTGAACCCTGTTGTAGTGTAGAGAATCCTTTGGTAAACTTAAGGGACACTCCATCTTCTCTGCCTTGTGAAATCTAGTCTATCATGTATCAAGTTGACCTGAAGGGAAGTACAGGTATTTTGGTGCTTTAGAGAGTAGATACTTTTCAGGTATCTTTTTCTCTTGAAACTTTCCAGCTAGCTGCTCACCAGATTTAGTGGTTAGATTTTAGAGTGTACAATGAGATCTAATCAGAATAGCCTTAACCTAAGAATTTCAATAATCCTCTTTGAATTTCTTTATTAGTACATTAATGATGCCAGTTAACTTTCCTACTGGGGAGGAAATGTCATAATTAAAGCACATCTTAAAATAACTGCTGTCCCTGCTCTCTTGCTTTGGTAATCATTGATGCTATTTTTTGTTTGTTTTTCTGTGAGAAGTTTTGTTGTAGAGACCTCTCTAAGTGCCTGAGCAAAGCATAAATTATCCTTAGATCATTCTCCACTGACCAAATTAGTTTAAACTAACTGCTGCTATCCTTAGTACCACACGGGATATTATACAGAAATTCTTGAATATCCTTGAGCCTGCTGAACATTTTAAGTCCTTAATATTGAGAAAAAGAGGTAGGAAAGAATGTCCTGCATCCTGTACCGTGTAGTAGAAGGAAGGGCCTATTAATGTATTGTTGAAGTGCGTAGGTAGGTAAAATTGTAATGCACCAACACAAGTTTCAGATAATTGCTCTCAGATAATTCCCATATAAATATTGCTTATCATATATAAGAATTTGATTGTTGTATGATTAAATACAAAGAAACTATTTTTGATGCAGCATTTCGAATGGAGTATTAAACAGTTTTAGATTGAAGTTTGATAATAATTTTTAGCACTAGATGATGATAGAAACGCTTCTGTTACAAGCATAAATAACCAAATTAACTTAGATACCAATACAATATAATTACATAGGAAGGGTCTGACAAGGTCTGTGATATGTGTTGTAACTGAGATCCAAAAATATTTTAAATATCCAAGGATCAAAAAATCAAGGTCCACCTGTCAGTTATGTCATTTATTATTTATTTTAATCTTTTGCCTGAATAAAATTGCTAAATATAATATTATTTTTTCATTGATTCCAACTTAGAACCTTAAGTTTCTTTTCTTTGAGCAGATTATTCCTATGTTTTTCCTTTCCCTTAGAACATTTGCACCAGTGTGGGATGTGTTCAAAACATCTACAGAGAAATTAGCAAATTGTCACTTGGATCTTGTTAGAAAATTGCAAGAATTAATAAAGGAAGTTCAGAAGTATGGAGAAGAACAAGTAAAATCTCATAAGAAGGTATCATTTTTTTTTCTTGTTAATTGATTGGTCATTTACTGGGTGCTTTAGAGTTCAGTCCTTTTGATGAATCATCTTGTACCAAACAGACTAAAGAAGAAGTTGCAGGAACTCTGGAAGCTGTCCAAACCATTCAGAGCATAACTCAGGCTCTCCAGAAATCCAAGGAGAATTACAATGCCAAGTGTGTAGAACAGGAGCGGTTGAAAAAGGAAGGAGCTACACAAAGAGAAATAGACAAGGTAATCATGATACAATAATACCTTTGTGGCTTCAAAGCGCTTTATTGTACTAGACTGCATTAGATCTTCACTAAAGAAAATCTCATCATAAGGATGAAGACTGCACCTTACTGTGTTAGTGATTGCCTAAGTAATGCAGTAGATTTATTTGTAAGATGTTCTTTGTGTAGTAGATATATTAGCAAACACTTTTTTTTTCTTGCCGGATATTTTTATAGCAAGATAATTGATGAGATACTGTTGGGTTAAATCATATACCATTCGGACATTTGGCAGTGGTTAAGATGCCTCTTGGGGGTTACGTGTATCCTGTATTAGAGTGGCTGGGCTCAAGTCCCAGTTCCACTCGTGATTCCAACTTTCTGCTGACACATACACTAAGAAGCAGCAGATAATGGCTTAAGTACCTAGGCTCCTGCCTCCCGTGTGAGAGACCCAGATTTGAGTTCCTGGCTCCTGGCTTCAGCCGTTCCAGCCCTGGCTGTTGTGGTCAATTGGGGAGTGAACCAGTTGATGGAAGAGCTCTTTCTGTCTCTGCCTTTCACATAAAAACCATTTTAACAACGAGGCGAAACTTTTTTGAAGTGGGAGTTTGGAATGTATAGAAAGGCAGTAGATACTTGAAGAGAATTTTTACATGCATATTGTGTGTGATTTATTGCTGTCTTTGAACACATTTAAGTAGCATTGTGGTAAACCACAATCCTTTTCAAAATAGTTTAAGTGGGGCTAATGCTGTGACATGACGGGCAAAGCTGCTGCCCTCAGTACTGGCATCCCATATATGCACAAGTTCGAGTCCCGGCTGCTCCACTTCCGATCCAGCTCTCTGCTTGGCCTGGGAAAACTGTAGAAGATAGCTCAAGTCCTTGGGCCTCTGCACCTGTGTGGGAGACCTGGAAGAAGCTCCTGGCTCCTGGCTTTGGATTGGTGCAGCTCTGCCCGTTGCGACCATTTGGGGAGTGAACCAGTGGATAGAAGACCTTTCTCTCTCTCTACCTCTCCTCTCTTTGTGTAACTCTGACTTCCAAATAAATAAATAAATCTTTAAAAAAAAAAAAGTTGAACCATCCATTTGTTTGATGTATGATATCTAAGTTATCAAGGAACTACAGGGAGTGATGATTTTGAAAACTTTATAAAATATTTGAAACACCTCATAGAAGAAACAGATCAAATTGAACCTTTAAAAAAGATTTAATTATTTATTTGAGAGGCAGAGTTACAGATAGGGAGAGACAGAGAGAAAGGTCTTCCATCTGCTGGTTCACTCCCCAAATGGCCCTAATGGGCGGAGCTTAGCCAATCTGAAGCCAGGAGCCAGGAGCTTCTGGGTTTCCCACGTGGTACAGGGGCCCAAGGACTTGGGCCATCTTCTACTACCTTTCTAGGCCATAGCAGAGAGCTGAATTGGAAGTGGAGTAGCCGGGACACATATGAGATACTGGCACTATAGGTGGCGGTTTTACCCACTGTGCCACAGTGCCAGCTCCCAAATACTACCTTTATAAGATGACATTAAGTTGGGACCCTGGAGGCTGGCAAGAGATAACCTAAAAACTGTTAGATGAGGATGGATGAGCATAAAGGAGAAAGCGTAACCCAAGTCTATGAAAGCCATTTATTTTATATTTTGTGTGGAGTTGTTGAGCAGATCTGATGGAGGGAGAGAGAGAAAGAGAAGAGGGGACAAACAAAAGCCTTCCATCCAGAATGAACAAACAACCAAAATTCTAGAGCACATGAAAGAAATATGCTGTGGCATAGTGAGTTAAGTTGCTGCCTGTAGCGCCGGCATTCCGTATGTGGGCTGGTTGGAGTCCTGGCTGCTCCACTTCCAATTCGGCTCCTTGTTAATGTGCCTGGGAAAGCAGCATTGGAGGGCCCAAGTGCATGGGCTGCTGCACCCAAGTAGGATATCTGGAAGAAGTTCCAGGATCCTGGCTTTGCTCTGGCCCAGCCCCAGTTGTTTCAGACATTTAAGAAGTGAACCAGCAGATGGAAGACCTCGCTCTCTGTGCCTCTTCCTCTTTCTCTGTAGCTTTGCCTTTCAAATTAATAAAATAAATCTTAAGTAAATGTAATAATTGGAATAAGAATTTATTGCAGGATTGAGTATAGACCCAACCCTGGCTGTTGACATTTGGGTAGTGAACCAGCAGATGGGAGCTCTCTCAAATAAATAAATGAAAAACAAAAAAAGAGAATTTGCTTCAGGTGAAATTTAAATTTATAAAACTGATAGAAAAAAATACTTACATGTCATGGTTGTTTGAAGAAATAAGTGATTGTAAGTTTATATTATAGAAGGTTAAGCAATTAAAATCATAATAAAACAAGATCTACTAAATAGGCAAAAACAGTTCATTAGAAAATTTGGAAATAAAAGCCTCATTCTTTAATTTATACAAAAAAGTGGTATAAAAAAGAAACTTCATGTTTGATATAGTCAAATGATGGATTTGGAGGATTGTGTAGAGTGAATGTTCTTTATCTAAAATACATGGGACCAGAGTGTTTTGGATTTCAGATTTTCTCAGATTTTGGAGTATTTGCATATATGTAATGAGATATCCTGGAGGAAGGGCCCCCATTCTAAACACAAAATTAATTTGTCTCATACACATTGTGTAAGACTGAAAGTATTTTTGTACAGTGTTTTATATAATATTGTGTATGAAACAGAGATTCATGGTGTGGAATTTTCTACCTGTGGTATCATATTAGTACCCAAAATGTTTTTTGGAGTGTTTTGGGTTTTCAGATTATGAGTGCTTTATCTGTACTGAGAGACCTCATGCAGAATATAGCACAGATAAAAAAAATTAATTAATTTGAATTTCCAAAGGGAAAAATGAAAGAAATTGCGGATAAGTCATATTTGAAGCAATAACAGCTCAATTTTTCAGAATTGAAGAAATTCAAGAACCCTCAGGTTGAAAGTATATTGTAGATATTAAGCAGATTAAATAAAGATAAATTAAGATTTAGGTACCACAGCAAGAGAGAATATTCAAAGCTAGAAGGTAATTTTTTTTTCCCCTCAAATTTCAAAATTCAAAACGTATCTTCGATTGATGGTACATATAATCATTGTTGGTAAGGTGGCATTTATAGTGTAGTTTTGTTGCCTGTGGAAACTTGGTTGCTTGATTGGACAGCTGCAGTGCTTTGATATTTCAGTTAACCAACCAACCACTTAAGGACCATTTGAAAGAATTATAGTTATGATTGTTGCCTGTAAAGCTTTTGTTGACACTTTCTGGTAAGATCAAGTACTTGAAAGAAAATCTGGACATAATAGCGGAGCACTTTGCAGAAATGCTGGGTCAATAATGTTCTTGATGTGATGATGTTGGAGATAATATCTTATGAGACAAAAGAGACCTCCTTGACCTCTGAGTTAGGAAGTAATTGAGAAGGTTCAGAATTTTAATATCAGTATGACTTAGGATTACTCTCTCTGGTCATTTTGCTTTTGTTGCATTTTACATAAAATGATTCAGATAAAAATCTACTTCTAGCAATAAATATAAAAGTGCTTTAAAAATTTTAAATTTATTTTATATATTAGAGAGAGGCAAAGGGGTATCTTCCATTGCTGATTGACTCCTCAAATGCCCAGAACAGCTAAGGCTGGGTCAGGATGACGCCTGGGACTCAACCTGGGTCTTCCACGTGATTGGCAGGGACCAAAGTACTTGCCATCATCTGCTGCCTCCCAGGGAATGCATTAGCAGGAACCTGGATTGGAAGTGGAACTGGGATTTGAACCCAGGGTCTCTTACAAGTTGCATCTTAACTGATACACCAAATGCCCACCCACTAATGGTATTTTCTGTTTTATTAGTACACAAGAAAATAGTATGCCTTAAAATTAATAGCATATCAGATTTAGTGGTAAAGTATGTACATTAAGTATAACTATAGAAAGAATTACAAATATAATTTCAATTCCTAAATAAAAAATAAGACAAATTTTATATTAATTGAAGAGGAGAAAGAAGAAATAGAGACGTGAAGAAAATGAATGGGAAGCAGAAAAACCTCAAAATGAGTTGAAGGAAATAAATTCAAATATACCAGTAATCATAATATATATAAATTGATTAGAATCCCCTAATAATAGATTGTCAAATTGGAAGAAATCTTATGTAAAACAATGTTCAGTAATATGGGAATATTTCAAATATACTATACTGCAGTTCAAATAAATGAACTAAATAGAGGGAAATAATAGATTTGACAGTTAAAATACTGTACCAAAAAAAAAAAAAACAAAAAAAAACCACTAGGGGTTGAAGAACAAATAGAATCTTGAAGCTAGGTGATGGGTTCATAGGATCTATTAAAACTTCTTTTGTGTGTTCTGTAATTTCTATTAACAGAAAAGGAGTGGGGCTGGAATGACATGTATTAACATGGGTAGATCTAAAAAGCATAATGTTGAGCAAGAAAAGCAAAGTCTCTCACAGTCTGAGTTAGCAGGAAACTGGAATCAGGAGCTCTAAATAGCTGAGTATCAAACCCAGGCACCTTAGTGTAAGACACAGCTGTCTTAACTGTGAGCCCAGATGCCTGCCACAGTGTTTTTTTGCTTTTATTTTTGTTTTTAAGACTTAGATTTTTCAACCATTTTCCCTTGGGGAACTTGAAAACAATACCATGAATATTATGACATAGACATACTTCTTACACATATTCACAAACCCTTATTTTTATAAAACACCAGTTAGTAGGCATACTACTTGTTTCATATGTATATATTCACAGGATTTTATTATAATAGTAAGACTGGCACTTAAAGAAAATCTGACACTGTGACACAGCAAGTTAAGCCCCTGCTTGGGATGCCCACATTACACATGTTCATCTTGATGTTGGCCAACCTTACATTTTTTTCTAGAAGTATTAAAGTTTAGCTTCTGCAAGGGGAAGTCTTTTCCTGTGGATGTGTCTTATCTCATTATGGCTTAGGCATCTCCTTTTTTTATTTCTTTTTTCCTTAACATTGCCCTTGCCCATCTGTGCTATTTCACTCTCTCATAAAAGTTCAAATATAATATAAAATTAACCTGGCACTTTAGGAAACGTGAAGATAATTCTTATTCTTCTGGCTGCCTTCCATCCCCCCCCCCCCATTTTTTAATATATACACCCTTACTGATTTTGTAACAACCAAATAAAGTTCTAGCAATAAAAAAAAACAAAAACAAAAAAAAAACCTTGTAAGTCAAAAAAATCTTTGATGGGCATTTGATACAGCAATCAAAATGCCACTTGGGATGGCAGCATCTCATACTGGAGTGCTTGGTTCTAGTCCAGGCACCCTTTCTGGCCCTGCTTCCTATTACTGTGCATCCTGGAAGGCAGTTGGTGATAGCTCAAGTCCTTGGGTCCCTGTCATCCACTTGGGAACCTTGGATTGAGTTCTAAATGGCTGGCTTCTGCACGGCCTAGTACAGGCTGTTGGTGAGTATTGGGAAGTGAGCCAATGGATAGAAGTTTTTTGTCTCTCTTTCTCTTTCTCTGTCCATCTCTTCATTTCAAATAAAATAAAAATAAATTTTAAAAAACAAGAAAATATTATTATTATTATTAATTTTTTTTTTGACAGGCAGAGTGGACAGTGAGAGAGAGACAGAGAGAAAGATCTTCCTTTTTGCCGTTGGTTCACCCTCCAATGGCCGCCTCAGTAGGCGCGCTGCGGCCAGCGCACCGCGCTGATCCGATGGCAGGAGCCAGGTGCTTCTCCTGGTCTCCCATGGGGTGCAGGGCCCAAGCACTTGGGCCATCCTCCACTGCCTTCCCGGGCTGTAGCAGAGAGCTGGCCTGGAAGAGGGGCAACCGGGACAGGATTGATGCCCCGACCAGGACTAGAACCCGGTGTGCCGGCGCTGCAAGGCAGAGGATTAGCCTAGTGAGCCGCGGTGCCGGCGAAAATATTAATTTTTAAAACATTTTATTATTGAGTACATCTTTTGTTGGTTTTCCAAGTGCTTCTTTCAGTTGCTGTGTCATTTTCTTATGATTCTGGTATATTATTTTTACCTTGAAGAGTGAGCACTGATGTACAAAATTAAAGCTAGATTTTAAAAGGGTACCTTTTTTTTCCCTTTCCTACTCCCTAATGAGAGAAATGAAATGATACTGTTTCCTGGTATCAGAGAATGCTGCAGAAACTTACCTGTTTACAGTGTTGAGTTAAATTCAGTTTAGTCTTTGAGATAAAGTGATAGATAGTTCAAGTTAGAAGTAGTGAGAAATAAATGTGTATGCTGAGCTGAGTGGCTAGAACAAAATTTATGATGAGAATGTTGTAGAAGTAAAAAGTTAGGAAAATATTCGGTTACTATTTTTAGCCCTCTTTTTGTTTAAGATTTTCCTTCTTCCTGTATGCTAGGGTTTTTTTGTTTTTGTTTTTGTTTTTTTTTTAAGATTTTGATTATTTATTTGAGAGGCAGAGTTACAGACGGGGAGAGAGAGAAAGGTCTTCCATCTGCTGGTTCACTCCCCAAATGGCCACAATGGCTGGAGCTGGGCAGATCCAAAGCCAAGATCCTGGAGTTTCTTTCAGGTCTCCCATGTGAGTGCAGGGGCCCAAGCCCTTGGGCCATCTTCCACTGCTTTTCCAGGCCATAGCAGAGAGCTGGATCAGAAGAGGAGCAGCTGGGATACAAACTGGCGCCATATAGAATGCTGACGCCACAGTAGGAGGCTTAACCTACTACACCACAACCCTGTCCCCTTTTACTCCTCTTGACTCAGTGAAGATTTGAGTAGCAAAACCAGTTAGAATTCTAGAGTTGATTGGAACACAGAAAGAAGAAATGATGCTTTAGAGGCTTACTTCCATCTCTTAAATTCCTATGTGATGTGATGTAGGATGTTGTGAAATAATTGCTTTGTTTATATTCTAGAAATACAGGTCTTCTGTGAGGAGTATTGTTCCTCTAGACCATCATCCTTTGTGTCTGTGAGGTTATAAATTCCTTGTGAGTGAGAAACCATCATTGTACTGTCTGTACTTGGGAAATAATTGGTATAGCAAAATATTATTTGAATTTTTCAGTTAATATGTTAGCTATAGACCTTAAAATATTCTTATCTTTTTAATGATTTATTCAAGTATTTTGTGATTTATTGAATTATAAAGTGACAATTTGCATGAAACAGTAAATAAGTATTTTAGTTCCTATCCTACCACTATGTTACCACTAAGGTTATTAAAGGCTCCACATGTGTTATCCCCTCCTATCTTCAAAATGCTTCTTTTTTCTTGGAGAGTCAAAACGTACTAGTAAATAGTGCAGAATGAGAGGTTCCAGAGAGGATTGAATGGGGGCCTGTGCTGTCAGTGGGTTAAAGCTGTGGCCTGCAGCGCCAGTATCTCATATGGTTGCTGATTTGAGTCCTGACTGCTCCACTTCCAATCCAGCTCCCTAGTAATGTGCCTGGGAAGGCAGTGGAGTATAGCCTGAGTCCTTGGGCCCCTGCTCCCATGTAGGAAACTAGGATGACCTCCCATGTAGGAAACCTGGCTTTGGCCGTCCCCTGGTTGTCGCGACTGTTTAAGGAGGTGGAAAATCTGTCTCTCCTGTCTCTCTAACTCTGCCTCTCAATAATAATCTTTAAAAAATAAATAATAAATCTTAAAAAAAAATAAAAAATAGAGAGGTGGAATTATAAGTTGGGAAGAAGATGTATCTTATTTTGAACAGAACTTCAAAGAAGAAAACCTGTATGAAGAGCCCATGAAATAAATTACTTTTAAAAGTATAGTTGTTAGCATTTGTTTTTTTTTTAATTTCTATTTTTATGAATCTCTTTTCTAATTATAAATATCTGTGATCATTATCAATAGCTGACACACAGATTATTAATAGATTATTATTAGTAGAGAATAAAGTAGGTGTTGGGATGAAGAATGAAGAAGAGACTACAAGTGGGACTACATTTACAATGTGCAGTGTAGATTTTTTTTTTAAGATTTATTTATTTATTTGAAAGGCAGAGTTACAGGAGAGAGGGACAGACAGATTGTCAGACCTCAGGTTCACTTCCTAAATGGCTGCAATGGTTGGGGCTGGGCCAGGCCGAAGCCAGGAGCTTCTTCTCAGTCTCCAGTGTGGGCTCAAGGGTCCAAAGACGTGGGCCGTCTTGGGCTGCTTTCCCAGGTTCATTAGCAGGGAGCTGGATAGAAAGTGGAGCAGTCAGGACTCAAAGTGGCTCCCATATGGGATGCTGGCACTTGCAGGCGGTGGTTTAACCCACTGTGCCACCGTGCTGGCCTCCAAACATAGGTTGCTAATTGTCTTTGTTTAGACTGAACTTGTAGGTGGTTAGAAGAAGAGACTAAAATCTCTAAATAAAAAGGAAATCTAGAAAACCATGCCCACTATGATTGTTGTCTAAATAAATTCTAGCATATTTAGTTATCTGGATTAACTGGGGAGGTACTTAATAATCTGCTAATGTCCATTTCATCTAATTTTTATATGTTCGAAGAGGGCCATAATGTTTAGAGGAAATACAATGCTCTAAAATAATGTCAGGTGGCCAGATGATGGGAATAGTTAAGAAAGAAAAATCCTTAAGCACAAACCAGAAACTTGTTAGAGATTTTAGTCACCTTCTCTAGGGATGGACAGTTCAGGACAAGTCAGTAACGCAGATACATTTTTATATAATAGCGAAATAGAATGTGTGTTCCTGATGGTGTTCCTTGTTAGAATGTGGTAATAGCAGGCTGTATTTATTTTGGAAATGTAACTGTATACCAGATCCTGCCCCAAGAATTTTTTCTAATTACATTTTATCACTACCACAGTTCTGAAAACTAGGTGATTTTGTTTACATTTTAGAAAAGAGAACTGTTTAAAGCTAAAAACACAAGGTCAAGAAGGTAGAAAATGGTAGAGACAGAATTTGAATCCAGTTTCTTTTGGCTCCAAAACCAGTTGTGTTTACACTGCACCATAAAGTGACATCCTATATTCCTTATTTTAGAAGGCATATATGCTTATATGTTATATATACTTTAGTTTTACAGAGTGAAATTGTCTGTTGAAAGGGTAGGTCAATATCTCTTGCCACTCCCAAAACTCAGGATAAATGTAGTTTTCCTATTTCCAGTTCTTTTTTTTAGAATTCTGATCACCGCTGAAGATAAATACATATTGACACTAATTGGCTGTACGCAAATTACTTATTTTACAGCTTTCCTTTCCCTCACTGGCTCCTAACAGTATTTTTTTCTCATCTAGTCATTGCCTTCTGCATTTTCCACAACCATAGTTTGAACCTTTTTTCATTTACCTTAATACTTTGGTTTTCTTAATTATGGTAAACCATCTCTCTCTCTCTTTTTTTTTTTTGACAGGCAGAGTTAGTGAGAGAGAGACAGAGAGAAAGGTCTTCCTTTTCCATTGGTTCACTCCCCAAGTGGCCGCTATGACCAGGTATTGCACCGATCTGGAGCCAGGAGCCAGGAGCCAGGTGCTTCTCCTGGTCTCCCATGCGGGTGCAGGGCCCAAGGACTTGGGCCATCCTCCACTGCCTTCCCGGGCCACAGCTGAGAGCTGGACTGGAAGAGGAGCAACCGGGACAGAATCCGGTGCCCCAACCAGGACTAGAACCCCGTGTGCCGGCACTGCAGGCGGAAGATTAGCCTAGTGAGCCACGGCACCGACCAACCATCTCTTAACCTCCTTTGCGGGCTCCTTTTGTGAGTCCTGCACTGCCGGGATGGTGGGGCAGTGGCGACAAGAATCACTGGAGACAAGTTTTGGTGAACATGTCAAACAACAATCAAGCATAAGCTTTTAAAGGGCAGGCAGAGGCGGTTTAGCTAGTTCAGGGCAACACTGATTCTATAGGACAAAGCTGAGACTGACGCTGCTGTGCTTCTCCAAACAGCTTGAAGGTCACATAGCCTACATAGCCTTCCAGGTGGTCCTATTGGGAATGGGCCACACCTGGGAGCTGTTTACCTGATTGCCAATTATGAGGCCCTTCGGCAGGAAGGGGGTGGGGGAAAGGGTCTTTCCCTGAGGCATGCTGTGCAAGTGCCCTCTTAACCTCTTGCGTGGGCTAGGCAGGCAGTCTCCCAGCCAGGCTCAGGATCACCCACACTCCTTGAGAAATTGGAGATCTTTTATAACGAAATCCTGCAGCTTGTCTTTCTTTGATCTTTAAACTCTTCATGCTGACCCTGCCCCCCACTTTCCTGTGTGCAAATTGATCAGTCTTTGAGAATGGTCTAGTTTCTGTTTTTGTGCAGATTGTTCTTCCTTTATCACGTCCTGGAGGAAAAGCTCTCTATATAATTACCTCCATGTTCTTCACTGCCCATGCTATTAGTAAGTTTTGATTGATTAGGTAACTTCCTCAATACTAGAACCATAATATTATACTAACCATTTTTTTAAGAGTAGAAATCTCATAAAAACAGATTAAAAACAAGCTTACAAGTTTGGTGGAGTGTAATGGAAACAGAAACTTCAAGGAAAACCATTGTTAACTTTTTGAACTAGGTTTGTAGACTCAGACATTAAGTGTCATATATGTGCGTTGTGGGGGAGGAGGGAGGACTTACAGGAGTGTCTAGTATGCCCTGTGGTATTGTGTCACATGATTGTACATTGTTAGGAAATTTCTTCCCACAGTGTGGTAACATATTCTTAGTAACAATGTAATGGGGTTCTACTGTATGACTTTGGGCTATAAAATGAGAGTGTTTTAACTTTTCAAAGCGTGTTCTGTCTGAAAGGAGAGTCAGTGTTTAATTCCTGACTTACTGTCTGACCATAACAACAACAAAAGACTAACACAGCCTTGACAACAGGTATTAAAATGAGTTATTTGTCATATTGAACTCTTAAAATGTATTTTACTTTGTTATTTTGTTTTAATTTATATTGGGAAAGAAAAATGGCCAGTGCACAAAGATGTTTTTGTTTTATTGCAGGCAGCTGTTAAATCTAGGAAAGCGACAGATACCTATAAACTGTATGTGGAAAAATATGCATTAGCAAAAACTGATTTTGAACAGAAAATGACAGAAACTGCTCAGGTTGGTATTTTTAACACTTTAAAATCACAAACAGGATATTTTGTATTTGTGTATACTTTTTAAATGAATTTTTCTGTCACAATTTTTTAGAGTTAGAAATTTTAAAATGCACAGTCTCAGTGTTGTAATAATGCTATTTGAAAAATAGGCATATTGTTTGGGTGGCTGAGATCGAGATGCAATAATGCATTACTATGTTGGAAGAAGTTGTTCAGGTAGCTCTAGATTAAAGATTCCTGGGGAAAAACTAGGTGTAGGTAGATGATGAGCATGGTGTTGATTATTAACCCTGTGTGTGGAGTTTAAAGTTTACTTTTGCTTATGAGGAAAACCGGAAGTGATTCAATGCTGAGGATACCATTTACAAACCCGCTGTCTGCTACAGGACTCACAGTTTCCTAAAGGCAGACAGACATTAAAATTGTCAGTTTCCATAGGTGTGTGATAAATTACACCTGACTTGGCATGTGTAGTGCCCTAGTTAAGGCCCTGGTTTAAGATGGGTGCCTCTTACAAGTCTTACCTAACACTTCTACCCTTACCCTTGTCTTTTTGTTTTGTTTTCCTGCTTAGTACCTACCATCATCTAACACAGCAATTCATTTTCTTTGTAAATCAGGGCAGGGTGAGTATCCTGAGGTGACAAGGACCCCAGAAATCTCAAGGATTGACCTCTCTCGTGCTGCACGTCCATCGTGGATAGTTGCAGTGCTGGTGCATGTCGTCCTCACATGGGTGTAGGGGAGGCCGGTAGAGGAACCTCTTTCTGGGATGTTGTTAGTCATTATGCACGAGAGGCTAGAAATGTAGTGAATCTCACTGGCTCTCCTGTCCGTATTGTTACTGTCTATCTTCCCTCACTAGGATGTAATTCTTTGAGATCAGGGATTTATTTATTGCTATATCCTCAGCATTTACAGTAGTTACTGGCTCATACTGGGTACTCAGAATGAAAGAAGGACCTTGTAATTCAGATGTTTTGGACTTAGATCTTTTTGTTTTTTCACTTGAAGTGGTGAATGACTCATAGGCAATCTTGTGTGCGTATATGTTTCTGTCTTCACTTCCCATGTGCAGATGCCGGTATACACAGCGTCTGCAGCAGCCAGCAGACAGCTCCTTGATGGGTTCACAGTCAAGAGGAGGGAGGCAGACATTAGCTGCTTTAAAATAGGAAATGATTAGTATCTGCTAATGAAAATGTTTACTTTTCAGTTACTTAAATTGAGAAAAAACAGGAATTAAAATTTGTGAGTCAGCGTTTGTTCATATTACCTTATAACTTTTTTTTAGCATTCATCTTTTTGTTTCTTTGTTGCTTTCTGCTTCCCACTGCTTTGTTTTTTTTTCCAAAATGGTATTTTAATTGTTTATTCTGCTATTTGCAAATTGGCAATGTTAATTTATTTGAGTGGATGTGTGACCATACTGTTTTTAAAGGTGATGCTATACTTTGCAAATGTGTATGTGTTTTCTTTGCCTCTGTGTCTGTCTATCTCTGTGTTTTTACTTTCAATCCAGCTCCCTGCTAATGTGCCTAGGGAAGTAGTAGAAGATGGCCCAAAAACTTGGGCCCCATTCCATCCTGGTAGGAGACTGGGATGGAGTTCCTGGCTCCTGGCTTTGGCCTGGCACCTTCTGACCATTTGAGGGGTGAACCAGCAGATGGAAGATCCTTTTTCCTCTTTCTCTATAACTGCCTTTCAAATAAATAAATAAATCTTTTTTTCTTTTAAAAAAAAAAAAAGAGTTGAGGAACATACAGTAGAAGAATGATTCTGTAGTTCATATTTTAAAGAAATAGCTTTCAGCTGAAATTTTAGCAATAAATAGGTATTTTTCTCACAGACAAGCGTACATACAAACAGGAAAGTCTGGCCACGTAGTCATTAACTTCTGTGGAGGACACCTGCCTTTGAGGGGAACTGTGTCTGCGCTCCCTTCTGAATTGGCTGCACTGAAGGGTATATTAAAGCATGAGTGCATACAGAAGCTGAAGGCATGATTCTGATGCAATGTGGAAACTTTTTTTTGGGGTAAAGGTATTGCTATTCCTTAAAATCAGTGACCATTGAACTCAGAGGATTTCAGCCATGGGAAAGGAGTACCATGTACCATCTTAACAGTTTTGAGTATAAGTAAATGAAATCTCTTGAAAAATCTGTGTTTTTTTTTTTCCCCTTTTCAATTTCAAGTTCATTATGTTCACATGTATTATTACAATAATTGTAAAAAGTTGAGCCGGCGCCGCGGCTCACTAGGCTAATCCTCCGCCTTGCGGCGCCGGCACACCGGGTTCTAGTCCCGGTCGGGGCACCGATCCTGTCCCGGTTGCCCCTCTTCCAGGCCAGCTCTCTGCTGTGGCCCGGGAGTGCAGTGGAGGATGGCCCAAGTGCTTGGGCCCTGCACCCGCATGGGAGACCAGGAGAAGCACCTGGCTCCTGCCATTGGATCAGCGCGGTGCACCGGCCGCAGCGCGCCTACTGTGGTGGCCATTGGAGGGTGAACCAACGGCAAAGGAAGACCCTTCTCTCTGTCTCTCTCTCTCTCACTGTCTACTCTGCCTGTCAAAAAAAAAAAAAAATTGTAAAAAGTTGTCTTGTCAGCCAGGATATATAAAAGGATATATTAAAACTACAGAGATCCTGAAAATCCTAAATCTGAAAGTGTTGCTTAGCAAATCCCAAAGATTCCAAAACTAGCTATCTCACTGCTTTAAAGAAAACAAAATTACTGTGTTTTGCTTTAAAGTTTTTCAAATGTCCCATTAATTAGTAGTGGTGAAAAGCAGAAAGAGAGGTCACAATTTCAATCATTCTGATTGTCTATTCACATGAAAAAACTTAACTCACAAACACTCTAAGTAAATTCTTTTATTTATTTATTTTTTTTTGACAGGCAGAGTTAGACAGTAAGAGAGAGAGACAGAGAGAAAGGTCTTCCTTTGCTGTTGGTTCACCCTCCAATGGCCGCCGTAGCCGGCATGCTGTGGCCAGCGCATCATGCTGATTCGAAGCCAGGAGCCAGGTGCTTCTCCTGATCTCCCATGGGGTGCAGGGCCCAAAGACTTGGGCCATCCTCCACTGCCTTCCCGGGCTGTAGCAGAGAGCTAGACTGGAAGAGGAGCAACCGGGACAGAATCCGATGCCCCAACCGGGACTAGAACCCCGTGTGCCGGCGCCGCAGGCAGAGGATTAGCCTGTTGAGCCGCGGCGCCGGCCCTAAGTAAATTCTAACTACTGTCACCTAAGGCACTCAGTTTCTTTTTCCACTAGTAAATAAAGGTTCTGCCACCCAAATTTGATTTCACTGGGATGAGGTCAGCCTGACTAGCCTGTAACAAAAGAAAAGTGGTGAAGGATCTGACTTCTAAAAACCCAAACTAACACCCACTTTTGATGAAGAAGCAGTTCAACCAGCTAGGACTTAACTGGTGCTCAGATGGGATTGTCATTGTAGGCAGCAGCTTAGCCCGCTGCACCACAACAATGGCTCTGTTGCTCAATTCTTTTTTTTTTTTTTTCTTTAAGATTTATTCATTTATTTGAAAGTCAGAGTTACACAGAGATAGAAGGAGAGGCAGAGAGAGAGAGAGGTGTTCCATCCACTGGTTCACTCCCCAGTTGGCCGCAATGACCGGAGCTGTGCTTATCTGAAGCCAGGAGCCAAGAGCCTCCTCTGGGTTTCCCACGCGGTGCCGGGTCTCAAACCTGTGCCCATGTGGGATGCCGGCACTGCAGGTGGCGGTCTTACCTACTATGCCACAGCGCCGGCCCCTGTTGCTCAATTCTTGAGAGTAATTCAGGATCTTCAAGGATTGATATTTCATTGACTTGTTCAGAGTAGCAGTGATAAGCCCTCTCTTTTAACTCTGCCATTCCTTATGAATCATATTGGTTTAAGTTTTTGGATGTTATATTACTGCCAAAAATTGATTTTTTTAAAAGCTCATAACATTTATACAACTTTAGGTACCATTTGGCGTAATAATTTTGATCATGTAACTCAGTGATGAAGAAATTTGGCTATTAAATATGGAGTGAGGGAACTTAATGTGATAAACTAAGCAGAAAAAATAACAAACCACTTAGTTCCCTTCTTTCTTTACAAGTGATTTAATTTGGAGAAAAAATGGATCATCAGATGTGTACAATAGATATGACAAATTATTTTGTTTGAAAATGGGTGCTTCAGCATTTCCCACAGCCTATTTGAAGGATATTGCTCTTCTCTTAGATACTAATGTTCAGGAAGTAGAAAAACAAAAAGGGTTGTGAGGTCAGAGAAATTTAGAAAATGCTGTGTAAACAACGTGGAATGCATCTCCTTGTGTCAGTGTCTCTCGGGGTCTAGTATGCTCACCGTGAAGCCAAGGCCAGCAGTGATTTCCTCTCTGAGGGTAGATAGCGGAGTCACTTGGGGATCTTTACCTCTTTCCACTTGCATTCCCCAGGTAGTGTGTGGAGATGTGTGTGTTCTGTGGTTTCAGAACGTTCCCCTGGTGATGGATGCCTCCCCATCTTGGGTTGAGAACTGCTGGTGTAGAATATTCAGGCTTTCCTGAACTTCTTTCATCACAGATGACCTCTTCTGGAAACTGTGTGCTGACGTTTGAACAACTGGAAAGTCGTGCTCAGAGTCTGTGGGCTATTAGGTTATGAAGTCGTCAGGACTAAGCTAGTACTGGCTTTGTAACACTCTTCTCTTCTAGGTCTCTGAACTTTCTGACCCTGAGTCTGTTGACTTGTATGTTTGCCTAAGAAATGGCATAAGAAAAAGTTACTGTTTCTTAATACTAAATTTCAGGCCTCACTAACACCCATTTGTCCACAGAGACATTGTTAAACATTATGTAATAATGATAACTTGCTAGTTTGGTTATCTATACTGAGATAATTCCTAAAAGCACTTTTGATTTTGATTCCAGAACACACATACACACATGTACGTGCACGCTGTCATATATAATAGTTTATAGATAAGATACTGTATACTGTATATATTTAACTTTTTATATTTTCTACCTAGAAATTTCAAGATATTGAAGAAACTCATCTCATTCACATAAAGGAAATTATAGGATCCTTGTCTAATGCTATAAAGGAAGTTCATTTGCAGATAGGCCAAGTATGTTTTTTTTACTTTATATTGAACTGATTTATGAAAATATTGTTCATATATGACTCTAAAATCTTTGTATTACTCTTTCCAAAACGTATTTGATGCTAAATTATTTCAGATAAAGGATACATATTTATGTGCATTAAATATAAAATAGGATTTTTGGTTGGCTTTGAAAGATATTTCTTCTTTCTTTCTTTCTTTCTTTCTTTCTCTCTTCCTTTCTTTTCTCTCTCTTTCTTTTCTCTCTTTCTCTTCCTTTTCTTTCTCTTTCTCTCTTTCTTTCTCTCTCTCTTTCTCTTTCTCTCTTTCTTTCGTTCAAAGTCAGAGTTACACAGAGAGAGACAGAATGCGCAAGGGAGGGAGGGAGAGAGGGGTCTTCCATCCAGTGGTTCACTCCCCAGATGGCTGCAACAGCCGGAGCTGTGCCGAACCGAATCCAGGAGCCAGGAGCTTCTTCCGGGTCTCCCATGTGGGTGCAGGGGCCCAGGCACTTGGGCCATCCTCTACTGCTTTCCCAGGCCATTGCAGAGAGCTGGATCAGAAGAGGAGCAGCTGGGACTAGAACTGGCACCCTTATGGGATGCTGGCACTGTAGGCAGTGGCTCTACCTGCTGGCTCTACCACAGTGCCGGCTCCTAAAGATGATATTTCTAATTACTTTTTAAAATTGACTATGCTTGATCCTCTTTACATTAAAATTCTGAAGTTATTAAGCTTTAAATTCTTTTTTTTTAAAGTTTTTCTCTTTAGAGCAGCAACTTCAGTAAGTTATAAAACTTGTATTCAAAAATGTTCCAAAAATATAAAAAAGTTTAATGAAGACAATTTGAAGTGCATTGAAATTCAACAGTACAAAAAATGAAGGCTGGCGCCATGACTCAACAGGCTAATCCTCTGCCTAGTGGCACCGGCACACCGGATTCTAGTCCCGGTCGGGGCACCGGATTCTGTCCCGGTTGCCCCTCTTCCAGGCAAGCTCTCTGCTATGGCCCGGGAGTACAGTGGAGGATGGCCTAAGTGCTTGGACCCTGCACCCCATGGGAGACCAGGATAAGCACCTGGCTCCTGCCTTCGGAACAGCGCGGTGCGCCGGCCACAGCGCGCCGGCCACGGCGGCCATTGGAGGGTGAACCAACGGCAAAGAAAGACCTTTCTCTCTGTCTCTCTCACTGTCCACTCTGCCTGTCAAAAATTAAAAAAAAAAAAAAAAAAAAAGAAATTTGTTATTTAATACAAAAAATCTGAAACTGTTTATATTGCCTATGTCAGTTTTATTTATCATGAGAATTATGTCTCTAAAATTGTCAGAATTGGAAACAGGAAACTGTCTTGATTTTTAAGGCAGTAAGGCCATGTTTAAGGGGTTAGTGTAAGGAGAGGTTGATCTGCACAGATTTACTAACACCGAGCTTTTTTTTTTTTTTTTTTTTTAAAGTTTATTTATTTGAGAATCAGAGTTACAGACAGTGAGAGGGAGAGACAGAGAGAAAGGTCTTCTTCCCGGTCTCCCATGTGGGTGCAGGGGCCCAAGGACTTGGGCCATCTTCTACTGCTTTCCCAGGCCACAGCAGAGAGCTGGATTGGAAGAGGAGCAGCCAGGACTAGAACCGGACCCATATGGGATACTGGTGCTGCAGGCAGAGGACTAACCTACTGCTCCATGGCGCCAGCCCCAAGTTTTTGTTTTTTAAAGATTTATTTTATTTATTTGAAAGACAGTTATAGATAGAGGTAGAGACAGAAAGAGAGGTTATCCACGCACTGGTTCAGTCCCCAAATGGCCATAATGGCCAGAGCTGAGCCAATCTGAAGCCAGGAGCCAGGAACTTCTTCTGGGTCTCCCATGTGGGTGCAGGCCCAGGAGATCCTCGGCTTCTTTCCCAGACACATTAGTAGGAAGCTGGATCAGAAGTGGAGCAGCAGGGACACAAACTCTTGCCTATATGGGATGCTGGTGCTATAGGCCAGGGCTTTAACCCACTGTGCCACAGCACTGTCCCCTAACACCAAGTTTTGTAACAGAGCAGGTTGGGTAAAGGAAAGCTCTCAAAGACCCTTGGTCAACAGTATGTATTTTGGTATGATGATTTTAATTGCTTTTTGGAAGTTTTACGTGAAAGTAAGAATGTTTATGGGAAAAGAAAAAAATCATCTCTATCTTATTTTAATAGGTCCATGAAGAATTTATAAATAACATGGCTAACACTACAGTTGAAAGTTTGATACAAAAATTTGCCGAGTCAAAAGGCACTGGGAAGGAAAGACCTGGTAAGATGGTAAACTCTGCAAGGAAACACTTTCCGATTTTCCTCCGGTTACAAATACATTTGCTTGCCTATGTCACATCTGAACTAACATTTCCAAACTTAAGGTAGAACCAAATCTAAAAATAGAGTATACCTAAAAATCTGTAAAATTTCAGAAATTTTTTTTCTTTGTGTCTCATGATAATGTGAAATTGAGATTTTTTGTTTGTTTGTTTGTTTGGCTTTTAGTGGTTAATATTTTAGTATTTAAAGTGGTTATTATAACCTTCACTGAATCTATTGTAGTTTGTTTAGATTTTTGAAAGTAGTTAGCTACAGATCATTTTAAAAATATTTCTTTAGTTATTTATTTGAGAGGCAGAATGACACATGCAGAGAGAAAGGAATCGAGAGAGCGGCCCCTGTTTGCTGGTTTATTCCCCAAATGGTACCAGTGACCTTGGTCCAAAGCCTGGAGCCAGGAAGTCAGTCCTGGTCTCCCAGGATGGTAGGAACCAAACACTTGAACTGTCATTGCTGCCTCCCAGGGTCTGCATTGGGATCCTGGAGTGAGGAGCTGGAGCTGGGCATCGAAACCAAGCACTCTGATAGAGGGCACAGGTGTCTTATTAGCGAGTAGGCCAAATCCCTACCCCTGGACGGCCATTTTAATAAAGGAAGGATTGACAGAAAACATTGAATTCTCAGAGCATTGAGGCTACCATAGAACTTTTCTTAAAATTTAAAAACATCTTTTCTCATTCAAAGTATATATTCAACAAATATATTTATTGAGTGCTAATTCTAGGAATTGAGGGTATACCAGTGAACAAATGGATACAAGAATCTTGGTGTTCTTATTTTTGTGAACAAATGATAGGAATTGGGAATCTTAGAGTCTGCTTTTTTTTTTTTTTTTTTTGAAGATTTATTTATTTGAGAGGCAGAGTTATAGAGAAAGAGAGAGGGAGAGACAGAGAGAAAGGTCTTCCAGCAGCTGGATCACTCTCCAAATGGCTGCAATCAATGACTAGAGCTGAGCTAATCTGAAGCCAAGAGTCAGGAGCTTCTTCCAGGTCTCCCACGCGAGTGCAGGGGTCCAAGCACTTAGGCCCTCTTCCACTGCTTTCTCAGACCGTAAACAGAGAGCTGGTTTGGAGGAGGAGCATCTGGGACATGAACCGTAGACCATATGGGATGCCGGCACTGTAGACAGAAGCTTAGCCCACCACACTACAGTGCTGGCCCTCCAAATTCTTTTAATAAGCAAGTTATGAAATGTTGAATATAAGAAGTAGTTCCTTCCCCTCTCCTGCTTAGCATACCTATCATCTTCCAAATTACTTGAATCTTTTTATTAGTGACCATACCATGTTTTTACAAGGTAATTTGTTTTATTCCATGGGCAAAAAGTTCAGTTTAATTAAGAAGTTAAAAAATGATAATGGCATATAGGAAAATGGACGTATTTTTTTTATTAAGCCTGGGAGCTACTTTTCTTAAGTGTAATTCGCAGACTAAAGCTTGAAACCTAAATGACCTTCAGTTTCTTCATCATCTTCCCAAATTTCATTAATTTTCAAATCTTATTGATTTGGTTGTGTTAGTATTTCTCTCTTCAAACTCTCTTCCAATGCTTTTTTTTTTTTTTTTTTTTTTTTTGAGACAGGCAGAGTTAGACAGCGAGAGAGAGAGAGACAGAGAGAAAGGTCTTTCTTCCGTCGGTTCACGCCCAAATGGCCGATGGCGGCCGGTGCACTGTGCCGATCCGAAGCCTAGGAGCCAGGTGCTTCCTCTTGGTCTCCCACGTGGGTGCAGGGGCCCAAGCACTTGGGCCATCCTCCACTGCCCTCCTGGGCCACAGCAGAGAGCTGGACTGGAAGAGGAGCAACTGGGACTAGAACCCGGTGCTCATATGGGATGCCGGTGCCGCAGGCGGAGGATTAACCAAGTGAGCCACGGCGCCAGCCCTCTTTCAATGCTTTTTCTACCCATCTGATTAATTTGCAGGTTTCTTATACTTAAATATAGAGACATCTCTAGTTCATTTTGCACATTACAGCACATTCAGGTTTGGTTTTTTTGAGGATTTGTTTGTTTATTTTTGAAAGGCAGAGTGGCTGAGAAGAAAGATATCTTCTTCCACTGGTTGAGTCCCTGAATGCCTGCAACAGCTGGGACTGGGCCAGACTGAAGCTAGGCAACCAGGAACTCTATCTGGGTCTCCGACTTGGGTGACCAGAACCCGGGTGCTTAGTCCATCATCTGCATCCTGGGTGCATTAACAGGAAGCTGGATCGGAAGAAGAGTAGGACTTGATCCTGGTCCTGGTTCCAGACAGTGGCTTAACCTGCTGTGCCACAGTGCCCATTCCAACATTCAGCCTTTACCCAGACAATTAGGAACTTTCAGTTGCGCTACTTAAAAATCTGTGAAGTTTCGTTGTAGACAAATTCAAAGTCAGGCTCTGGGTTTGCCTTCAAGGATCTGCGGCTGACATTCTTTTTGTTTTAAAGATGTATTTATTTATTGAAAGGCAGAGTTACAGAGAGAGAGATCTTCCATCCATTGGTTCATTCCCCAAATGGCCGCAATGGCCAGGGCTGGGCCAGGCCAAAACCAGGAGCCAGGAGCTTCTTCATGGTCTCCCACATGGCCCAAGAACTTGGGCCATCTTCTACTGCTTTCCCAGGTGCATTATCAGGGAGCCAGATTGGAAGTGGGTCATCCAGGACACGAACTGGCACCCATATGGGATGCCAGAACTGTTGACGGCAGCTTTAACCTGCTGCACTGCAGTGCTGACTCCCAAGGGGCTTTCTTTAGTTTACTTTTTCATTATCCTCATTCTAGCACTTTAATGTGACTTATCTGAACTGCTTACTGTGTCCTGTACATCACCCCTTTCCCCCTTCAGTACCTTCCTTATGTCCTTGCCCTATGAAATGCTGTATCCCACTCCTTTTCTATCCCGGATCTTCTCATTTACGTATCGAATGAAAGAATTCTTAAAGAGCTAGTATATGCACTGCTTCCTCCATTAAAAGTGCCTGAGAACTTGGGACAGGCATTTGGCACAGCAGTTTAAAATGCCCTGTGGGCTGCCCTCATCCCATATTAGTGTGCCTGGGTTTGAGTCCCAGCACCAGTTTCAATTCCAGCTTCCTGCTGATGTACACCCAGGGAGGCAGCAGGTGATGGCTCAAGTATGTTGGGTCTCTGCCACCCAGGTGGGAGACATGAATTTAGTTTCTGAGCTTTGACTGGCCTGGCCCAGCCCCAGCTGTTCTAGACATTTGGGGAGTGAACCGGTGATGAGAGATCTTTCTCTGTCTCTCTGCCTTTCAAATACATAAAAAAGAAATTTATTTTTTTGACAGGCAGAGTTAGACAGTGAGAGAGAGAGAGAGACAGAGAGAAAGGTCTTCCTTTTTCCATTGGTTCACTCCCCAAGTGGCTGCTACGGCTGGCGTGTTACGACCGGCACGCTGGCCGATCTGAAGCCAGGAGCCAGGTGCTTCCTCCTGGTCTCCCAGGAGACCAGGGCCATCCTCCACTGCACTCCCGGGCCACAGCAGAGAGCTGGACTGAAAGAGGAGCAACCGGGACAGAATCCGGCGCCCCAACCGGGATTAGAACCCGAGGTGCCAGCACCACAGGCGGAGGATTAGCCTAGTGAGCTGCGGCGCTGGCCAAAGAAAAGAAATTTAAAACATTTTAAAAGTACCATAGAACTTTAAATATACTTTTTTTTGCATTGTTGCTGTCAATCTTGAAGTGTGAAAGTTTATATTTGGTTCAACTGTTTATTTTCTCTACTTGTAAAGAATAATTTTTGTTCAATCAATGAGCAAATGTACATATAGTGATAAGGCAAAGGTGTTAAGGAGGTTGGAAAGATTGAACTTGGGTGTTAAAAAAAGTCTTCATTGGATTGTAGGCATTTGGCACAGTGTATTAAGATGCAATTTGGGACACTTGTATCCCATATTAAAGTGCATGGGTTCAAGTCCTGGCTGCGCTCTCAATTCCACCTTCCTGCTAATGGACACCCTTGGAGGAACAGGTGATAGCTCAGATCAGGGGTCCCTGCTGCCCATGTGGTGGATGTGGATTGAGTTTCCTGCCTCCCAGGATTGGACAGGACATTTTGGGGAATGAGCCAGTGGATGAGAGCTCTCTCTGTCTCTCTCTTTCAATAAATAGGTAAGTCTTCATTGAGTGAACACTGAATTGTCATGGTTAATTTTAGTGAGTACTTACTCTCTGTCTTGTACTGTGTCTGCCACTTTGTTGGCCCTTTGATCTTGAGCAACTCTGTGAAGTATTAGTACTCTCATTTTTTAAAGATTCACTTATTTATTTGAAAGGCAGTTACAGCAAGGCAGAGGCAGAGAGAGTGAGAGAGAGATCTTACATCTGCTGATTCACTCTCCAAAAGGCTGCAAAGGCTGTAGCTGGGCAATCCGAAGCCAGGAGCCTGCAGTGTCTTCTGGGTCTCCTACATGAGAGCAGGGGCCCAAGGACTTGGACCATCTTCTGCTTTCCCAGGCCATAGCAGAGAGCTGGATTAGAAGTGGAGTAGCCGGGGGAGTAGAACCAGTCCCCATATGGGGTGCCAGCACCACAACACTGGCCCCTATTTTTCTCATTTTACAGGTAAGGGAAATATTGAAAGGATAAATGATTTGCTCGAGCTAGTGTGGGCAGAGCTGGGATTCAATTCCAGGGTCCATTCTTTGGAAAAATTAGAATAGAATTTGAGTACAAATATACAGTGAGAATGAGGATGTTGAGAAATCTAAGAGTAGGATAGTATGAACCCTAAAACTCCTTAATGCGATTAAATGTAAGTGAAGACCAGTTAAAAGAGGTAAAAGAAATAATTGGAAACAAATAGAATCTTAGAATATTTAGAACAGTTGGTAGAATGAAAGCAAAGACATTGTGACTGGCTAAAATGCTTTAGATGGAAATAGGAATAAGACTGGTATATTGTATTAGTGTTAATATTTGGCTGTACTATTATATGGTAGTTTTGCACGATTATTATTGTGGGAAGCTGTACAAGGGATCTCCCTTTTCAACTCTATCTGAACCTACAGTTTTCTCAAAAATTTTACTTAGAAAAATGCCTCAAAACGAGGGGACTTGAGCTGAAATGTAAACCTCCCCCTGACGAGTAACACATGATTCAGGGTACATTTTAGGAGAAAGAGAATCAGCTTGAAGAGCATCAGTATTTTTCTGAAATAATTAAACCAGAAAATAGTTGGTACATTAAAATGTGCTCTGAATCAAATTTTAGTTGACATTTTAAATTCTCTCTTCCCTGAGTAACATTTCCCATCCTGCTTTGACTCCCCAAGCTCCTTTACTGCTTGACTTACCTGCCGGTGTCATTTCCTAAGACCACTCTGCTATGGGCTGAGAAGTGTGTGGCCTATGGGCTGCCTTTGCACACGGTGCGCTCTGCCTCCAGAGAAGCTCTCTGGATCCCTCTCATCACAGTGCTGTAGGCAGTCACTGCCAGTGTTGAGACTTGGCAGTCATTTTGAAGCCTGTCATCTGTGGCTTAGTTCAATAGAGACTCTTTGTTTGCAAATGTCAGAAAGCCAAATTAAACAAGCTTAAGCAAAAATTCCATGCCTTGGCTTTTTTAACCTGAAAGGATTGGAATAAATTCAAGGACCAAATTGATGTCATTAGGGCTTTGTTCACTCTTTTCTCTCAGTTTTGCTTCCCTCCACGTGACTTCAGTTTCTTACACTGTTACTGTAGACCTTGTCCTCGTTGTTGGAAAGGAAGGCATGCGCAGTCCCACGCCCAGCTCAGTTCTGTTTAGGATCCTAGTAGAAAAAAACTTTCCTGGTGTCAGCATATTAATTTCAGGGAAGCTTCTGCTTTTGTCACGTGCTTGTCTTTGAATAGTCACTGTGTTTAGGGTAGTGAGATTAATACTTGATCAACATAGGTCATATGCCCAGACCACAGAGGAAATGTTTTCTGAGCAGGCAGAAATAACTACTATAGGACATTGTAAGAATCAGTGTACAAAGATACCAAACCCAAAAATATGGCTGTTTAGAACAGGAGTAGTTTGTGTATGTGTTTCATGTAGTAAAGGTTTAATCATGTTATTAATATTTAATCAGAAATATCAGTTTAAGAGACAAAGATTTGTGTTACAAATAGATGGAATGGGGTGGGGGAGTTACATAATTCAGTTTATCTTGCAATCATAGAATTTTATTTCTTAACAGGACCTTATAAATAATTAGTCCAAACTCATCCCGTTTAACACAGATACATTCCACTAATTTAA
Organism: Lepus europaeus; assembly: GCF_033115175.1. Classification (NCBI taxonomy): domain Eukaryota; kingdom Metazoa; phylum Chordata; class Mammalia; order Lagomorpha; family Leporidae; genus Lepus; species Lepus europaeus. The sequence continues at coordinate 58,829,015 of NC_084841.1, forward strand.
TTTAATATAGACTTAAAAGTGAATTAAAGTTTTGTTAATTCTTGGAAATTTTCTAATTCAACATAATAGGGATTGCTGAACCCTTATCTTCATCATTTCCTACCTGTGTATTCATGCATTTTCTATAGCGAACCTACACGTACACACAGTTCTTTTATAAAATCCTTTCCCTTGTTCAGGTATTTAGAATAATTGGATCAGAAATTCCCTTGAGGCATGGAGCCTGGTTTCTTTTAAACTCTGCACATTTCGGTGGTGTTTATTTTCTTGTGATACGAAGCTGTCATTTGTGTTTGCTGTTAACTGGCAGTGAGTCCTGTAAGCCCTCAGTCCCCTCATCTGTAGAGTGGGGACAATAACAGTGCCTGCCTTGTGGCATTTGTGAGGTGTGATGAGATAATAGCATATTAATAAGTATTTTTAAAAATTAATAGAGTCCTGATTAAGAAGTTGCTACTAATAGATATTATTTATTTATAAACTTAATTTTAATGGCCTCAAGATATACTAAGCTATTAAAAGATACCTGTTCCTATATGGTAGGAGGTAAGAGGGAGGCTAAGAGTGGTGATGACATGGATTTTCCTAGAATGACTAGATATAGTTAGATGACTGTTGATACTGTACTATGGATGACTGGCTTTCAAAAAGAAGTTCTAGAACCTTTTTTTTAAAAAGGTATGTGTGGTGTGGATTGGAAGTGCTAAATTCTACTCTGAGTTGCAAAAGGTGTCCAGTAAAAGCTCTTTCATCTATAGTCAGTTTTAGGATATCTGATCAAGTGAGTCCAGGGGCCCATTGCAATGATAACAATTTTATGTTCCTTAGGAAAATAGCATGCATACAATTTTGCATGTGATTATATGGAATTATGAACTTAAGGAATTTTGTTTTATAAAATGTAATCTTTCAGTTGTTTTATGCTCTTGATTTCTGTTAACATTTTATTTCTCCTATTTTATAAGCCCTCCCTCTGGTGGCGAGTTCCTGCCTAAACTAATTTTAGTTTGATGGGATACAGATTTTAAAAAGAAAACAAAAGTCTCAGTTCTTTTTAAATTTGTATACCTAGCAGTTTACCTACTTCTTTGGTGCTGAAAAATGACAGCTTTGATCTTTAGTCAGTCATTCATTGAAAGATACAACCTGTCACTCTGTCTTTCCAGTTCTCCTTTGTAAGCCAAACACTTACAAAGAACATTAAAACACTTTCCCCTTTTGGTATTTTAGTACTTATATGTAGGGAATTTTATTGTCCTTTGTAAGTTTGGTACTGCCCTGCTTCCTCTGGAATCTGAGTCACTGTAAGTGGATGCTTTGAATACCAAAGCACCTGTGGTCTGAGAGAGCTATGAGTAAACAGGTGTTTTCTAATTTTGGATGTCTTTTTATATTCTAGTGACATTATCCTGTTAGTCCTAACCATTCTTATGCATAATCCATAGTTTTGATGTTTCCTGTGTTGCAATCCTGCTGACTTCACTGTATGCTATTTATAATTCATAGAAGTTTAGGAAGTTTCCATTTATAAGAAACAGAAGGGTACATAACTTAAAGAAAATGGAAAGTTGATAGACCATTATGTAATATCTTTAAATAAAGAGTTCTGTTGACAAACATCTATATCTTCATTATATGGTAATAGGTTCCATTTGGTGAGTTCCAGGAACTTTAAGTACCAATTGTTGTAATTAAAGATACAAATAGGAGACAGCTTAAGAAAGCTAGACATTAAAAAACAATACCACCAACAGTCAGCTCCAGGAAAACAGTGTGAAGCCGGGTGCAGTGTTTGTGATCAGACTGCATATATGAGCTTAATATGTTAGTTTGGAATAGTTGAACATCTACATTTTATTACACATTACATATAATAATATATATGACAATAACATATATTAAGTATATTATTACATATTGTAAGGCTAAGCAAGTAATTAAAATATATATAATCTAGTGATTATCATTCAAGACCCCTTTAAAGATTTGGGCTAATATAAAATCTATAAACGAAGCATCCTAGCCCTATTCAGTTTTTTTTTTAATGTTTTTGAAATTAGTAAAGCAAAACTCTTGTGTAGAAAAGCAAAATTAATGACTAGTAAAATTTAATCAGCAATTATCAACAAAGAAAAGCCCAGAACTAAATGTCTTAACCACTGAATTCCACAAACATTTAAAAAAGAATTAATCCAAGTTTTCTTAAATTGTTCCAGAAAAATAGAAGGAGGAATTCTAAATCCACCTACGAAGCCCAGAAAAGCAAAATTAAAAATAGCTAAGAAGGGGAGTCAGCATTGTGGCATAATAGGTAAATCCATTGCCTGGGGCGCCATTTCCTGGTTGCTCCACTCTGAACCAGATCTGTGCTAACGGCCTGGGGAAAGCCGCAGAAGATGGCCCGAGTGTTTGGTCCTCTGCTCCCCATATGAGAGACACAGATGAAGCTCCTGGCTCTTGGCTTCAGCTTGGCATAGCACTGGCCATTGTGGCCATCTGGGGAGTGAACCAGCAGATAGATCTCTCCCTCCCTCTCTCTCTCTCTCTCCAATTTTGACTTTCAAAATAAATAAATAGGGGCTGGCACTGTGGCATAATGAATTAAGCTGCTTCCTGCAATGCCAGCATCTCATATGGGCACTGGTTCGAATCGTGGCTTCTTCAGTTCTGATCCAGCTCCCTGCTTATGGCCTGGGAAAGCAGCGGAAGATGGTCCAAGTCCTTGGGTCCCCGGACCCATGTGCACGGGTGCTGCTCAAGTTTCTGGCTCCTGGCTTGTCCTGGTCCAGCCCTGGCCATTGTGGCCTTTTAGGGAGTGAGCCAGTAGATGAAAGCCTCCTCCACCCCCAACAACTATCTCCCCCCACTCTTTTTTTAATTTTTTTTTTTTTTTTGGTCAGGTAGAGTCATAGACAGTGAGAGAGAGAGTACCCGACACCCATATGGGATGCCGGCACCGCAGGCGGAGGATTAACCAAGTGAGCCAAGGCACTGGCTCCCCTCCCCCAACTCTTGTAACTCTACCCTTCAAATAAATTCAAATAAATAAATCTTTAAAAAAGCAGTGGAAGATGGCCCAAGTCCTTGGGCCCCTGTAGCTGCATGGGAGACCTGGAAGAAGCTCCTGACTTCGGATGGTGCAGCCGCTGCCACTGTGGCCATCTTGTGAGTGAACCAGCAGATGGAAGGTCTCTGCCTCTGCCTCTCTCTGTGTCTAAATAAATCTCTTTAAAAAAAAAAAAAAAGCAGCTAAGAAGAGGCAGAGACCTACTAACTATTTCAAATATGCTGTCATTAGGTTTTGCTATTAGATGGCCAGGGGGGAATGCCCAGAGAAAGGGAAAGAAGAGTGGATAGTGATTTGGCAAGAGGATAGTAGAGATTCCTAAAAGTGGGAGAGTAAAAGAAGAGAACTCACAAGGAAAAGAGCGTGTAAAATCTTCACCTCGAAGGAGACCACCGCACCTATGTTTCAGCTACCTGAGGCCGAGTGTGGGACTCTCCCTGTGGCGTGTATTTGCCACTTACACATAGTTGTCTGGCATGCCACCTGAGACCTGATTGTCTTTTCTTTCTTTCTGAACAGAAGTTGGCAAACTGTAGCTGTGGAGCCAGATTTAACTGCCTATTTTTGTGAGACCTGCAAGCAAAGCATGGATTTTACATTTTAAAATTTTTTTGATAATTTATTTATTTGAAAGTTAGTTGCAGTGACAGAGGGAGAGACAGAGAGAGAGCTTCCATCCACGGCTTTACTCCCCAAGTGGCCATAACAGCCAGGCCTGAGCCATGTCAAAACCAGGTCAGAAACTCCATGCAGGTCTCCCATGGAGTGACAGGGACCATCCTCTGCTGCCTTTCCCAGGCCATTAACAGAGACCTGGGTCAGAAGTGGAGCAGCCAGGACATGAACCGGTGCCCATATGGGATACTGGTGTTGCAGATGGCAATGCTAAGCCACAATATTGCCCTGCATATTTTAGTGTTTTTGGGAAAATTAAGAGCAGTATTTGATGACACAGGGAAATAATATGAAATTCAGATTTTAGTGTCCATAGATAAAATTTTATTTGAACATAATCCCACTTACTTGCTTATGTATTGTCTGTGGCTGCTCTTGTACTAAAACAGGGACGTTGAGTAGTTGTACCAGATGATATGACCACAAAATCTGAAATATTTGTTATCCATCCCTTGATAAGAAATACGCGTCCGCCCCTGTGGTGTGCGTCCATTTCTTGTGCAGTCCTGCCACCTGGAATTATATAGCTCATGACAATACATAAGCTTTTTAGAAAAGTAGATTCTGCTATTCTTGGGTTCAAGCATCCTTTTTTTCCTTTTTCTATTTTTAAGATTTATTTTATTTGAAAGAGAGAGAGAGAAAAAGAGACAGAACTTCTATTCTCTGGTGTACTTCCCAGATGGCTGCAACAGCCAGAGGCTGCAACAGCTAGAGCTTGTCCAGGTTGAAGCCAGGAGACTGGAACTTCATCCAGGTCTCCCATGTGAGTGGCAGAGGCCCGAGGACTTGGCTTATCCTCTGTGGCCTTCCCAGGCACATTAATAGGAACTGGATCAGAAGCAGAGCAGCTGGGCCTATTGTAGGGTGCTGGCATCACAAACAGCAGCTTAATGCACCGTACCACAACTCTGTTCCCAGAAATAGGATGTTATATCATAGCAAGTAGCTGAGCCTCATGATAACCCTAAATTGTGAAATAAAGATTAAAGTATTAATGAGCAGGTCTGTTCAGGGGGAGCCATTAAAAATGTTAATGTATAAACATTCTGTCAACAATGTAAAATAATGAAATACTGTGCTAGTAACAAGGACAGGGTTTTATTTTTATTTTTATTTTTTAAAAGATTTTATTTATTTATTTGAGAGGTAGAGTTACAGACAGTGAGATGGAAAGACAGAGAGAAAGGTCTTTCGTCCATTGGGTCACTCTCCAATTGGACGCAACGGCCAGAGCTGCACTGATCTGAAACCAGGAGCTTCTTCTGGGTCTCACATGTGGATGCAGGGGCCCGAGGACTTGGGCTATCTTCTACTGCTTTCCCAGACCACAGCAAAGAGCTAGATTGGAAGAGGAGCATCAAGGACTAGAACCAGCGCCCATATGGGATGCCGATGCCGCAGGTGGAGGATTAACCTACTGCGCCACCACGCAGCCCCCTCTTTTTTATTTTTTAAAATATATTAATTTATTTATTTTTAAAGCTGTATTTATTTATTTGAAAGTCAGTTAACCTGAGAGACAGAGAGCGGAGAGCAAGAGAGAGAGAGAGGTCTTCCATCTGCTGGTTCACTCCCAAATTGGCTGCAACAGCTGGAGTTGTGTTGATCCAAAGCCAGAAGCCAGGAACTCCTTCTGGGTCTCCCATGCGGGTGCAGGGGCCCAAAGACCTGGGCCATAGCAGGCAGCTGGGACTTGAACTGGTACCCATGTGGGATACCAGCACTGCAGGCTGGGCTTTAACCCTTTGTGCCACAGCACCGGCCCTGGGTTTTAGGTCTTTAAAACACTTTTTTTTTTTTAAATTTATTTTATTTATTTGAAAGAGTTACAGAGAGAGGAAGAGACAGAGAGAGAGGTCTTCCATCCGCTGGTTCATTCCCCAGGTGGCCGCAACGGCTGGATCTGCGCCTATCCTAAGCCAGGAGCAGGAGCTTCTTCTGGGTCTCCCTGTGGGTGCAGAGGCCCAAGAACATGGGCCATCTTCTCCTGCTTTCCCAGGCCATAGCAGAGAGCTGGATCAGAAGTGGAGCAGCCGGGACTAGAACCGGCACCTACATGGGATGCCGCACTTCAGGCCAGGGCTTTATCCTGCTGTGCCACAGTGCCAGCCCCAAGATTTATTTATTTATTTGAAGTTTAGGATAGGGGCTGGAGAGAGATCTATGTCTGCTGATTAACTCCCCAGATGGCCATAATGGAGAGGTCTGGGTCAGGCTTAAGCCAGGAATTCCATCTGGGTTTCCCATGTGGGTGGCAGGGGCCTACGTACGTGGGCTGTCTTCTACACTTGGCCATGTGCGTTAGAGGAGAGCTGGATTGGAAGTAGAGCAGCTGGGACTCAAATTAGCACTCGTATGGCATGCAAGCATTGTGGGTGGTGACTTAACCTACTGTGCCATAGTGCTGGCCCCGGCATATTAGTTCTTTTTGCAGTACTTGAGAGATGCTAACCTAAGCCAATTTGAACTTAAAAAGAAATTTATTGGGGATGGTGGGGGGAGAAGGTATCCCAAGCAACAGAAATCAGGAATAGAGTCAGATATCTGAAGGAAACTAAAACCAGTAGGAAGGCAAAATACCTTTCCTTCATTCTCTCCTTCTGCCGCTTTGTTATCTGCAAAATGGCCTTTTTTGCTTCTGCATGCACATTGTATAAGGTGGTCCCCTGCTAAATTCCAGATTTTTTAACCTATTCTTTAATTTCAGCTCAGAATTAATCCAAGTTTTTGTACCTTTCCATGTTTCTCCCTCTGTCCCCTTTCTTTTTTAAAGATTTATTTATTATGAAAGAGTTATATTCTCTCCACTGGTTTAGTTCCCAGATGGCTGTAATGGCAAAGGATGGGCCAGGCTGAAGCCAGGAGCTTCATATGGGTTTCCCATGTGGGTGGCAGAGGCCCAAAGACGTGGACCATCTTCCATTGCTTTTCCCAGGCCATTAGCAGGGAGCTGGATCAGAAGTGGAGCAGCTGGGATATGAACTGGCATCCTTATGGCATGCTAGTGTCACAGGCTACCAGTGGCTTTACTCACTGTGGTACAACTCTGGTCCCCTAAGTTTCTGGGAGAAAGATTTTCATTGATCTGACTTGGATCAGGCAATCTTAATACAGTCCATTGGGCTAAGTCATGCAGTATGATCATGGCTTCTGCACCTGCCACTTGCTGAGGTGACGTTTCTCAGAGAAAAGAGATAACAGCTCAGAGTAATCCCCCCCAGTAACTTGAAGTCAACTTGACTAGGATATATATTAAAATTTCTTGAGGTAGGCTTTAGTGCAGAACAGGGATATAGTGTGAAAATGCATATCCAATATAACTTTTTACTCCAAAATCTTGTTATGAAAGGTTTCAAATATATAGAACAAGAAAGCATTTTGTGGGGCTGGCGCTTTGGTGTAGTAGGTTAAGCCTCTGCCTGCAGTGCCAATATCCCATATGGGCACAGTTCAAGTCCTGGCTCTCCACTTCTGATCCAGCTCCCTGCTAATGTGCCTGGGAAAGCGGTGGAAGATGACCGAAGTCCTTTGGCTCCTGCACTCACGTGGGAGACCTGGAGGAGGCTCTTGACTCTTAAAATCTGATTAGCCCAGCTCTGGCTGTTTTGGCCATTTGGGGAGTGAACCAGCAGATGGAAGACCTCTCTGTCTCTACCTCTCTCTGTAACTGTCTCTCAAATAAATAAAGATAAATCTTTTTTAAAAAGTATTTTGTATGAAAAACCATATACCTAACCCCCTAGATTCTACCATACTTGTGTTAGCACATCTATCAACCTATCCTTTATTTGTCCACCAGTCTTTTTAAAAGAATATATTTTATAGCAAGATGCAGAATTCAGTACATGGCCTCCAGATATTTCAGCATGTTTATCCATTTTTTTGTCATAAATTATAGCAAAATTCTCCATTTCAAAGTATTTAGATCAATGGCCTTTAGTTTGTTCACAGTGTTGTGTAACTATAACCACTATCTAATTCTAAAACTTTTTATTATTATTATTTGAAAGACAGAGTTAGAGAGAGGGAAAGACATAGAGATTTCTATCTACTCGTTTACTTCCCAAATGGCTGTAAGAGTTGGAGCTGGGCTAGGCTGAAGCCAGGAGTCTGGAACTCCATGTAGCTTTCCCATGTGGATAGCAGGGGCCAAGTACTTGATCTGTCTTCTGCTTTCCCAGGTGCATTAGCAGGGAGCTGGATTAAAAGTAGAACAGATGGGAATAAAACTGAAGCCCATGTTGTATGCAGGTGGCAGCTTAAGCTGCTGTGTCATACTGCAGGCCCAGTGTTCTAGAACATTCTAATCATCCCCCAAAAGAAACCTCATACCTATTAAGGAGTCACTCCCTTTTGCCTCCGGCCCCAGCCTGGCAAAAAGTAATGTAGTTTGTTTGACTTCTCCTGTTCTAGATACTTCATATAAATGGAATTGTACAATGTTACCTTTTGTGCCTGACTGCTTTCATTTAAAGTAGTGTTTTCCTGGTTTATCCATGCTGTAGTGTATATTAGTACTTTGTTTTTTTTTTTTTTTTATACCTAAATAATACTCCTCTGAATGGATATGCCACATATTGTTTGTTCTCTATTGATGGACATTTTGGGCATTTCCACCTTTTGGCTATTATGAATAGTGCTACTATCAACTACTGTGTGCAAATTTTTGTTGGACTGTTTCTGTTCTTTTGGGTATATACCTAGGAGTGGAATTAGTTGTGTTTTAATGGTAATTCTATATTTGAGCTTTTTTTTTTTTTTTTTTAATAAAAAGTTAATTTGAGAGAGTGGTAGCAGGAACCCAGGTACTTGAACCATCACCTCTGCCTCCCAGGGTCTTCATAAATGGGAAGCTGGAGTCAGGATCCAGACCAGAAACAACCCAGACACTCTGGGATGGGATGTGGGCATCTCACTGGCATCTTGAGCACCAGGCCAAATCCCCACCCCTGTGTTGAGTTTTTGAGGCACTCCCAAGCTGTTTTCCATGGCAACTGTGCCACTTTACTTTTATGTTTGCTTGTTTTAAGATTTATGTATTTGAAAGGCAGAGTTACAGAGAGAAAGAGGAGAGACAGAGAGGTCTTCTATCTGCTGATTCATTCCCCAAATGGCTGCAATGGCCAAGGCTGGGCCAGGCTGAAACCAGGACCCAGGAGTTTCTTTCAGGTCTCTTACATCAATAAAAGGGCCCAAGGACTTGGACCATGTTGTACTGCTTTCCCAGGCGCATTAGTGGGGAGCTGGATTGGAAATAGAGCAGCTGGGACTCGAACTGGCACCTGTGTGGGATGCCAGCATCACAGGCGGTGGTTTTACACTATTCCATAGTGCTGTCCTTACCGTACATTTTTATCAGCAATGTTGTGAGTTCCAGTTTCCCCTCATCCTTGCCAGCATTTTAGATTTTAGTTTCTTTCTTCCTAATCCTTCCTTCCTCCTTCCCTTCCCTTCCCTTCTCTTCCCTCCCCTTCCCTTCCCTTCCCTCCCCTCCCCCTTCCCCTTCTCCCCTCCCCCTCCCTTCCGCTTCCCCTCCCTTTTTTCTAAGATTAATGTATTTATTTATTTGAGAGGCAGAGTTACAAACAGAGAGAGGGGGGGACAGAAAGAAAGGTCTTCCATCTGATGGGTCACTCCTCAAATGACTCCAACAGCTGGAGCTGCGTGGATCCAAAGCCAAGAGCCAGGAGATTCTTCTGGCTCTCCTACGTGGGTGCAGGGGCCCAGGCACTTGGGGTCATCTCCCACTGCTTTCCCACGCCATCATCAGAGAGCTGGATCAGAAGAGGAGCAGCTGGGACATGAACTGGTGTACATATGGGATCCAGCGCCGCAGGCAGAGATTTAACCTACTTTGCCACAGTGCTGGCCCCCGAGTTCTCACTCTTTTTTTTTTCCACTTAACTATGACCATCCTAATGTGTGTGAAGTAGTATATTATTGTGGTTTTGATTTTAATTTCCCTAATGAGACTGAGCATGTTTTCACGTGTTGGCCATTTCTGTATCTTTGGAGAAATGTCTATGTTAAGTTCTTTGCCTATTTTTAAATTGAGTAGTTTGTCTTTTTATTCTAAGAGCTTTTATTTTGATTCTAGAGCCTGTCTGATGTGTGATTTGCAAATGTGGTTTTACCATTGTATGAGTTGTCTTTTCACTTTCTTGATAGTGTCCTTTGATGCACTGAAGTTTTTGATTTTAATATAGGTCAGTTTATCTATTTTTTCCTTTGTTGTGCTCTTGCTGTCATGCCTAAGAAACCATTGACTAATTGAAGGTCGTAGAACTGACCTCTGTGGTTTTATCTAAGAAGCTTTTTCACTTAGGTCTTTGATCAAATTTGAGTTAATTTTTATGTAATGGATGAGGCAAGGATTCAGTTCCATTCTTTTGCATATGTATATTCAGTTGTCCTAGCACCATTTGTTGAAGAGATTATAATTTTCCAATAGATTTTTTGTGTGGCATCCTTGTTGAAAATCGGAGGTGTATGTGTGTGTTTTGGGGATCTCAGCTGTATCCTTTTCCCGTCAGCCATATGATAAACTCTTCTTTCCTAGTTAGTTTCAAATTTGGGCGGTGTGGGCCCTCTCATGTATTTCCTGTTATCAGGAAGTTTTAGCTATTTGAGTCTTGTTTTGAAACAGCTTTACCAAGTTCAGTAGTTACCTCTTGCTGCTGTAACAAATTTCTACAAACTTTGTGGCTTACCAAAACACACATTTTTTATCTTACAATTCTGTTGGTTAGAAGTTTGGCATGGGTTTCCCTGATTAAAATCGAGGTGTCAGCAGGGCTGAATGGAGATTGTAGAGGAGAACCTGTTTCTGTCTAGAACACAGATGGGAATCTTTTTCTCTGCCAAGTTCCATTTAGATATTCATGTGTTTTCACAGGCCATACAAAACTAGCAGTTTAAAAAATTAACCTTTTGAGTCCCACCTGCGGTTGCCATGGCAGCACCAGACCAAATGATTTCTCAGGCCAGATGTGCCCTACCCCAGTCTAGAAGCAACCACGTTCCTTGGATTGTGGCCTCTCTCCTCATCTTCAAAGCCAGCCAGGCTAGTCAAGCTCTACTCAGGTTGCGTCACACTGGCCTGTTCTGTGCCCCCTCCTCACTTTTGAGTACATCTGTTATTCCCTTAGGACCATGCAAATAATTCAGGATAATCTCTCTCTGTTAAGGTCAATTAATTGGCAACTTTAATTCTACCTTCCACTTTAACTCTTCTTTGTCGTGTAACCTAACACATTCATGTGTTTTGGGGTTCAGGATGTAGACCTCTTTGGCTGAAGGGGATGCCTTATTTTGCCTACCATTACTGAGGTATACTTCACAGTAAATGAAGTATGCCTGTTGAAAGTGTTTGATGAATTTTACTAAGTTTATACAACTGTGCTTCTACTGGCACAATCTAGTTTTAGAACATTATCCATCTTCCCAAAAGTTCCCATTTGGGGCTCTGATCCCCAGTGAGAAACAGTTGACTTGCTTTATATCTCAAAAGTTTTTAGTTTTTTTTTTTAAAGATTTATTTTATTTATTTGAAAGACAGAGTTACAGAGAGAGGTAGAGACAGAGAGGTCTTCCATCCTCTGGTTCACTCCCCAGATGGCTGCAACAGCCGGAACTGCACCGATCCAAAGCAAGGAGCCAGGAACTCCTTCTGGATTTCCCAAGTGGGTGCAGGGGCCCAAGGACTTGGGCCATAGTTTCTACTGCTTTCCCAGGCTATAATAGAGAGCTGGATTGGAAGAGAAGCAGCCGGGACTCAAACCGGTGCCCGCAGGGGATGCCGGCGCTTCAGACCAGGGCGTTATCCTGCTGCGCCACAGCACCGGTCCCCAATATTTTTTACTTTTCTAGAAATCTTCTAAAAGTAGCATCATAAAATATGTAGCCTTTTGTGACTGGTTTCTTTTCACTTGGCATAATGTTGTTGGGGTTTATCTACATTATTGCATGTATCAGAAGGTCACTGCTAAGTAGTATTGTATTATGTGGATGAACCACAGTTTGTTTAGCCATATACCTGTTGCTGGACAGTTATGCTCTTTCTAGTTTTTGGCTGTTATGAATAATTCTGCTTATGAACTTTACAAACCATGTTTTGTTTTGTTTTTTAAGATTTATTTATTTTATTTGAAAGTAAGAGTTACAGAGAGGCAGAGGCAGAGAGATCTTCCATCTGCTGGTTCACTCCTAAAATGGCTGCAATGGTGGAGCTGGGCCGATCCAAAGTGAGGAGCCAAGAGTTTCTTTCAGGTCTCCCACGTGGGTGCAGGGGCCCAAGGACTTGGGCCATCTTCTACTGCTTTCCCAGGTCATAGCAGAGAGCTGGATCAGAAGTGGAGCAGCCAGGATTCGAACCAGTGCCCATAGGGGATGCCAGCACTGCAAGTGGCAGCTTTACCCGCTGTGCCACAGTGCTGGCCCCACAAAACACAAGTTTTAATGTGACGTGTTTAATTCTTTTGAGTTGAGTTTTATCATAGATACATGTTTTTGTTTTGTTTTGTTTGGTTGTTTTTCTTTCCTTCCTTCCTTCCTTTCCTTTCCTTCCTTCCCTTCCTTCCTTCCTTCCTTCCTTCCTTCCTTCCTTCCTTCCTTCCTTCCTTCCTTCCTTCCTTCCCTCCCTCCCTCCCTCCCTCCCTCCCTCCCTCCCTCCCTCCCTCTCTCTCTCTCTCTCTCTCTCTCTCTCTCTCTCTCTCTTTCTTTCTGTCTTTCTGTCTTTCTTTCCCGAGAGACAGAGAATACCTATCTTCTAGTTCACTCCCCAAATGCTCATCATTACAGGGCTGAGCTGAGTCTGAAGCAGGAGCCAGAAATGCAATCCAGGTCTTCCACATAGATGACAGAATCTAGTTACTTCAGCTATCACTGCTGCCTTCCAGGGTCTGCATTAGCCTGAAGCTGCAGTCAGGAGCCAGACCTGGGGATTGAACCCAGGTACTCTGATGTGAAATGTGGTGTCCTAACCACTAAGCCAAATGCCCATTCTGTGTTTGACTTTTTAACATATTGTCAGAATGTTTTTCAGAGTGGCTGCAGCATTTTCGTTTCCAACGGCAATGCATGCATACTCCACTTTCTTCTTGTCTTTGAACAGTACTTGATATTATGTATCTTCTTGAATGTAGGCATTCTAGTGCGATAATGATATTTCTGTGTGTGTGTGTGTGTGTGTGTGAGGCGGAGAACCAGAGACAGAATGAGCTCTCATCCACTGGCTCACCACACAAAAACCCTCAGCAGCCAAGGCAGCAGGGACAGATAGAGGACAGGAGCTAGGGACTTGTTTCAGGTTTCCCACTTGCGTTTCAGGGACCCAGGCATTTGAGCCATCATCTGCTACTTCCTGTGATGTGTATCACAGGAAGCTGGTATTGAGAGCAAAGCCCAGGACCTACACCCAGGCACTGTGATATGGGATGCCAGTGTCCCAACCGCTAAGCCAAAATCCCCCTCTCTTCATTGTGAGTTTTCATCTACATTTCACTAGTAATGAATGATGTTGAATGTTTTTAAGATTTATTTGAAAGGCAGAGTTACAGAGAGAGAGGGGAGACACACACACACACACACACAGATCTTCCATCTGCTGGTCACTCTTAAAATGACAATAATGGCTGGGGCTGATCCAGGCTGAAGCTGGGAGCCTGGTACTCCATCTGGGTCTCCATGTGGGTGACAGGGACCCAAGCACTTGGTATATATTTTGCTGCCTTCCCAGGCTCTTTAATAGGGAACTGGATCGAAGTGGATCTATCAGGATTTGAGCCCAGGATTCTATGGGAATGTTGTAGGCAGTGGCTTAATCTGCAGCAACAGAACACCAGCCCCCAAATACTTGTTTTGTGAACATTTCTTCGTGGTTGTAGCTTGTTATCTTTTAAAGGCATTTTAGGTTTTGATGAAATCCAGCTTACCCAATTTCTGTGTTTTGTATATTAAGTTTTTGGTGTCACATTTAAGAAATCTTTGCCTAACCCAAGGTAAAAAAAGATTTTTTTCTAATTTTCTGTGCTTTTTATAGAAGCTTTAAAGTTTCAGGATGACATAGTGACAACCTGAAAAGAACCCCCAGTTGCCAAGCTTGAGCAAGTAATAAGTAATAGATATATTGGATTACAACACAAAGAATAAAATAAGTATTTATGCATGTATACAGATAGAAATAAATGACTGGGTTAAGAAATTAAGAGGGTAGGCATTTGGTGTGGCAGTTGAAACACCACTTGGTATGTGCACATCCCAGAGTGCCTGAGTTCAAGTTGCGGCTCTTTGGATTCTACCCTGCTAATAGGAGGACCTGGGTTCCTGGCTTCAGCCTGGCCCAACTGTGGCTGTTGTGGGCACTTGGAGAATGAACCAGTAGATGGGAAATGGATGTCTGTCTGCTTCTCTACCTTTCAAATAGACAACATTTTAAAAAGAAAGAACTTAAAATTTATTTAAAAATTTAAAAATGCATAAGTTTAATGAAAAAAAGACCAGAAGATTTTGGGCACTTCGCCAGAGGAAATAAATGAATGGCAGATAGGCACATGGAAATATGCTTGACTTTATCTGCTAGTAGTGAAATGCAAGTTAAAAACCACAATGCACGTTCGTTAGAATGATTAAAATTATGATTAAGATTGAAAAGACCGACCCTCCTGGGTGCTGATGAGGATATGGAGGTACTGGGGTTCCCATATGCTGCTTGTGGAAATAGAAAATAGTGCACCCACTCTGGAAAACAGCTTGACAGTTTTCTTAGAAATCTGAATATGCACCTAACATAGGATCTAGCCATTCCACTTCTGGGTATTTACCCAGGAGAGAGGGATTGTATGTTTCGCAAAGACTAGTACATGATTGTTCATAGCAGTTTTATTTGTAAGAGCCCCAAACTGAAAACAGCTGAAATGTCCACTAACAGATGAATGGCTAAGCAAATAGTGGTGTGTCTGTAACTACGCAGCAGTAAATATGAATGAACTAATTGATAGTGCAACCAAATCGTTCAATCTCAGAATGATTATGCTGAGTGAAGGAAGTCAGATGAAAATACATACTGTAAAGTTCTATTTATGTAACACTGTAGAACATGTAAATTATAATGAGAGAGGCAGATCAGTGGTTGCCTTGTGATGGGTGGGGCATGAGGTGATCGCAGTGTGCGTTACCTTCATTGTGGAGACCACATGGCAAAATTCACCAAATTGTATAACTGAAATATGTGTAGTTGATTTTGTGTTTTACCTCAGCAAAGCTGTATGAAAGGGGAATGGGAGAATCACTTGAAGAGTTTGGGCTTGATTAACAGAAAGGGTGAGGTGCCATTAGCTGAGATGGGGAAGGCTGACAGATAGATGAAAGTGCTATAAATAAAAGAAACAGGCTTTTTGTTAAGACCACAGAAGATGAAAACAGGACTCAGTTTGGGAGTGTGGGAGTAGTGTCACAGTTTGGATGTAGGAGGAGATCATATGTCTAAGACCCTGTGTTTGAAGAACTAGATGAAAATTGGGAAGGTTTTGCAGTGACTAAAATCCATGATTAAAAACATATTCTTTATATTTAAGACTATAATTTTAAAATTTGCCTCATCACTGATTTTCCAGTCTTTCTTTTTCTTTTTAAAGATTATTTATATATTTGAAAGGCAGGGTTGCAGAGCAGGAGAGGCAGAGAGAGGTCTTCTATCTGCTGGTTCACTCCAGAGATGAGCTTTGCCCATCTGAAGCCAGGGGCCAGGAGCTTCTTCCATGTCTCCCACGTGGGTGCTTTATCCGTTACGCCACGGTGCTGGTCCCCCCACTCCCCATTTTTTTTTTTTTTAGGCTTTATTTTTATTTATTTGAAAGAGTTACAGAGAAAGGTAGAGCCAGAGAGAGAAAAAGATCTTCCATCCACTGGTTCACTCCCTAAATGACCACAACAGTTAGAGCTGAGCTGATCCAAAGCCAGGAGCCAGGAGCTTCTTCCAGGTCTCCCGCGCAGGTGCAGGGGTCCAAGGACTTGGGCCATCTTCTGCTGCTTTCCCAAGCCATAGCAGAGAGCTGGATTGGAAGTGGAGTAGCTAGGACTCAAACCGGCACTCATGTGGGATGCTGGCACAGCAGGCTGGGGCTTTAACCCACTGCGCCACAAATTGGTCCCTGGTTTTCCAGTCTTTGGTGCACATAAGAAGCATTTGTGGAGATTTTTTCCTCTTTCCTTTTTCATTTCTCCTTCCCTTTTCTTCTTCTCCTTTTTGAAATGTACAGACTTCCTGCTACTCTAGAAATTCTGATTCCATCAGTCCAGGGTGGGTATCACTGTATTTTAAAATTCTGGAAGTGATTTAATTTGTAGCTATTATGGAGAGCCTATAGAATTACATCACCTGGGAGCTGGTTATAGTTGCAGAATCTCAAACTCTATCCCATACCTACTGGAGCAGGCTACATATTTCAAGAAGAGCCCCAGGTGACTTGTAGGCACATATAATTGGAGAAGCACTGGTAAACTTACTGAGTGTGTCCCCATGACTGTTGTTATCAAATTCTGGTTTCAGGACCGTCAGCATCACCTGGAAATTTGCTAAAGTACAAATTTCTGAGCACCTGAATAGGAAGCCCTGGGGTGGGGCCCAGTGGTCTGGTTTCACAGGTCCTCCAGGTTGTTTTTTGTTTACTATTACTATTTTTAGATTTATTTATTTATTTGGAAAGCACAGTGGCAGAGGGAGAGAGATTTTCCATTGGCTGGTTGACTTTTTGAATGGCTTCAACAGCCAAGAGGTGAGCTGGTCTGAAGCCAGGAGCTCCAGCCTGGTCTCCCACATGGTGGGTCCTCATCTGCTGTCTTTCCAGGTCCATGAGCAGGAAATTGGATCTGAACTGGAGGAGTCGGAGCTCCAGCCAACACTTAGATACAAGTGGCCGTTGGACCTACTGCTCCACAATGGCAGCCAGCCCCCATGATAGAGTTTGAGAAGTGTGCTAGACATTTCTGATGACTACAAATTGTTTCTACAAGCCCTTTAGTACACTGGATATTTCTGAAGTAAAGTGTCACTGATGTCTGCAACTTAAGCACACTTTGCAACTGGTTAATAAAACAGAAAAGAAAAAATTGTATAATGGCTATATATATACATATATACATATGAGAGAGAGAGAGAAAGCAAATGTAGTAAGTCACTACTGTAACCCCCCTTCTATAAATGATGCATCCTCGGTTCAAAAAGAGTGTAACTAGTCCATGTAATCAGCCAGCCAGGAAGTGACAAAACTAGAACTTGAGCCTCCTGCTCTTTGAGTTTGAAGCTCTTTTTTCGTTGTTAGCTGGCCAGGTTCATCATCCCAGGCTTCTGGGAACATGACTGTATTGCATTCCACAAGCTCAGGAGCAAGCTCGGAAATGTTGTCATTGTTGTCCATTGTTACAGGTCACACCCTTCTCTACAGCCATGTGCACCTTTATTGTCATTCCTTTTATGGATTTTGGATATATGTCTGAGCGTGTTGGTATGTCTTACCTGGGCTCAAGAGGAATTGAGTGTTCTTTGGATTATGCAGAAATATATTTGATTTGCATAGCCCACACTTATTTGAGTTTTGAGGACAGTTTTTAGCTAGACAAAGTGCAAATTTGTCCTTTTGGTGGCTTGAGATTTGGAATTGATTCCAAAGCATGAGGGACTATTGAATAAATATTTCACATATTTTATGCTTAACCTTGTTTCAAAAAAAAGTTAGTGGTGATTAAATATTAATGTTAAGTAGGTTGCTTTTCTTTCTGTAGCATTTCATAAAAGTTTTGCTCCAAATTAGGTGTGGGTGAATACTTTGGTAGCTGGTTTTTTTGATAGCAGTAATTTACTCCTATTGTATGATTAAGGCATCATATGCATATTTACGAATTGTTTTGCTTTGAATCATTGACCTCTTGGAGTTGTTCCTCTGTTTATCCATTATTTGAACTTGTAGTGGCATTTTTAGGTAATGTATAAAAGAGCATCAGGAGACAGAGCCAAAATAATTTTGCTTTTATAAAAACTAAATTGCCCTTGTGACCCAGCATAAAATCTTAGTGCTAAGTGCAGTTATTTATTTCGACAACAGTTACGTGAGTCTGAAACAGTTGAAATTCTGGTTGTAGCAAACTGTTCATTAAGATTCTCAATCTGGCTTTAGTACTGTCAAAAAAATAACTTGGTCTTATGATTACATAGCAGAATGATGGGCAGTGGGCTGCGTTTGAGGGAGGTGCTGAATAAACTCTCCACTTGTGCACAGTTGAGAAGTGACATGCTGCCAGGGGGTCAGCATGGGCATCAGCACCCTGCTGAGCTGGCAGCTGGCCCCGAGCCAGGCACGCAAGCCTTGCCTTGGGAAGCAGCATGTGGAGCATGTGCCATTTGAAAAAGATGATTTTGTTCATGCATGATTTAATTTTTAAGGGTATATTTGGTTGAAATTTCTGCCTTGAAAAGTTTTTGTGGATGGTACTTGAATGAAAACTTTAAGTATTATTGGAAAGGATTTGGCATTTTATATTTCAAAAATGTTTTTTATTTTGAATATTTCATTGAACATTTTCCTATTTTGAGTGGTTTTTAAGACAATGTTTAGAAAAGATAAAGAGGAAAAGCATTCAAGATATGAGTAGCATGAAAAAAGGTTTTGTGAGGAAAAAGAAGTAAGATTTTCTTCGAAGGGACTGAGTTTATGCAGCAGAGGTACCTTTACTGTTTTTGCATATATGAAGTGACCCAAAGCTGGTACAAATGTTTTTCTAATTACATTATTTGCTAAGAAGTTGTTGTAAAGACTCATTTAAAAAAAACTGATATTTTATTTGAAAGGTAGAGTTAGAGAGAGGGAGAGACAGAGAGGGATATTCTATCTGCTGGTTCACTTCCCAGATGGCCACAACAACTCAATGCTGGGCCAGGTTTCAGGCAGGAGCCGGGAGCTCCATCTGTGTCTCCCATGTGGGTGCAAGAGTGCAAGGACTTGGGCCACCTTCTGCTATGTTTTCAGGCACATCAGCACGTAGATTGGTTAGAAGTGGAGCAGCTGGGACTTGAATCAGCACTCATATGGGGTGATGTGTTGTGGGCAGCCCCTAACTCACTGCACCAGCACAGTGCTGGCCCATACAGCTCATTCTAAACTAATTTTTAGTAATTTCTTTGGCATTTGTATTTTGTTTTCTTTTTGCCTTCTCTGTAGAGTAAGCCATTCCCTGACTGTACATGGCCATAGATACAGACTGTGCTGTGTAGCTATCAGAGAATTTTTGAGAAATCACATTTCTTAGTGCCTGTGTGTGTGTATGTGTGTTAGATTTATTTAATAGATGATTATATTTTCTCAAGCTTTTTTTTAGTTCTTAGAAAAAGGCAGTACTATATAATAAACTGCTGGTGGTTTAGGTAGACATTTGTCATTCTTCATAATTTTTATACCATATGAGAAGTTGCTAATTATGAGATGCAAGTGATGCAAGTGCTTAAATTTTCTTTTTAAAAGATTTTTGAAAGGGAGAGGGAGAGGGAGAGAGAGAGAGAGAGAGAGAGAGAGAGAGATCGATCTTCCATTTGCTGCTTCACTCCCCAAATAGCCATAATGATCAAAGCTGGGCCAGACTGAAACCAGGAGCCAAAAGTTTCAATCTGGGCCTCCCACATGGGCGCAGGGGCCCAAGGACTTGGGCCTTCTGCTACTGCTTTCCCAGGCACATCAGCAGAGAACCGGATCAGAAATGGAGCAGCTGAGTCTTGAACCTGGTGCCCATGTGGGATGCCGGTGCTGAAGGTGGCAGCTTTACCCACTACATAGCATTAGCCCCACATGCTTAAAATTTTTAAAAAGTTGGGGCTGGCTGCTTTGGCATAGTAGGTTAGACCTCCGCCTGCGGCTCTGAGTCCCCTTTTATTAAATACTTTCTCAGCTTCCAGATAACAGTGGGCTTGAATAAAGTCCTTAACTTAAAAAACAAAAAAACAAAAAAAACAAAAACAAAACAAAACAAAAAAACAGAAACAGAGCTTCATTCACTGGTTAACTCCCCAAATACGTGCAAGGACCAGTGACCCAAAGCCAGGTCTCCCACATGAGTGTCAGTCACTTACATGAGCTATCACCTGCTGCCTCCCAGGGTCAGCTTTAGCAGGAAGCTGGAATTGGGAACCAGAGCCAGGAATAGAACTGAGATAGTTTGATGTGGGATGTGAGCATCTTAAGTAGCTTCTACTGCTAGGCCAGACACCCACCTCCTTTGCTTTAATTTGGCCATTTTTTGACTCTTTATGGCTTTTTTGGGGTGGAAACAATAAATGTATTTTTTTCTTAGTTATATATATATATATATATATATACACACATACATACATACATACAGAAGAATGCTCTTATAAGGAAGTTAATTGATTAGAACCTTGTTCATTAACTCACTTTTGTGACTGTTTTAATGATTCTGCTTACCTCTTAAATGTTAATCTATTTATCTGAATGGAAACCAGGACAGCATAGAAATAAATCTTGGGGCCGGTGCTGTGGTGTAGTGGGTAAAGCTGCTGCCTGCCATGCCGGCATCCTGTATGGGCACCGGTTGAGTCCCAGCTGCTCTACTTCCGATCCAGCTCTCTGTTATGGCCTGGGAAGGCAGTAGAAGATGGCCCAAGTCCTTGGGCCCCTGCACCAAAATGGAAGACCCAGAAGAAACTCCTGGCTCCTGACTTCAGATCAGCTCAGCTCTGGCTGTTGCAGTCATTTAGGGAGTGAACCAGTGGATAGGAGACCTCTCTGTCTGTCTCTCTCTCTCTCTGTAACTCTTCCAAATAAATAAATTTTAAAAAATCTTAAAAAAAAAAGTAGTAAACCTCAGACTTATCGGTAAGGATAGGGAGATTTAGCCAGAACTTCTAGGTCCTCCTACGTGTAGAGTAATCTTTCTTGTTAATTGGTGATTTTCTTTTATGATGGAATGATCAGTAAGAACTCTGAACACAGATTTGCACATGCTTAAGCTTAATATCTCAGAAGAATCAGTAATGAATCCTCTGTCATCCACTCTTCACTTGAATTTCTATTTTTAAATTTCTTGATAATGTAGATTCTACTAATTGTAACATTGATAAGAAAAATTTCACAAAAGTTCTAGAATCTCATAAATTTATGTATTATAAAAAGTTAAAAGAGTTTAGTGGGTGATAATTCTCTAGTCTGATTCTTACCTTTTGGGGTATTTATACCTTCTGTACTACTTAAATAATTTTGTATTTTACACATACAAAATAAACTATATTTCATGGCATTTAGGCTGGTCTCAACAGTTCTGTCATTTCAGGGCTATTTAAATGGTTTCGCTGATGCCCACTCTGTCGTCTACTCTGCTCTCTACAGTCTACCCTCATACTGGTGCTGAATTAACTTCTGTAAGACCTCTTTGCACATGTGTGTGTATGTGCGTGTGTGTGTGTGTGTCTATGATGTTCTCACATGAAAACTCTTCCCACAGCCAACAAATTACAGTTTACATCTCTCGACCTGACAGATCTGAGTTTTCATCCCAAGGCCATCACTTACCTAAGTGTTAGTAATTCATTTACTTGTCAGGCATTATTCTAGGTTTTGAGGACATGGTGTTGAATAGAACAGATGAGTTCTCCAGCTTATATTCTAATAGTATATTAGAATATAATTTTTATTTTATCTGTTTTTCTAATGAGCACAGCCTAAGTTTCAGCAGCTTACTTTCTTATGTTTATTTTGTCTCATCAAGTGTACTGCAGATTCTTGAACACAAAAACTAATAGTTCCAGAACTAGACTAGAAACACTAGTTCCTAGTGCCTCCAGTTCTGTGGTGTCAAAAATGAAGAGTTTTCAGGAACCTGTTGTCATTAATAGGCTAGTTTCATTTATTTTTTATTTTTTATTTTTGACAGGCAGAGTGGACAGTGAGAGAGAGAGAGAGAGAGAGAGAAAGGTCTTCCTTTTTGCCGTTGGTTCACTCTCCAGTGGCCGCCGGCTCATCTTGCTGATCCTATGGCAGGAGCCAGGTGCTTCTCCTGGTCTCCCATGGGGTGCAGGGCCCAAGCACTTGGGCCATAGCAGAGAGCTGGCCTGGAAGAGGGGCAACCGGGACAGGATCGGTGCCCCGACTGGGACTAGAACCCGGTGTGCCGGTGCCGCAAGGCGGAGG
Organism: Lepus europaeus; assembly: GCF_033115175.1. Taxonomy (NCBI): domain Eukaryota; kingdom Metazoa; phylum Chordata; class Mammalia; order Lagomorpha; family Leporidae; genus Lepus; species Lepus europaeus. The sequence goes on from NC_084841.1 coordinate 58,850,948, forward strand.
ATTAGCCTATTGAGCTGCGGCGCCGGCCTAGTTTCATTTTTTTTAACTGTTATGTTTTAAAATTATTACTGGTGTTTCAATAGACTAGATCACACTGGAACACATTTTAGAAAATCAAGTTGTACTTCCCAGTTGAAGATAAAAATATTAAAACATAACATTATAATGGGATTTATTTGATAATTATTTTTCATCCTGTTTGTTTTCTATTAGAAGTCATTTTTTTTTTTTTTCAGGTCTTATTGAATTTGAAGAATGTGACCCTGCTAGTGCAGTTGAAGGTGAGTTGCCTGGTTGTTAATATGTTAACCCATATGACAACTAGCTCATATCCTGTGTTCATTGAAAAGAGAAGGGCGGCTGCTTGCCATGGTGGCACAGTACCTGTGGAGTGATGGGATGGTTTGAAGGCTTGCAGATGCTAATAGTAAATAAACAGTGTATTTGCCTAAAAGAATATGTTTTTAAAAGATTTATTTATTTATTTATTTGGAAGAGTTAGAGAGAAAGAGAGAGACAGAGCGAGATCATCCTCCATCTGTTGATTTACTCCCTGGATAGTCGCAGTGGCGGGGCTGGGCCAGGCCAAAACCAAGAGCCAGGAGCTTCATCCAGATCTCCCACATGGGTAACAGGGGCCCACATACTTGGATCATCCTCCGCTGCCTTTCCCAGGCCATTTTCAGGGAGTTGGATCAGAAGAGGAGTGGCTGGGACACAAAGCAGTGCCCATATGGGATGCTGGTGTGGTAAGCAGTGGCTTTAGCTGCTGCACCACAATGCTTTCCCCCACTAAAGGAATATTATTAGCATGTTGGAATATATATTTTAAAAGATTGGATATAGCCTCTCTTACTTGCTTTCAGATATGCATTGAGATTGTTTCTCCATTGACATCCATCTTTAACCCTTACAATGCCATGAATATGAAACTCATCACTACTCATGACACATAGTGCAGTTCTACCCTGTTTGTTGATAGGGTTAAACATTAATGTTAACATTAGCCATTATTCAAAATGAGTGAAGAGTTGACTTAGAGGAGGAGTTCACAGCCAGTCCTGATTCCTCTTTAAACAGGTGCTTTTTATAGAATGAAACCTAAGAGATGCCTGCTATTTTTGTTTATGTTTTATGCATCTCATTGTGGTAACTTTCAGAGATAATTTAAAAGCATTCTTCAATTTTTTGCAATCCCTATGTAATAATCTGGAGAAGGTGTTTGCTGTAGTATGTAAGTGCATTATCAGAGTAGTTGGTAGTCCTGGGACTCAGACTCCCTAGCTAGCTGTTTGAGAGTAATAATTATTTAATTTTTCTGAACTTTAGCTTTATTACAAAGTGAAGATAATAGGTAACACCTACATTGTGAGAATAAAAATGTAATTGATTTTGAAATATCATAACATGCTGTGGGAATGTGTAGTTTAGGGAGTTAAACTTTGCATAATAGCAAGTACATTATGACTTTGTTCTAGGTGAGCTAAAAAAAGGAAAAACAAGGGGGCAGGTGTGGTTCAGGGATGAAGATGCCTGCATCCCCTATTGGAGTGCCTGGGTTCCAGTTCTTATTCTGCTTCTAATCTACTAACTTCCTGCGATGCACACCCTGGCAGGCAGCAGGTGATGACCCAAGTACTTGGATCCCTGCCACCCATATGGGAGACTGAGATGGAGGTCCAGGCTCTTGGCTTTGGCCTGGTCCAGCCCTGCTGTTGCAAGCATTTGGGGAGTGAACTAACAGATGGAAGAGCTCTGTCTCCCTGAGAAATCCTTATTTTCCTCATCCTGTGGTCTCTTATTGCTCTCTTCTCTAAGAGTAAGCAGCTAAGCTTTCTTCCTTTGCTTCTGCGCCCCCCCCCCCCCAAGTAGAGATAGAAAGCTCTCATCCCCTGCTTCTCTCCCCAAACACCTGCAATCCATGGTTGACTGGGACTGTAGCTCGAAGCGGAGATACAATCCATGTCTCCTACATGGGTGGCAGAAACTCAGTCATTTGAGCCATCAGTGCTACCTCTCAGGGTCTGTCTGTGTTGAGTGGAAGCTGGAATTAGGAGCTGGAGTTGGGAGTGATGCGTGGGCACTGTGATGTGAGGTGCGGGCGTCTTAACTACTAGGTCAAATGCTGCTTCCAGCTGCTAAGCTTTCAGTGCTGAATTCTAGCAACAATTAATGTAATGATTGACCCTTAAAATAATTTGTCACATAAGAAGAAGATTGAGAACTGTTATATAAGGAAAAAACAAAGATGATTTTTCCTCCTCAGTTATGGTAGAGTCCACTTGTAATGTTGATTATAGTAGAGATAACATGGATACAAGAACATCATGTTAGACTTTCCATGTTTCCTTCTAATAGGTATGCAGTGTCACCTTTTTCTTTACAACACAGTTGTATTTTGTTACCCTCGAGATTTCCACGTCTAGATTTGACCTACAGTTACAACAAAAATTCATATGACAAATAATTTACTCTCTTTGAAGTGTTAAGATATCTCCGTAAGCTTATTTTGCCTGAGGTGACTTTGGGGAGACTCAGGAGGAGAAAAGAGAATTTCACTGAGCGTATGAATGTTCTATAATCTTTTCGTGAGTAATAGGCTGTATTAACATAAGAAAACTCTGAACAGACTCTGATTTAAATACACAGGTTTAATGATATTTTTATTTTCTTAATTTAAATTTACCTTGAACAGTTATGAAGATATTATGTGTCGATACAAGATGCATATGTAACTTTAATGTATTTATCAGGAATAGTTGTGTTTCTATAACAATACTCATTTATCTTAAAGGTGTAAAACCAAGGAAAAGAAAGACTTTTGCTTTGCCAGGAATAATTAAAAAGGAAAAGGATGCAGAATCCGTGTAAGTACATTAAATGTCACATCCTCTTCATTTTTGTAAATGGTTAAGAATGTGACTGTTTTGAATTTGTGAAGAAAAAAGTCTTGGGAAATAACCTGAAGTATATGTCTAAGGTGTAAAAAAATACAAACTTTTCTAAAAATATATACATTTTCCACTTTTTCTAGTATTAAATTTAAAGTATTAACTTATTATAATTTTAAGACGTAGATGGAAGCTTTGTTGTATTGAAATTGAAACTTTTAAAAATGCTTTTATTTTTGTAAAATGATACATGAGTATTTTTTAAAAAGAAACAGAGCAGAGAAAACCTAAAAATTTGTCAATCTTAATGCTTAAGAGAAAACCTTTGATCAACTATTTGATGAAAAGCCATCTACCATAAACGATATATGTATACCTAAATGGAGAATGTTAAATAGGGAGAAAATACCCTAACATGTTTTACCATTTATACATGAATCTCAGTTTTAGATGGAATATTTGGTTCAGTTACAAATCTGATATAACAAATTCACATACAATGTAGAATATATAATTAGCACTTAAGAAATTGAGTGTGCCTGGTGTTGTGATGTAGCTGGTAAAGCCACTGTGTCTGGCTGCTCCACTTCCAATCCAGCTCCTTGCCGATGGCCTGGGAAAAGCACTAGAGATTGGCTCAAGTGTTTGTGCCCCTGCCACCCCTGAGGGAGACCTGGATGAAGCTCCTGCCTACTGACTTCAGCCTCGCCCAATGCTGGCTGTTGTAGCCACCTAGTGGAGTGAAGCAGCAGATGGAAGATCTCTCGCTCTCTCATTCTGTAAATCTGACTTTCAAATAAATCAATAAATCTTAAAAAATCTTAAAAAAATAAAAGAAATTAGTGTGGTTAGCTAAATAAAATTTTCTACCTTGGCTACACATTAGAATCACTTGATGGATTAAGATAAATATACATATGCCAGCCATACCTCAGACTGATTAAACTATATTCTCTGGGTGAGAGGCCCCAGGATAATTTTTGTTCTAATGTATTTTGTAGTCATGTGACTCCTAATATATACCTGGGATTGAGAATCATTGAGCGATAATTAACTAGGACAAAATAGAATTAAAAGGATCTTTCCATAATTATACTGTCTGTTGAGACTGGAGAGATACTAATCAGAAATCTTACATGGTTTGGTGACTCAGTAACATTGGGCAAAAATTAGTTGAAAATCCCTACTTCTTAGTATAATCAGTGGAACTCTGAGAAGACTTAACACTGTGATGGGCACTCATATTTTCAACAAAGGGAATTTGTACTTTGAGTATATTTGCCTTCTGGTTACATTTCAGTTATCTAATTTCTCAGTTTCTCCTCATTCTAAAGGTCTGTCTCTCCCCTTTCTCCCAAGTGCTATTTGGTTAATAACTAAGACCAGTTGCAAAGTGATTTATTTCTGTAGTTACCATCTTTTCCGCAGATGTCTTTTTTGAGCATTTATGAAGGGGATATTTTTTTTTAACTTTTATTTAATGAATATAAATTTCCAGTATACAGCTTATGGATTACAATGGCTTCCCCTTCCCATAACTTCCCTCCCACCCGCAACCCTCCCCTCTCCCACTCCCTCTCCCCTTCCATTCACATCAAGATTCATTTTCAATTCTATTTATATACAGAAGATCAATTTAGTATAAATACTACAACAGTTTGCACCCACATAGAAACACAAAGTGAAACATACTGTTTGAGTACTAGTTATAGCATTAAATCAAAATGTACAGTACATCAAGGACAGAGATCCCACATCAGGAGCAAGCGCACAGTGGCTCCTGTTGTTGACCCAACAAATTGACACTCTAGTTTATGGCACCAGTAACCACCCTAGGTTGTCGTCATGAGTTGCCAAGGCTATGGAAGCCTTCCAAGTTCTATGAAGGGGATATTTTGCTAAAGGGATGGAACCAACAATATTGGAAATATATACTGATGTCTAAACGACTGATTTATAAGTAATTTTTCAAAATGTATGTAGTTCATTTATTAGTAAACAATGATTTGTTAGAATGTATGGTTTCTATTACTGTTCATTTAGGAGCTTATGGTATTTATTTACTTATTTGAAAGATAAGATGACAGAGACAGAGAGTTCTTTCACCCACTGGTTCACTCTTCAAATGACCACATCAAGCAAGTCCAGACTAGGTGGAAGCCAGGAGCCAGGAATTGTATCCTGGTCTCCCTCATGGATGGACAGGGGTCCAGCTTCTTGGGCCATCATCCATTGCCTTCCCAGATGCTAATGTGCAAAGCTGGATTGGAAGTAAAACAGCAGGATTTGAACCTGGACTCTAATATGGGAGGCATCACAGGTAGTGGCCTGCATGCCATTCTTTTGAACCAGTTTTTCTTGATCAATAATTTTCCAGTGATCATTAAGCCGCTTGGTTTATTCTTGTTTTGTTTTGTCTTTACCCATGAGAACACTAGAAAAGAATACCGCTGCTTTTCAAACTTCTTGTCAGGAACAGTGTTAAAGTCCACTGTGCACTGTAAGAGGTTCTTGTGTTCCTCCTCTTCTTCTCCTGGAAGAGAGGCACCAACTCCACCCTCATAAAAGAGGCCAGAGATGGGGGAGAGTCCTCTTTTTGCCATGAACCACTGTTGGATTTGTTACCCAGGTCTTCTCTGCTGTCTTCCGACAATCCTCTGGCCCACTCAAAGCAGGTATTTTCCTGTGTGGAACAACCCACACTAACACAACTCACATATGAATGTGTGTTCATTTTCACACCTTTCAAATCATCTCCGTGCACTTTATACATGTCTCAACTATAAATCTTATTGTGTGAGACAAGGATCTGGAATAGAGATTAAAATATACCCTTGTCTACAACACCATGACCTTAGTGTTCTTAATTTTATATATTTATATCTATTTTACTTTTAGGCTTAAAATAATAGTTTTCACTTTATATTATTATTTTAAAGATTTATTAACTTATTTGAAAAGCAGAGCTAGTTCACTCCCCAAATAGCTGCAGTGGCCAGGACTGGGCCAACCCAAAGCCAGGAGCTTAATCCAGGTCTCCTACGTGGATGACAGAGGCCCAGGAACTTGGGTCATCTTCTGCTGCATTCCCAGGCACATTAGCAGGGAGCTGGATTGGAAGTGGAGTAGCCAGGACTTGAACCCAGCACCCATATGGGATGCCAGCACTGCAGGTAGCAGCTTAAACTGCTACACCAGAGTACTGGCCCCTAGTTTTCACTTTATATACAAATGCATTTTTGTTCATCACTTAAATGATAGAATACTACTTCCCAACTACATATTACATTAGACTTAGAAGGTTACTCCAACTGAAAGTCTACTCATTTAACATATTTGGAGAAATATGGTCTTCTGTGTCTATGAAGTTACATAAAGTGTTTAATGAAACTGTAGTGTTGGGGCCAGTGTTGTGGTACAGCAAATTAAACTGCTGCTTGGGACATCAGTGTCCCATGTTGGAGTGCTGCTATCTAGCTCCCTGCTAATATACCTGGGGAGGCAGTGGAGGATGGTCCAAGTACCTGGACCCCTGCCACCCATATGGGAGACCTAGATGGAGCTTCAGGCTCCTGGCTTCAGCCTGGCCTACCCCCAGCTATTATGGCCTTTTGGGGAGTAAACCAGCAGATAGAAGATCTATCTCTGTCTCTCTGTTTTTCTGTCTTTCAAATAAAAAATATTTTAAAAAAATAAAACCGGAACATTAAAAATTTTTATTTTAAAAATGTCATTTACCAGTAAATATGTAACCACCATTGTTAAATTTTAGACTACTTTCCACTTAATGTAGACTTTTTTTTTAAAGCCTAGCTTTTTTTTTTTAAAAAAAGGGTATTTAAAAAGAAAAAACAAAATCTTTCTCTACCCTAGTGAAAAGCCACAAGAAAGCCTTATAATACTGACAATTTCTTGATATGAGATATTGAGTATATTCACAGAAAAGAAATACTTTTTTTTTTTTTTTTTTTTTGACAGGCAGGGTTAGACAGTGAGAGAGCGAGAGACAGAGAGAGAAAGGTCTTTCTTTCATTGTTCACCCCTCAAATGGCCGCTGCGGCTGGTACACTGCGCTGATCCGAAGCCAGGAGCCAGGTGCTTCTTCCTGGTCTCCCATGCGGGTGCAGAGCCCAAGCACTTGGACCATCCTCCACTGCCTTCCCGGGCCACAATAGAGAGCTGGACTGGAAGAGGAGCAACCGGGACAGAATCCAGCGCCCCAACCGGGACTAGAACCCGGAATGCCGGTGCCACAGGCAGAGGATTAGCCAATTGAGCCGCGGCGCCAGCCAAGAAATACTTTTGAAAATAGTTTTTAGAATACTTTAAACTATATTGTATCTTGTCAAGTGTTTCAGATATAGGGATGGCTTATATTGAATTTAAAATAATGATGTGTTTTGATCTTCATGATTTGATTTCTCTAAATGTTTATGTAGAGTTTAAATAAGAGAAATGTGTATACAGCAAGGCAGACATGTTAGAAATAATTGCTAATTATACCATTTTTAACAGTTGAATATTTCTCATATTTTGTTTTAATAGGGAATGTCCTGATGCAGATTCACTTGTAAGTAGATTTAACTTTGTTATATAAACATTTTAAGTGAGCTTATTTTCATTAGGAAAATCTTAACATATTTGAGTTGAATTGTTTACCCTTCTTGCAAAGAAAAATGCTAACTATGTTATTATAAATTCTCTGTTGAAATTATTTTACAAATATACTTTTGGCTTTGTATTGCTAGATGATTTCCTATTAAGTACAAATTATTTCTAACTACTTTCGAAGAGTGGATATTTTACTTTTAAAATTGGGATTGTCTTATGTCATATTACATTTTCTTGCCAGATATAAAATCTGCATACTTAATTTTTAAATGTATTGCTCCTACTAATTTATTCTTAGGTCTCTATTAAAATACAACCTTGTTTGTTCATGCATGCATTTGAGTTTCAAGATTATCATTTTAGAAATAACACAAGCAACCATAGCCAGTACTTTTCTGTGTTCCTGCACATATGTCTTGGTTAAAAGTATTTCTTTATATGTAATTAAAGAAAACATCAAATGGAGCTCTTTATGTTTACAGTGGGCGAATAGATTTACCAAAAACTGTAAGTAATGTCTTGAAGGACTTCATTAATTAGCCACTGATCATGTTGATAAGTGTGGGAGTTGTAATCTGTCTCCCTTGCTTATTGTTCCTACTCTGCTAACTGTTGTTTCCTTTGCCCCAAAGCATTTTGATCTTTAATGGCATAATATACCAAAATAAATGCATAAAAAGAATCTGTGACATACTGTGTTTTATGTTACTTAACTAAGATAAAACTAGTATTTAAAAAATTTTGTTTAAGATTTATTTTATTTATTTGAAAGTCAGAGTTACATAGAGAGGTAGAGACAGAGAGAGAGGTCTTCTATCTGCTGGTTCACTCCCTAGATGGCTGCAATGGCCAGAGCTGTGCTGATCCAAAACCAGGGGCCAGGAGCTTCCTCTGGGTCTCCCACATGGGTGCAGGGATCCAAGGACGTGGGCCATCTTCCACTGCTATCCCAAGTCACAGCAGAGAGCTGGATTGGAGGAGGAGCAGCCAGAATTAGAACCGGCGCCCAAATGGGATGCTGACTCTTCAGGCCAGGGCTTTAACCTGCTGTGCCACAGTGCCAGCCCCAAAACTAGTATTTTTTATTTCGTATTTCAGCTTTAAAGTGAGAAAATTATAATTTGTTAATGAATTTATTAAAAATTAAGAACAAATTCTAATGAGCTCTGGGGTTAAAATCATCACAGTGTTTTTGGAGTTAGAACAGTTACCTTAGTTGCCTGTTTGATAACCTTGGTTAAGCAGTTAATGAAAAAAATCACCTGATGTGTTTGTTATTTGCTGTAGTACTCATCATGCATTTCATTTCTGAATTAATTATTTACAGCATTTACTTGATGATAACAGTGAATAAACTTTTAATTTTCTTAATAGCTAATTTGATACCATTCTATATGATTAGTACTATCCAGTTTTGAATGTTAGCTAGTGCTTATGTAGAGTTAGGAAAGGAATTTTAAAAGAGAACACAAAATTCTAATGCCATATAAGAAGTTATTCATAAATTTGAAGAAATAAAAGACTTAACAGACTTAGAAAAAATATACCATAAAACAACTTGAATCACCCAAGATAAGCTGGCAGAACATATTTTTAAGACATGGGACAAAGGATTAATTACTTTGATTTATAAAGTTTTCATATAAATCAGTACAAAAGGTAAGTGAGCCCAGTAGGAAAAGGGCAGTCTTCATCCAAAGAAATGAAAGTAGTGAATAAACATAGTAAATGTTACTCAAAACTGCTGAATGAAATTATTAGTTCCAGTCCTGTTGGCGAAGGTTTTAAGATACTTATATAATTGGTAAGAATTTAAATTGGTAACATCTGTCTTGTGATAATTTGGCTGTATCACCCCAAATAAGAAAAGCTTTTGCATGTTGACCCTGCACTCTTCCTGCCATTATTCTCCTGTTAAGGGTGTATGCATAATACTTGATGTGTACTTGTATGTATATACACATGCACATGATCAAGATTTATGCATGTATAGAAGGTAAGGGAGACATAGATATTTATTTTAACCTTGTTTATATTAGCGGAAAACTGGAAACTCTAAAGCATCTGTCAAAATGGAACTAGTTAAATTATTAAACGTTCACTCGATGGGGTAATGGTTAGATGTTATAAAGAATTAGGTTGATCTGTGTCCGCTGATATGGAAAGAACTTACTAAATAAAAGCCATATATGATCTTTTAAATGCTTACCATTTAAAAAATATAAGTATATATATTTTTTAAAGAATGAGTTACAAGTCATGTCTGTAGTTGCCTTTGAGGAGAGGGAATATAGTGATTAGCAGGGGAAGGAGGCTTTCATTTTTTTTTGTTGTTTGCTTTTATTGATGGCCTAATTATTTATTTATGGCCTATTCATGGCCTTGTCTTACTAATTACTTTTAAAAACATCAATAGGCTGTTTTTTAGGAGTATTGTTGGTTTCTTGTTCGTCTTTTGAAAGGTATATGTAATTTTTAAGAATTAATTTGAAGGCTTGAATCTTTTAAGAGTTGACCAATAAAATATGAATTGTCCCTTTTTTTTATTTTATTTATGGCAAGAGTATCCAGACCAGAGAGAGACTTTTGAACTCTATCCCAATATACTGTTCTTTTTTTTTTTTTTTTTTTAAAGATTTGTGTATTGATTTATTTATTTGCAGTGTAGCAGGACACAGAGAGAGGGACAGTGAGAGAGATGAGGGAGAGTGAGAGAGCTCATCAATCTTTTCATTCACTCACCAAATGACTGCAACAGCCAGGTCTGGGCCAGGCCCAAACCAGGAGTCTGGAACTCCATCTGGAACTCTCACATAGGTGAGAAGCTGGATTGGAAGTGGAGTTCCAACACTCAAATATGGGATGCTGGCATCAGATGCCATGGCTTAACCTGCTACACTACAGTGCTGCCTCACACACACACTCCCACACACACCTGGTATATTTTTCTAAACATCCCCCTATAAAATTAGTGAGTAGAGTTGCCTGCTTTGCTCTTCATATTGTTTTTGACCTAATGCTTTGTTTTAGCAATGTGGGCCCCAATGTGGAAACCATGGGTTGAATGGTTAATGATATGTACAAGTGATGTGTAAGTTTTTGTTATTAATAGTTTCTGTGAATAGTTCTAGCATTGAAAAGTGAATATACTTAGAATCACTACTTTAGGAAAAAATGTTTCATTTTAAAATAATTGTACGTTTACAAGATAGTGCAAAGATAGTCCAGGATGGTACTGTGTACCTTTCACTCCTTTCTTCTGTTAATATCTTGCAAAATTATAGTAAAGCTGTGCAACTAGGATATTGATCCTAATTCAGTAAAGACATATTTTCATTACTGCAAAGATCCCTCATGTTTGCCCTTTTGTAGCCACTTCTCTTCCTTCCTCCTCCCTGCCCCTGCCGTAACCTCTGTAAACCACTAATATCTGTTCCATTTCTGTAACTTGCCTCCTCGAAGAATGTTACCTGAATGGAATCATACAGTAGATACCCCTTTGAAATTGATTTGTTTCATTCAGCATAGTTCTCTATAAGTTCATCAAGTTTTTTGTGGTATGAACAGTTTTTTCTTCTGTATTGCTGAGTAGTATTCTGTGTTACTGGGGTACTAAAATTTGTTTAACCAACTTTTGGCTATTGAAATAAAGCTGCTATGCATCATTGTTACATGCTTTTTGTATAGATGTTATGCTCTTCTCTGGTCCTGAAAACATCTCTCTTTTTTTTTTTAAATTTATTTATTATTTTACTTGAAAGAGTTACACAGAGAGAGAAGGAGAGGCAGAGAGAGAGAGGTCTTCCATCCACTGGCTCACTCCCCAACTGGCCGCAATGGCCGGAGCTGCACACCAATCTGAAGCCAGGAGTTTCTTCTAGGGCCCAAGGGCTTGGGCCATCTTCCATTGCTTTCCCAGGCCATAGCAGAGAGCTGGATAGGAGTGGAGCAACCAGGACTCGAACCGGTGCCCACATGGGATGTCGGCACTGTAGGTGTCAGCTTGACCCACTACACCACAGCGCCAGCCCTGGAAACATTTTTTTTGAAATCTGCTTTATTTAATTTTAAGTCAGCCACCTTGCCTTTTTAAAATTATTAATGATAGGATGGCATAATTTTTCCATCCTTTTTCTTTCAACCTACCAGTTGTAAGTAATACTTACACTGTAATTACACTGTAATACTCCAGTGTATTTGGAGTAGCTTATAGTCATTATATGGTTGGATCATGTTTTTTAAAATCCATTCTTCCAAACTGTATCTCCTAATTGATATATTTGAACCATGTGCATTTGATGATATCAGGATTCAAGTCTGCCTGCTTAATTTTTGTTTTAGTTTAGTTTTTGTTTATTCCTCTGTTTTTTTGCTTTCATTTGTTTTCCTTGTTCTTTCTATAGATTATTTGAATCTTTTTTAGAATTCCATTTTTACTTATTTATTGATCTTTTGGATGAATCAGTTTATAGTTTTCTTATTGCTTGCTGTCAGTCAGTCTGTAGCATTTTGACCATCTGCACAGAAAGGTGATCCAGTGCAGCTAAATCAGCCTTATAGAAAATATCTCAGCATTATTTTAAATTACTACATCATAGTAGTATATGAGTAATATGTTGCAAACAAATTGAAAGTACTAACAGTTAACAATCTTAGAACTTCCAGGAAACTAAATACTTTGTATATTCAAGATTACTTGGAATGTGGATTAAGTATTTTGAAAAAGCTTTTTATTCTGATTCCTAATGAATTCACAGTAGGTTGGCTGGCGCCGCAGCTCAGTAGGCTAATCCTCCGCCTTGCGACGCCGGCACACCGGGTTCTAGTCCCGGTTGGGGAGCCGGATTCTGTCCCGGTTGCCCCTCTTTCAGGCCAGCTCTCTGCTGTGGCCCAGGAGTGCAGAGGAGGATGGCCCAAGTCCTTGGGCCCTGCACCCACATGGGAGACCAGGAGAAGCACCTGGCTCCTGGCTTCGGATCAGCGCAGCGGCCATTGGAGGGAGAACCAACGGTAAAGGAAGACCTTTCTCTCTGTTGCTCTCTCTCTCACTATCCACTCTGCCTGCCAAGAAAAAAAAAAAGAAATTCACAGTAGGCAAATTTTCTGTATTTTTAAAGTATCTTAAGGTAATATTAGCATAGTAAGAAATAGAATGTACAGTTCAAGGAAAGTGCTCTACTTCTGATGTCATGATTATGAACCTTGTCATTAGATTTGTCCTTTTAGTCTTTTTTTTTTTTTTTTGACAGGCAGAGTGGACAGTGAGAGAGAGACAGAGAGAAAGGTCTTCCTTTTGCCGTTGGTTCACCCTCCAATGGCCGCCGCGGTAGCGCGCTGCGGCCAGCGCACCGCGCTGTTCCGATGGCAGGAGCTAGGTGCTTCTCCTGGTCTCCCATGCGGGTGCAGGGCCCAAGGACTTGGGCCATCCTCCACTGCACTCCCTGGCCACAGCAGAGAGCTGGCCTGGAAGAGGGGCAACCGGGACAGGATCGGTGCCCCAACCGGGACTAGAACCCGGTGTGCCGGCGCCGCAAGGCAGAGGATTAGCCTAGTGAGCCGCGGCGCCGGCCTCCTTTTAGTCTTTATTTCCATAGGTTAACTCAGTGCTGGCCACATTAAACTGTGTGAAACTATGATCACGTAGTTGCTGCTCTCAGTTCTCCACGACCCTGTGTTGTGCCTGCTTGCTGAGCTTTAGGGGGTGTTTGGAGGAGAATGGCATGCCTAACCATAAAAGCAGGTTTGCTGCAATACACTGGCATTCCTTGGCAGTCTTTTTTAATTTGTTTGGTACATTTCATTTTTATTTTTAAAACTTTATTTGGAAATAATTCCTAGTGTACAAATAATAAAATAATACTTGCTTGTCTTTTTTTACTCTTTTTTTTTTTTTTTTTTTTTTTTAAGATTTATTTATTTGAGAGGTAGAGTTACAGACAGACAGAGGGAGACACAGAGAAAGGTCTTTCATCAGCTGGTCCACTCCTCAAATGCCGCAGTGACTGGAGTGGGCCAATCAGGAGCCAGGAGCTTCTTCCAGGTCTCCTACATGGATGCAGAGGACCAAGCACTTGGGCCATCTTCCATTGCTTTCCCAGGCCATCAGCAGGAAGCTGGATTGGAAGTAGAGCAGTCAGGTCATGAACCAGCACCCATATGGGATGCTAGCGCCACAGGCAGAGGCTTAACCTATTATGCCACAGGGCTGGCCCTTAAGATTTGCTTTAAAAACATTGTACTTTGTATTATGTGCATGTGTTCATGATCTATTTATGCATAAATTAAGTATATTGTGGCCCTTTATCCCAAACTACTTAATTATGTATTTCCATAAAATAGAAATTTTCTCTTACTTGAACTACAAAACATAAGCAGAGAATTGCCCTCCTCTCCTGTGTCCCTTCTACCTCATTGCGCTTACTGAAAATAATTTTACAGAATTTTTACAATTTTATTGTATTCTGATTTTTCTTCTGATGTTTCTATTTACATAAAGATTAGGAGATAATACATACATATGTATATGTATGTATGTATTATTTCCCCTTCATACGTAAAAGATGCATAGATATAGATATTTTCTTTTATACTTTTTTCAGTTAGCATTGTTTCCCTGGAAATCACTCCATGTTAGGTCATAGAAATTGTTGTCATTTTTTTTTTTTATAGATACATAGTATTCCATTTTGTCTATGTGCTGTAATTTATTCAAAAATGTTTGACCCTTTAGGTAATTTGTAGTAATTCAGATTTTGTAAGTAGTTTATAATAATTCTGAGTTTATAAATAATGTTTGATGAATAACTGTGTATATGTACTTGTAAATTGTTTGAGGTATGTCTTTGAAGTGATTCTTAGCCTAGAAGTGAGCTTTGAGGGGAAGGGTAAATGTGTGTGTGGTTTTCTGTCTGTAGGGGCTGCACCATTCTACATTTATACCAGCAGTGTATGCGTTAGTGTGTTTCCCCACTACTTCACCACCACAGTGCATTTTCAAGCTTTGGAATTTGTAGTTTTTGTGTAATTTTACTTTTCTTGGTTGTTTTTTACCTCTGTTTATTGGCTTGTGGTCTGTATTTCCATTTGCTTGACTATCAGTCCTCTTACCTTACCGTACCCTGCCTCCTCTCACCCCCTAACACCCAGCGGTCTTACCTGTTTATTTCTTCACTTTGAAGATTTCTGTGGCGTTTCGACCCAAACGCTTGTTCCTTTTCTTTCATTTTTTTCCTTCTCCCTGAGGAACTAAGACCTCATTGTTTTATCTTATTTCTTGTAGACCCCCCCCACCTTTTTTTTTTTTTTTAATTTCAGAGTTTTATTGTTTTGCACTAAAGGAACAGCAGGATGGTGATACAGTTTTCTCTCTCATTCCATTCTGAACATCTAATGTACTTGCAAATTCTTAAGAATACCACTACCACCAGATTAGAACAGTAAGCATAACCAATTTCTTACTTATGTTTTACAAATAAAAACACATTTAAAATAGCTTTAAATGCATTCTTCACAAATAATTCAGCATAAATTTTTATATCATGTTCACTTATGCTTAAGAATCGAAGCAAGTATATTACTCTGATGGAACTATGGGAAATCTCTCATTCATGCAATATACAGGGATAATATTCAAGTCGAAGGGAAAAAAATCCCACTCTTCTTATTTGTCTAAGTGTATCCATAATCATCTACATGATAGAATAGGAAACCCATGAAGTTTCCCACAAGTCAGATATACATTTTCAGTTCATCAGAAGCACCTGATATCTACAGCTAATTTATAATTAGATGGCATTTCAATAAAACCAAAATAAGCCCTAGAAGTTCCTATAAAGAACTGCTTCCAATGGACTAAGGACAGTCAGCAATTGATGCAATCATTCAGAGGATTATGGCTGTTCCTTAAAGAGTGCAAGTTCAAACTTGTCAACACCAGAGGTAATCATTTTATATTAATTTATATGTAATTCCATTTAAATTCTTTATCTGAATGTAACATATGAAAACAGTCTTTCCACAAGCCAAAAATGTGGAAATATTTAAAAAATAAGGAGTCATTTTTAAAGTAACTGATCAGCTTCCGTAGGCTACTCTTGGAAACAGGATCTTGCTGGAAGGAATCCCTTCATGTGGTGGCTTTTTGCATGCACTGAACTGGACCAAGTCTTCTGTGTGTGGTTCTAAGAGCTCACCAAAACATAGATCATGCCGTATAGGTAGTAAAAAAATGCTAGAAGATAAAAAGCTAATTTGCACCATCCTTCTTTCTGACAATATGCTAGGATATCTGCATTCATGATGGTTGTGGGGTCATAGAGTCCCGGGCCACTCATCACTGGTCTACTCATGTACCTCCAAATATGGTATGCCAAGAGGGGCATATTGAGACCCAGTGTAAGCCATTCTGCTGCACAAAGAAACATGACACAGAAGAAAGCATGGATGAGGTACTCTGGAAGTACAAGAGGATTCAGGGTATTACACTGGTCTATAGGGTTCTTGTAATCAGTCTTCAGCTCATCAAATGCAATAATGTGCCAGATGGCGAAGAAGATGAGCGCCGCGGTGAGCAGCAGCGCCAGCATGTAGCAGAAGGCCGCGAACGTGAACGCCATGGCCGGGCAGGAGGAGCAGGGAGCGGCACCGGTGCCAGCGGGAGAAAGCCCACACACCTTTTTTTTTTTAAAAAAAAAATTATTTATTTAATTGAAAGACTTACAGAGAGGCAGAGGCAGAGAGAGAGAGAGAGGTCTTCCATCCACTGGTTCACTCCCCAGATGGCTACAAAAACTGGAGCTGAGCCGATCTGAAGCTAGGAGCCAGGAGCTTCTTCCAGGTTTCCCATGCAGGTGCAGGGGCCCAAGGACTTGGGCCATCTTCCACTGCTTTCCCAGGCCACAACAGAGAGCTGGATCAGAAGTGGAGCCAAGACTCAAACCGGTGCCCATATGGGATTCTGGCACAGCAGGTGGCAGCTTTACCTGCTATGCCACAGCTCTAGCCCCATCTTGTTGACCCTTAAAGGACCTTGTTTCTTTTCCTTTCCATTTGTTTCTGCAATATCCATGGTGTTTGATGGTTCCTATTCTGCTTTCTGGTGTGATCAATTTCCTTTAACTTGAAAAAAACTTTTCCTGAACATCCAAACTGAATGTTGACCGTTCTGTCTTTATGATATTTCTCTTCCTTATTTTTAGTACCCTTTCATCATCTTTTCACCTATGAGATTTTGTAATGTGAACAGAAATTGCTTTTTTAAAGCTGTTTTAAAATATTTATTTACTTGAAAGATGGAGTTTACAGAGAGAGAAGAGAGACATCTTCTATTCACTGGTTCACTTCCCAAATGGCCTCAACAGCCAAAGCTGGGCCAATTGGAAACCAGGAGCCAGGAGCTTCCTTGAGGCCTCCCACATGGGTGCAGGGATCCAAGGACTCGAGCCATTTTCTGCTGCTTTCCCAGGTGCATTAGCAAGGGGCTAGATTGGAAGTGGAACATCCAGGTCTCAAACTGATGCCCATATGGAATGCTGGTGTTGCAGGTGGCAGCTTTACCCACTACATCACAAGGCCAGCCCTTGTTGAAATACTTTGAAACTAATTTCCACCTGAACAATATTATTTACCACCTTTTGTGGTTTTTTTTTTTTTGGACAGGCAGAGTAGATAGAGAAAGGTCTTCCTTTTTGCCATTGGTTCACCCTCCAATGGCCGCTGCGGCCGGCTCATCGCGCTGATCCGAAGCCAGGAGCCAGGTGCTTCTGCTGGTCTCCCGTGCGGGTGCAGGGCCCAAGGACTTGAGCCATCCTCCACTGCACTCCCGGGCCATAGCAGAGAGCTGGCCTGGAAGAGGAGCAACCAGGATAGAATCCGGCGCCCCAACCTGGACTAGAACCCGGTGTGCCGGCACCGCAAGGCGGAGGATTAGCCTGTTAAGCCACGGCGCCGGCCTCTGTGGGATTTTATACTCTCAACTAGAAGTTTCTTAAAAATATTTATTTATTTATTTGAAAGAGTCACAGAGAGAAGGCGAGGCAGAGAGAGAGGTTTTCTTTTTTTCTTTTTATTTTATTTATTTTTTGACAGGCAGAGTGGACAGTGAGAGAGAAAGAGAGAGGTCTTCCTTTTGCCGTTGGTTCACTTTCCAATGGCCGCCGCGGCCGGCGCGCTGTGGCCGGCGCACCGCGCTGATCCAAAGCCAGGAGCCAGGTGCTTCTCCTGGTCTCCCATTCAGGTGCAGGGCCCAAGGACTTGGGCCATCCTCCACTGCACTCCCGGGCCATAGCAGAGAGCTGGCCTGGAAGAGGGGCAACCAGGGACAGAATCTGGCGCCCCGACCGGGACTAGAACCCAGTGTGCCGGCACCACAAGGCAGAGGATTAGCCTAGTGAGCCGCGGCGCCGGCCTGAGAAAGGTTTTCTATCTGCTGGTTCACTCCCCAATTGGCTGCAACTGCCAGAGCTACACTGATCCGAAGCCAGGGGCCAGGAGCTCCTTCTGGGTTTCCCACCCAGAAGGTTCACTGGTTCACTTCCCAAATGGCCTCAACAGCCAGAGCTGGGCCAATTGGAAACCAGGAGCCAGGAGCTTCCTTGAGGTCTTCCACGTGGGTGCAGGGCCCAAGGACTTGGAGCATCCTTCTGTTGCTTTCCCAGGGCATGGCAGAGAGCTAGATCGGAAGTGGCACAACCAGTACTCAAACTGGCGCCCTTATGGAATGCTGGCACTGCAGGCAATGGCTTTACCCTCTATGCCGCAGCGCTGGCCCCTCAACTAGAATATTTTTAACTTCTTACTATGATTAACTTTAAACAGATACAAAAAAACATATAATAGTACCATGGTCTCATGTATCTATTAGCCTTAAAAACTTTTGATAGCCAAAAGTCTGCTGTAAAGCAGAATGCCATGTCATGGTGGCAGCAGCCTTGAGCTTCATGCTGGACATGTGTCTTGCACCATTTTTGGCTGGGCTTGATTTAATCTCCTGGTGTTTTGGTTATCATGGGCTAAGAGTAGTAGTCTGTACCAAAAATACAATAGAGCCTGGGTGTGTAGTAGGCTGTAATGTCAAGGTTGTGCAAGTACACTCTGTTGTTTGCATGACAGTGTATTTCTCCAACATATCCTTGTCATTAGCTCCATCATAGTTTCATTAGCTCATTTCTATTTTAAGCTGCTTAAATGCCCACTGGGGCTTATATTTCTGTAGGATTTTTAATAAAATTGAGATAATTTAACCTTGATAGTACTTCTTAAATATCACTTGTTCCACCTGAGTTATAATAGAAACTATAGATTTTAAACAATCTGAATTGATCTTCATCTTGGTGATTTCTTGCCTTGAAATTATGGGTCATTTGACTTTGCAGTATTTTTCTCCTTTCATATTCCTGAGGCAGTGGATCTAATTAACTAAATTAACTAAAAATATGTAATTTCCCCAGTGCTGTTAATTTTGTTAATGTCATTGAAATTTGATAAATGGTTTAGTTCCTCAGTAATAGTTAAGACAGTCTTACTTATCTTTAAGGGTTTTGTACATTGGAGGTGTTATTATAATATTTCTTTTTTTTTCTTTTCCCGTAGAACATTCCTGATGTAGATGAAGAAGGCTATAGTATTAAACCAGAAGCAAATCAAAATGATATCCTTTCATCTTCTGGGTATTCTTACGTTTTGTATCAGCATGTACCAAAATAATGTATGACTTAAAGCTTCTTTGAATTGTAATTATAATATGACTCCTTTTTATAAATGTATGGAAAGCTGGTTATGCCTTAAGGTAATTTAAAAGCTTAATTCTTTAACTGAAACTCACATACCAAAGAGAACCATTTCTACTCATCTAGTGATTCTGACTCTGAAGATGAAGAACCAAAGAAGTATCGGATAGAGATTAAGCCTATGCATCCAAGTAACTCCCATCACACAATGGCTTCTTTGGATGAATTGAAAGTATCTATTGGGAATATAACACTCTCTCCAGCAGTTTCTGTAAGTAAGAACACAAGCAAGTTTATTTTTTGTATATAGCAGCTTTGATTTTTCTTATCTGCCTGTGTCTGGCTTGTTTTAGGAATAATAAAAAATAAACCATTACTAAGAAATAGTTCAGCATGTTGGATGAGAAAGTATTTAGTTTATACTTTCTGTACAGGCAAATAAGCTTGTCAGTTTGGTGTAGTTTTGCTTGCTATTGAAAGTGGTTTGTAAGAAACTGAAAATGTAGATATTTTTCTATCTGTTAGTTGCTATATTTTATAAGCAGTGCTGTGTATCTCAGGAAGAATGTTAATCTTTCTCTTTTGTAACTTTAAAATTTCTTTTCCATGTTTTGTGGATCTTAAAGGAGATTCTGTAAAAATTAAGGATTAAGTTTTATCTTTACTTTTTTTGTCTTTCACTGAATATTTGCTTTTGAGGGATAAATAAAGCACTGCCATAATAAATCCGATTGCTGTTTTCATATTCTAAATTCAGAAATATTGCACTGTGGGGAAAAATAAATATGTTCTTGATAATGAAGAATAAAAATAGCATTTCAGACTGTTATCTATATATTTAAAATAGTCTGTATATTGGCAAAACAAAAGTTTTCCCCCAGTTATGCATGTCAGTATTTCCTTTTAAGGCTACTTTTTCCACCAAAAAAGATTTTTTAAGTGAAGTCTTATTGTATTTTTACTATTTAACATCAAGATTAATGTTGAATTATAAAGAGAGTTGCTTAAAATATGTGCATATATGAGATTGGATATTATGAGCTATTCAGAATTTTTATTAGATAAGAATGTAACTGATTTAACATATCTGTATATTAGTAGACCTTTATCCTTTAGTGGTTGAGACACCACATCCCGCATCAGAGTGCCGGGGTTCAGTTCCCAGCATTGGCTCCTAACTGCAGGCCCCACCCGCGCAGACCTTGAAAGGTAGCAGATGATAGCTGAAGTAACTGGGACCCTCCACCCATATGGGAGATTTGGGTTGTCTATCTGGCTCCTAGCACTGGCCCAGGCCTGGCCCTTGTTGTGGGCACTTGGGCCGTGAACCAGTACATGAAGCTTTTCTATCTGTCTTTCCCTCTCTCTTCCTGTCTTTCTGTCTCTGCCTCTCAAATAAACTTTAAACTTTTTTTTTTTTAAGATTTATTTTTATTTATTTGAAAGACAGAGTTCTAGAGAGAGGTAGAGACAGAGAGCGAGGTCTTCCATCCAATGGTTCGCTCCCCAGGTGGCCGCAATGGCCGGAGCTGCACTGATCCGAAGCCAGGAGCCAGGAGCTTCCTCCCAGTCTCCCACGTGGGTGCAGGAGCCCAAGGACTTGAGCCATCTTCTACTTTCCCAGGCCGTAGCAGAGAGCTGGACTGGAAGAGGAGCAGCCGGGACTAGAGCCAGAGCCCATATGGGATGCAGGCACTTCAGGCCAGGGCGTTAACCCACTGAGCCACAGCGCCAGCCCCAAACATTTCATTTTTTTTTTTAATTAATTAATTAATTTATTTTTTGACAGGCAGAGTGGATAGTGAGAGAGAGAGACAGAGAGAAAGGTCTTCCTTTTTGCCATTGGTTCACCCTCCAATGCCCGCTGCGGCCGGCGCATCTCGCTGATCCGAAGCCAGGAGCCAGGTGCTTTTCCTGGTCTCCCATGCGGGTGCAGGGCCCAAGGACTTGGGCCATCCTCCACTGCCTTCCCGGGCCATAGCAGAGAGCTGGCCTGGAAGAGGGGCAACCGGGATAGAATCCGGCGCCCCAACCGGGACTAGAACCCGGTGTGCCGGCGTCGCAAGGCGGAGGGTTAGCCTGTTAAGCCACGGCGCCGGCCCCCAAACATTTCTTAAAAATATGTGTGTGTATACACACAAATATTAAACATTTGTCTTTGGGGAGGGAACTCATGGATGGTTTTAAATTTTCTCTTTTGTGCTTTTCACTATTTTAAAAACAATGAACATGTATTAATTTCATATTTAGGAAAATAAGAAATCTTAATGGTTAATATTCAATTTGAAAAGACATCTTTTTGTAGATTTTGTTGCTCAGTTTGTTATTTAACAAATATGTATTTTCCCTCTGACAGTACATGTGCTTTAAGATGAATTTTAGGTATTATTCAGAAGAGAACTGCAGGTTATTAGAATAGGAAAATACTCATACTGTATTTAAAATTCTAATATGAACACTATGTCTTTTTTTTTCCTTACATGTACTACCAGAGACACAGTCCGGTAAGTGTAAGGTTTTGGATATTTGCCTATCAGCTTAAAATATCATCATAACGTTTGAATGTTGGTTTTCAGAATATTTGTTAAATTTTTTAGATTACCAAGTCACAGTTTCTTACTATAGATATTAACATTTTGTTATTTAAAAACATTTTATTGGATGTTAAAAATATATGCCTTGTTATTTTTTGCTATAAAACAAAAACTACTGAAAGTTTTTTTTCTGTGTGTCTTTTATGTAAGTACTCATACAATTTACAGTTGAGCAGATACACTAAAAACAACTTAAAATTAGTTTCCTAATATTTACATTTTACTGAATAATTCATTACTGAATTAAATTATTTAATGGTACTTAGTTTTTATATTTCTATCTTAGGTACAAATGAATCGGAATTCATCTAGTAAGTATCGATATTTTTTGTTAATTTCAGTTCGTGGCTACAACAGTTTTCAGAAATCCGCAAAGCCAGACAGCAGCTTGTGACTCAGACTATTAGATTGTGTCACTGGTGTGCCAGTGACTCAGAAGGCATTGTTAGATGAGAGACATAACTTGACCTATTTTTAAGCCATACAGTGACTGTGTCATTGTCAGTGACTGTTTTTGAGTAGATTACGTTAATTATACTAAAAATTTTCTGAGGGTGTTAGCATCTATTGCAGAATTATATTTTGAAAATTACAAAGGTTTTGGAAAAACAGAGTTGAGATAGCCCACTTGAAAGAAAGCATCAATCCTAATAAACTTTTAGCTTAGTTAAAAATATCTATTCATAATAAGTACCAAAATAAATGTAAGGATTTTTACTTTTTAAAAAAGATCTATTTATTTACTTGAAAGAGAGAGAGATCGCTTTTGTATATCTACTTGTTCTCTCCCCAGATGGCCACAATGGCCAGCATTTTGCCAGGCTGAAGCCAGTAGCCAGAGCATCATCTGGGTCTCCCATGTGGGTAACAGGGGCCCAAACATTTGGGCCATCTTGTGCTGCTTTTCCCAGGCCATTGGCAGGGAGCTGGTTTGGAAGTGGAGTAGCCAGGACACGAACTGGTGCCCATATGGGATGCTGGCATCCCAGCTGGTGGCTTTACCAGCTACACCAAAATGCTTGCCCCAGAATTTTTATCTTTAAAAACAGAATGTTGTGGCACAGTGGGTTAAACTGCAACTTGTGACACCTGCATCTTCTATGAGATGCCTGGGAACCAGTCCTGCCTCCATTCCAGCTTCCTGCTAATGTGCCTGAGACAAGCAAATGATGCTTCAAGTGTTTGAGTTCCTGCCACTTCTGTGGGAGACCCAGATGGAGTTCCTGGCTCCTTGCTTCAATCTGGCCCAGTACTCCCTAGCTTGCTTTGGCAATTGAGGGTATTTGGGGAATGAACCAGTAGATGGAAGATTGATTATCTGTCACTCTGCCATTCAAATAAATAAAAATAAATAAATATTTAAAATTTTTAAAACAAAAAATGATGGTAGCTTGATGATAGAGGCTGTGAGGAAAATGAGGATACATGGAGGCTGCCGAATTGCAGACGTGAGGACAAAATAAATGCAGGAAGGTGGAGAACACACAGTAAGCACTTTGAGGCAGAACACACAGCTGAACTGAGCCAAGTGGAAGGTTGGGCTTCGTGTTCAACCTGTGGAGGAGTAAACTGCGGCTCTTCATAGTTTGCAGCAGTTGCCCCTATTGATGTACTTTGCAGTGCAGTTGCAAAACATTACAGTGTAGGGAAAATTGTTCATGCATCAACTTACTCTGCATTACCTTTTTTTTTTTTTTTTAAAAAAAAGATTTATTTATTTATTTGAAAGAGTTAGAGAGAAGGAGAGGCAGAGAGAGAGAGGTCTTCCATCCGCTGGTTTACTCCCCAATTGACTGCAACGCCTGGAGCTGCGCCATTCCAAAGCCAGGAATCAGGAGCTTCTTCCAGGTCTCCCACATGGGTGCAGGGCCATCCTCCACTGCTTTCCCAGGCCATAGCAGAGAGCTGGATAGGAAGTGGAGCAGCCGGGACTTGAACCGGCACCCATATGGGATGCAGCACTGCAGGCAGCGCTTTACCCACTGTGCCACAGTGCTGACCCCTACTCTGCATTACTTACGCCATTTCCATTTACCAGTTACTTCTGAGTTGAGACATGTTGTAAATGCAGAACATAGCAAATCAGATTTCTTTATAAAGAGACTGTTGCTTCTGGTTTGTATAAAAATTTTAATATTTGGGGGCTGGCATTGTGGCATAGTGAATTAAGCCAGTGCTTGTGACTCTTGGCATTCTATATCAGAATGCTGGTCCTGGTTTCTCTAGTTCTGATCCAGCTTCCTGCTAATGCTCCTGGGAAGGCAGTGATGATGGATCAAGAACTTGGGTCACTGACACCCATGTGGGAGACCCAGATGGAGTTCCTGGCTCTTAGCTTATGCTTGGCCCAGCCCTAGCTGTTGCAATCATTTGGGGAGTGAACCAGCAAATGGAAGATTCCTCTCTATGTTTTTCTATCTCGTTCTCTCTTTGTTCTGTCTTTCAAATAAATAAATAAATTTCAAATTTAAAAAATTTTTCAAAGTAGATCTTGAAGAGCTAATGACTACTTTTTGCCGATATAATCACTAATAATATTTTTAGAACTTGAAAACTTCTTTCATGGTGGATAAGTTAAAATTCTTTCATGATTGATCAGTTAAAATCCTTGACTAAAATTTATGTTTAAATATGTCTATGTATTTTTTACTATTCAGATTATTTATTTATTTATAAACTATTCCTTAGCCTGCATACTACATATTTCATAGTTCAGGAACACAGGTCCGTGACAAACTTCTATAGAATTCAATCCAAATACATCTTTTACATCCCAGATCACTTTGCACTCTGGAAGATGCCACTGTTCTTCATCACCTCAGAGTCTCCCATGGAATCATAGTTGTGTAGAAATCTGTACATGCCGTCTTTCATGGTTCAGCCACAGGAGGCTTACGTGAGCTGCAGCACTCCAGGAGATGGCAAAGGCTCCAACAGGATGAACCCACAGACAGTTGGCCAGAAGGCCTCACTTCTGAGGTTTTGCTCAAGTACACTGGGCCCCATGGCAGTTACTGTCCTCAACACCAACATCCTTCCCTGTAGCTAGAGAAAAAATCAGATATTTATTATTTTGGGGGCTGGCACTGTGCCTTAGAAGTTTAAGCTGCTGCTTGCAGCGCCAGCCCTCCCATATGGGTGCCACTTTGAATCCTGGCTGCTCCACTTCTGATCCAGCTCTTAGCTAGTGCACCTGGGAGGACAGCAGAGGATGACCCAAGTCCTTGGGAGACCCGGAAGAAGCTCCTGGCTTTGGCCTGGCTCAGCCTTGGCCATTTCAGCCATTTGGGGAGTGAACTGATGGGTGAAAGACCCCTCTCTCCTCCTCTCTCTCTGTATCTTCCTTTCAAATAAATAAATAAATCTTCAAAAAATAATTAAATTAAAATATTTCTTATTTAAGAAGTTCCAGCCCAGTTTTTTCCTCTCCTAAACAGCGATTTTATCGTAATGAAAACCATGGTTTCATTAACTGAACTAATTTCTTACCAAAGATGTAGAAATCAAGACTTAGCAGAATGTCAGTGTTATATTAATATGCATGATAGAAAATGTGTAAAAAATTACTTATCTTTTCTTCATAATTGTTTATGTTAACATCAGTTCTAAAATTTAAAAACTATTCACAGCAGTTGGGATATGTATGTAGAGTTTGTCTTCACTGAAATATTTCTCAGATTATAAATTTTTTCATAATATTTGAATTTTTTAATTAGGTGAGGAATTAACAAAATCAAAGTCATCTGCTCCACCCAATGAGTAAGTTCCACGTTTATTTTTTTTTAATGGGCATTTTTTTAAAAGCAGTTGTAGATTTATGGCAAAAATTAGTGGAAAGTACAGAAATTTCCGAAATATTTCCTGCCTGTAATATGCCCATCATCTCTCACTGTCAGAATCCCTCATTACAGTAGTACCTTTGTTATTGGTGAACCAACAGCGTAGTCACCCGAAGTCTGCAGTTTCCATTCGGGTTCTGTCTTGGCGGAGTGTGTTCCGTGGGTCTGACCGTGCTTAATGCCACAGCCCCGCCCCGAGTACTACCCTGCAGTGCCCTGAGAGTTGTGCCCTGCCTCCCCACCTGTTCATTCCTTCCTCCCACCACATTTACATTTCAATTGTATTTTTTTCTAGAGAGTGTTATTACTTCTGCCTGCTCAAATTCAGTAAAATATTGTTAATGATAGTGTTTAGTTCTAAATTGAAATGTCCGTGTTGGAATTTATAGATGCTTTAAATTATTTCTCACATGATAATAGTTCCTCTTACAGCAATTAAAAAAATTATTCAATTGTAATTTTGTACTTGCTATCCCCACTGCTTCTAAATAAATGCTGATATCCTCAGTTCATAAATGTCTATATTTCAGCTAGCTGTTCTCATGAGAATTTTCTCATTTCTTCCTTCAGTTTTGACTGTGATCTTGTGAAATAGACTGTACATCTTGAGCTTCAAAATGAAGTGCTTCTATTAAGTTGAAAAGGGAGAGAGCTGGAAGGCATATTGCCGGTTCTTCCTAAAAAGAATAAAAAATGTTAAGGCCATGCTGCATGGGCCCATTTTCAATTCTGTATCAATAAGAATACTTTCAGGAGATGTTTTTATATGAGTAAAAGTGGGCTTAATTAGCTAGATAGATTAGAAATTTAATACTTTTTGAGGTGTTAGTTGAGCACAGTGGTAGTAGTATATATTGGAGTTATTTTAAAAGAGATGTGTAGCATTTTAAACTTTGTTTCTAGGAATCACTGATGTGGTTACAATGCTGTGCTTTATTGCACAGGGCGAAGTGTGCTTCCCTAGGTGCATGCTGAGATACTGCACATGTACTTTTAGATAAGTGCAACATTTTCATTAGAGGGGGCTTGTTTTCTGTGGTTCTTAGAGTATTTTTTTAATACTCTAAGTATTATAATACTTATATATTTAAGTATATATATAATATATACTACTATATATTATAGTGTATATATAATATATATATAATATAATATTAAGTATACATATAATACTTATATATATTTAAGTATTATAATGCTTAAATAATGGCAGTTTGATACATATATTTAAACTACCTTTCTATACTTAAAAAGAGCTTAAAAGAAGATCTTTTTCATCTTTGAAAATAACTATGGACTGTCCAAGACTGGATGCTAGTGACTAAACAGACTTAAGACTGTTCTACTTACCTGTGTGTCTTTGGACAGCTCATTTAGATTCTTTGTGCTGCTTCTTTTCATTTGTAAAGCTGAACTCATTCCAATTCTGGCAGCCCCCAAGGTGGTTAGAGTCTAACAAGGTACAGTCAATGAGAATTAGCCTTCCCCTCTCTCCTTACCAACTCCACACTAACGTTACTGAGGATTCTGCTTGTAGCAGTTAATAACTGTTGGTTTATTAATTCTGTCAATTAGATTTCTTCACATATAGCATTGGCAGAGCACCCAACTTTTCAGTTATGTGCATTGAGCTCTTAGAATTCTTTATGTGAAATAAAAAGAAGTGGCTAGATTTTATACTGATAAAACACTCTTTTGTTAAAATCCTTACTTTTTGAATGTCATGGTAGGAAAGGGACCAATGATTTGCTTGCTTGGGACCCCCTGTTTGGACCATCTCTTGACTCATCGTCTTCAGTCTCGCTACCCTCAGCAGCAGCAGGTAAGTCTGTGTGTGTCTGTGTATGTTTTAACTGAGGACTACCAGAACGTGGCAGTTACTTTTAAAAGTTGATTTATTCACCACTTGTGTATTGAATTTAATGATCAATAAAATGTTTAACTTTTCCTCTGATCATATTTCCAGACAAAGGTGATTTTTGTACTTTTTTTGTTAGCTTAAAGACCTGAACATTTAAACAATAAATACCAATGGCTTTAAAAAATCAATATATTTACTTCTAGGTTTCATTCCATTATTACCCAAATGGTAATTCTTACAATTCAGATACATAGATATGAATTAATGTGTCCAGTCCATTCTTTATAGACATTCCAGTTGCATCTAATTTCCTAGTATTTTGGAAATCATTTTTTGCGCAGTATCATGATAATAATAAATCAGTAGAAGTTTGTAGGTCACAAGATATGCCCGTTGATACTTACCTACCTACCGCACTGCTTTCCAAAGGGGCTTTAATACTTCCAGGGCAATTTGTGAAAGAACCTGATGAATGCTCTTTAGTTGTTTTGTCAAGAATATGTCAGATTTCTCTTCTCTTCAACACAGAACATTTCTTATCAGCCAGAAATGAGAAAATGAATATAAAAATGCATGTTTAATAAAATTGCTTATTCAAACAGGGAAATAAAATCACTTGAAGTTGATCTTTTCCCCTTTTGTCTAAGGCTTCAGGATTGCCATGCCATATTTGGGGTTTAGGGAATGTGGAACCCTGGGGAAAGAACCCAAGTCTGTAGAGTTCACTGCCAGGAGCTATACACACTGTATTTAATTTCACTTCCCTGACAGCTGTGCAATGTCCTTTTTGTTGTCCCCCCCTCCCCCTTTTTTTTTTTAGAGATTTATTTATTTGAGAGGCAGAGTTAGAGTGAGGGAGAGCCAGAGAGAGAGGTCTTTCATCTGCTGGGTCAGTCCCCAAATGACCACCATGGCTGGAGCTGGGCTGATTTGAAACCAGGAGCCAAAAGCTTCTGGATCTCCTACATGGGCACAAGGGCTCAAGCACTTGGGCCATCTTCCATTGCTTTCCCAGGCCATCAGCAGATATGCTGGATTGAAAGGGGAACAGCCGGGACACAAACCGTTGCCCATAAGGGGTGCCAGCGCCACAGGCAGAGGCTTAACCCCCACACTACAGCGCTGCCTCTGAGTATCCTTTACTTTAGGGCTCTTTTCATCACCTGCTTACCCCTTCATTTCATGCCTTCATTCCTCCATTGATGCCCATGGCTTCAGCTACACCATTTGTTTTCCATGTATATGCTTAGGCCTATTTGGTGTTTTTTAAAGATTTATTTTATTTATTTGAAAGAGTAACAGAGAGGCAGAGACACAGAGAGAGGTCTTCCATCTGCTGGTTCACTCACCAGATGGCTGCAACGTCCAGAGCTGTGCTGATCCGAAGCCAGGAGCCAACAGCTTCCTCCGGGTCTCCCACGTGGGTGCAGGG
Source organism: Lepus europaeus (assembly GCF_033115175.1). Lineage (NCBI taxonomy): Eukaryota > Metazoa > Chordata > Mammalia > Lagomorpha > Leporidae > Lepus > Lepus europaeus. Next base: position 58,879,902 of record NC_084841.1, read on the forward strand.
GCCCAAGGACTTGGGCCATCCTCCACTGCTTTCCTAGACCATAGCAGAGAGCTGGATCGGAAGAGGAGCAGCCAGGATTAGATCTGGCACCCATGTGGGGTGCTGGCATTTCAGGCCAGGGCTTTAACCCTTTGCGCCACAGCACCGGCCCCAGCCTATTTTTTTTTTTTTTTTTGGACAGGCAGAGTGGATAGTGAGAGAGAAAAACAGAGAGAAAGGTCTTCCTTTTCTTGCCGTTGGTTCACCCTCCAATGGCCGCTGCGGCCGTCACACTGTGCTGATCCGCAGGCAGGAGCCAGGTGCTCATCCTGGTCTCCCATGGGGTGCAGGGCCCAAGCACTTGGGCCATCCTCCACTGCACTCCCAGGCCACAGCAGAGAGCTGGCCTGGAAGAGGGGCAACCGGGACAGAATCCAGTGCCCCGACTGGGACTAGAACCCGGTGTGCCGGCGCCGCAAGGCGGAGGATTAGCCTATTGAGCCGCGGCGCTGGCCCCAGCCTATTTGTTTTTAATTTTGCACATCCATAAACTTAAACGGCTTGCTGACTATATTTTTCCCCATCCATTATATTTTTGCATCTCTGAATTATAGCCCATATTTTGAAGTGGATCAAAGAGTTTTGAAACTAATCTTAATTTATTTAAAGATGATATAAACATATTTGCTTTCATTTTTCACTTCTGCTTTGATTATGCTAATGCATTTGTACTTTTGAGGATGTTCACTTGAATTTCATTCAATAATTTCTATCATGATCAAATGTATTTTTAATTAGGAACACTGATAACTATGATTTGCAGTGTTTGCAAATGACATTGAAAAAAAGTGAAGGTGGGGCTGGTGTTGTGGTGTAGCAGGTAAAACCACTGCCTGTGATGCCAGCATCCCATGTGGGCCCTAGTTTGAGTTGGGCCGCTCCACTTACTATCCAGTTCCCTGCTTGTGTACCTGGGAATGCAGTGGAAGATGGCCCCAGTGTTGGGCCCCTATACCCACGTGGGAGACCTAGATGAAGTTCCAGGCTCCTGACTTCAGTCTACCCCAGCCCTGGCTGTTGCAGCCATTTGGGGAGTGAACCAGCAGATGGAAGGTCTCTCTGTGTCTCTCCCTCTCCTTCTCTCTCCCAACTCTGCCTTTCAAATAAATAGATAAATCTTAAAAAAAAAAAAAAAAAAAAAAAACTCAGTGAATGCTAAATTTATATAGATTGATGACAAGTTAAGATTATTTTGAACATTTAGCTGTAGTGATTTAGGGGAATTTCCTTAGAAAACTACTAGGATATTTTTAACACTTTTAATTATGTCAGAAAGTGTCAGAATGTGGTAGAAGTTAAAGTTCAAATTAGAAAGTTTAATTTAAGTGTTTTATTTGGGGTTCACATGATTGACTGTTCTAAAGGCACAGCATCAAAGAGGCTTGATCCTGCATGACTGTCTATAATATAGATGTGTTAGTGATAAACTCAACATACTTGGCCTTAAATTATTTTATTTTCATCAATAATTTATTAGCTTAGACTTTTTGTATGTATAAATAAGTGGAACAAGAATAAATTTTATATAATTATGTTAGCTTTAATGGAAAGCTAATGTTTTTTATGGAAATGTTATTGGTAGTTTTGAAAAAAGTGTAATTGATTATACCATATGTAATTGAAATACCACTATTTCAACAAATACCCATAATTACATTTTAAAAGTGCTCCTGAGCAATGAGTGTTGAATCCTAGCAGTTCCCTTATCATGAATGTCTTCATGTAATTTGTTACATACTAATGAGTTTCTTCAAATTCTGTTTTTCTCCACCAGCCAGGCCCACAACTCCCCTTTCTGTAGGCACCATTGTCCCACCTCCAAGGCCTGCTTCCAGACCAAAGCTCACCTCAGGCAAACTCAGTGGAATTAATGAAATAGTATGTACTCATATGTTGTTGTTCTTTTTAACTATAATTATTTGGATTTAAGATGCAAGTGATATTTTTCTGTATTCCCCCTTTATGGTTAAATGGTTGAACTTTTCTGCTCAGATTCTCAAAAGTATAGAGAAATTTTCCACTGAGTGCTTCCTTCATGTTTGCTTATTATCTCAGTGATCACACCTGTGGAGCAAGATGTTGTCCAGGGGAAAGGACGTTTCTGAGAATGTTGACACATTATAGAAATACCACTTGGTACCCATTTTCTCAAAGTAAAGAAGCAGTTTTTCTGTAATTCTGGGTGAGGTCAAATATTAAGAAAGAAATGGTGGCCTCTTTCTAATAAGCCTTAGCAGTGTGTTGCCTGCAGGGCCCTGGAAGGTATCCAGGTCAGCTTTCTTTATTTGTGCATAGAGAAGTGAGAGTCCACATCAGCTCAGTGGTTTATAAAGGTACATTGAGGGGTAGGAGAAGTGTTGGTCTTAAGAAGTCATCAGATAATGAGAGAGAAGTTTGTGGCTCTGTGCAGAGTGAGGCTGTCAGACCAGTCTTCTGCCTCTACTCTGTTCTGCTTTGCTTCTTCTATGCTGATTACTAGTTTAATTGCAGGAATTAGATTCTGAAGTCAAGTGTAATCTTTTTTTCCTTTTCTCCAGTTGATCCCCATAATCGACCTGGCTAGGTGTTTTAGCTGAAGGAAGGTACAAGACTTCATAAAGTTGCCTTACCAATCTGCATCACCAGACCAGCCGCTCACCTTTCTCCTTTCCCAGCCTGGATTCTAGCCACTGGGTGCTTTCCAGTGTTGAGTGTTTCCCAGACTCATTGTACTCTTGCCATCCATGTCTTTACCCTGCTCCCTTTGCTTGTCATGCCCCTCAGTTTTCTAAGGAGCACACTGATTTCTTTAAGACCCGGCTAAGTTCACCACCTGGGTAAAGCCTTCTGATCATTCCATCACTCCTTCTCCAGTGGATTTAATCCATGGCTCTGCTCAAATTGCTTGCACATACTCCTTTGTCCAGGTTGAGTATCCCTTATCCCAAGTGCATGGGACTAGAAGTGTCTCGGGAATGGGACCCAATTCTAAACACAAAATATGTTTATGTTTCATATACATGTAGCCTGAAGGTAATTTTATACATTATTTTTAATGTGCTCATTTTGACTATGACCTGTCAGGAGGTCAGGTGTGGAATTTTCCACTTGTGATGTGTTGGTATGGAGAACATTTCGGATTCTGGAGCATTTTGAAGTTTTGAATTAGGAATCCTCTACCTGTATGTACTTTCTTTGGTGTGTTCACTAGACTATGCTTTGGCAAATTTCATTTCCTCAAAACTTTGCATAATGCTTGTCACATGTTACATAGTCAGGAAATAGTTAATGGAAAAATGAAAAAGCTTGAGCACCATGTTTTTAAATGGTGACATTTTCTTTTACCCCCCTGTTGCAATGGACAGAGTCAGTGGAAATGAAAAGAATAATTTGTGCTTTGTTTTTTGCTGATTACAAAAGCAATGCATGATCATGTTGTGAAATTTGGAAAATATAGGAAGCCCACATAACTACGGCTAACATTTTTATATATAAATCCTTTCAATGTTTTTGAATGTGTATTTGTTTTATGGAGGCATTAAAGTACGGTTGTTAAAAAGTACTAGTTTATTAGCCATGTGTTAGCTTAGGCAACTTGTTTCTTTAGAATTTCAATTTTCTCATGGGTAAAATTGGCATAATGGTTCTATGTTGTTTTTAGACTTAAAGGAGTCTCAACACTAACAATGTTGTTGAATGCAAGTGATTGCCTGAATGAAATTACCTTGAATGGTATATGTGGATTTTTAAATTAAAAATTGATACTTTATGTATTTATAATGTGTTTTTTACCTGAAAATATTGTGGGAATATCTTTCTATATCATGAATTCTTCAGTAGTTTCCCATGTTTTTTTAAAGTGGTATAATGTTTTGCCAAAGAATTTTAAATTGTCAGCATATTAAAATAAATAAAAATGGGACTCATAGTTGAATGATGCCTATCACCCTCCCTTCTCCCCTTCACTTCTGTAGCCTTGAGAGCCTTCTGGAAATCAACCTCTGAGAGTTTCTGGTAGCACATGTGATCCTGCAGAATATTTCAGTGCTAAAGTGCTCTTGTGTTCTACACTGTTGTCAGAATCAAATATACAGAAATTTTTAGAAATGTATTTCACGTTTCCTTTATTTCCAGGTTTTCATTGTTAGAAACAATATAATAATGAAATATCTTTATGTTTGCTTCCTTGCAAAAGTTCATTATTTCTTTTGTAAAAAATGTTTAAAGGTGAGATTCATGAACCAGTGTGCACATGGTAGAAACTGTTGTTGATTACTGCTCGGTTGCCCACCAGAGAGGTTAAGGTTAGGCTGACTTGAGTTGTCTCCAGCTATACATCAAAGTGCCTTTTTCCTTACATTTCCCTGGAGAGAGGGTTCAAAGTTTCCTAAGTATGCTCAAAATGGTCCCCACACACTGAGAGAACCCTTCATGGTTCTAGAACAGTAGTGCTCAGAGTGAGGTTCCAGACCAGCAAGCATTAACATCACCTGGGAACATGGTGGTACTACAGTCTTTCTGACTCCATCCCAAACAAATCGGAAATTCAGGAGAGATGCCTGGCACCTCTTTATTAATAAGCCCTCTAAATGATTTTGATACACGCTAACTTTTGAAAACCAGTTTTAAAGCAGTGCTGTCCACAAGAAATACAGTATAAGTAACATGTAATTTAGATTTTTTTAAATAATTATATTAAAAAAGTAGAAATAGGAACTGGTATTATAGCACAGCAGGTTAAGCTACAGCATGTGATGCATCCTGTATCAGAATGCCAGTTTGAGTCCTGGCTGTTCTGCTTCCAATGCAGCTCCCTGGTAAATGTGCCTAGGAAAGCAGTGGAAGATGGCCCAAGTACTTGGGCCCACGAGTTCTGTGCTCTTGGCTCTGGCCTGGCCCAGCCTTGGCTGTTGTGGCCATTTGGGAAGTGAACCAGTAGATGGAAGATTTCTCTGTTTCGTCCTCTCTCTTACTCTGCCTTTCAAATAATTAAATAAGTAAGTAAATCTTAAAAACAAAAAGTAGAAGCAGTGAAGTTTACTTTAAAAGTCTGCTCAGCATTTTACACTTAGAGCATATCTCAATTTGGACGAGCCACATTTCAGGTGTTAGTGGCTACTGTCCTGGTTAGTAGAATTCTAAAATAAGAGAAAGCCATTTGAGGAAACAGTTGTTTTTGCCTTTTCCTAAAAAACTGCAGTCACATAGGAGAAACATCACTGACAGTAGTTGATTTCAAGACATTTTCCAAGCTCAAAAGTTTCAGCTCAGCTATTAAATTCAATATCTGTTCAGCCCATGTCCTCCACCGTCTTCAGCTCTATTTGTATGTATACACAGCTGCATTTCTACCACCTGCCTGTAATTTTTCCATCCTGTTGTCCATAATATTGAATCATCAAAATGCTATACTCTGGAAAAAATAGTTGCAAAGTAGTTAAATTTTACTTTGTGCAGTGAAATCTAATTTTTATAGAAATATTTATCTGTAACTGTATATTCATACAAGAGTTTACTAATTTAGTGTCTGAATACTTACAGAGTTTTGCTTTTTGCCTTTTGTTGTTCATGTACCTCAAGTAACTGAATAAGCAGGAAAAGGTTATTTTTAATGGTTAAATATGCCTTATTTTTAAAGAAGTGGAATACCTCAGGAAGTGTTGCCAGTATATTAAAGGAACAATTAGGAATTCACAAGAAAAAAAATCTGTTTACCAAACTAAGATAAATGAACAGAGTTATATTTTTCATATTTGTTCTTATATTTGACTAGGGAGGTGGGAGAACAACAGAAGTAAGATTTTCCACATTTCTGTATGAAATGCAGTTTCTCAGTGAGGACACAGTACAGGGAGTCATAAGGGAACATGTGGACAAGTTTATGAACAGCAAAAGTAAAGGGTGATCCCGCCAGTATTGAGGGAGGAAAGTATTTGTAGCAAATGACACAAAAGTTAGCAAAAGATTTGGACCTCCGTAAACCACAGCACATTGTTGATGAAAGTAAAAATGCAGATTTGTTTTTATCTATCAAATTAGCTACATAAATTTTAAACATTTTTATTTTTCTTCCTCTGATTCATTCATTGCTGGCAAGAGTGCTGAGAAATATTCTCATATTTATAGATAGTAGGGTAAACTAATGCTTTAATTTTTGAGAGGCTATCTTTTCAAGTTTGTTTTATTTATTTATTTGAAAGGCAGAATGACATAGAGGGAGAGGCAGAGATTATCTATCTGCTGTTTCACTCACCAAATGGCCCCAACAGCCAGGGCTGAGCTAAGCCAGAGCCAGAATCCAGGAACTCCATCCAGGTTTCCTGCATGGGCGGCAGGAACACAAGTGGTTGTGGACCATCATCTGCTGCCTCCCAAGCACTTTAGCAGAAAGCTGGATCAGATGTAGAGGTGGGACCGAATCCCTGACACTCCAGTGTGGGATGCTGGAGTCTGAGTCCTAAGGGGCATCTTAACCTGCTGCAACACTGCACCTGCCCCTGAGAGTCTGTCTTAAGCACTCTTCTTCTTCTTCTCCTTCTCCTTCCCCTTCTTCCTCCTCCTCTTCCTCGATTTATTTGTTTGGAAGGCAGAGTTACAGAGAGGGAGGAAGGGAAGGAGGGAGGGGGAGACAGACAGATCTCTTTCATCCACTGGTTCACACCTCAGTTGGCTGCAGTCCACAGAGCTGGGCCAGGCTGAAATTAGAAGCCAGGAGCTTCCTCTGGGTCTTCTACAAGGGTACATGGACACTGCAGGCGGCAGCTTTACCTGCTAGACCACAGCGCCAAAGCCTTAAACATTCTTGAAATACAGAAAATTGGGCTGCTACTGTAGTGTCATAGGCTAAACGTCTGCCTGCAGTGAGGCATCCCATATGGGTGCCGGTTCTAGTCCCGTCTGCTCCTCTTCCAATTCAGCTCTCTGCTATGGCCTGGGAAAGCAGAAGAAGATGACTCAAGTATTTGGGCCCCTGCACCCACGTGGCAGACCCAAAAGAAGCTCTCCTGGCTCCTGGCTTTGGATCTGTCCAGCTTTAGCGGTTGCAGCTGTCTCTCTCTCTTTCTGTGACTCTGCCTCTTGAATAAATAAATCTAAATTTTTTTTTTTTTTTTTTTGACAGGCAGAGTGGACAGTGAGAGAGAGACAGAGAGAAAGGTCTTCCTTTGCCGTTGGTTCACCCTCCAATGGCCGCCACGGTAGCGCGCTGCGGCCGGCGCACTGCGCTGATCCAATGGCAGGAGCCAGGTGCTTCTCCTGGTCTCCCATGGGGTGCAGGGCCCAAGCACTTGGGCCATCCTCCACTGCACTCCCTGGCCACAGCAGAGAGCTGGCCTGGAAGAGGGGCAACCGGGACAGGATCGGTGCCCCGACCGGGACTAGAACCCAGTGTGCCGGCGCCGCAAGGCGGAGGATTAGCCTAGTGAGCCACGGCGCCGGCCAATAAATCTAAATTTAAAAAAAAACCAAAAATATTTTATGCACAAAGATCCTCTTGACAGCATTATTTTAAAAGTTTTTTAGCTTTTAATATATTTTTGAAAACTGATTTGTGATATCTAATTTTAAGTTGTAAGAAACTCACACAGTTTGGTTTATAATAAAATCTGTGAAAAGGGTGAGGAATTGTTTTAGCATTTTGATAAGTAACTTTTTGTTCTTAAGCCCAGGCCATTCAGCCCACCTGTAACTTCCAACACCAGCCCACCTCCTGCTGCCCCCTTAGCCCGGGCAGAAAGCTCATCTTCTATCTCATCGTCTGCTTCACTGAGTGCCGCCAATACTCCAACAGTAGGTAGGTGATTACTGTCCATTAGACATGTAGCATACAGAGTATGATCAGTATGATCAGACGTGTGTGTGTGTGTGTGTACTATATATATATAATTTGTTTATTTAAATAGGCTAGTGAAGTTTCAACGTTACAAATTTTGTTGTAATGTTGAAATCTACCATTATCAGACTGCCCACATTTTTCTTCTCTATTTTATGGTATGTATTATCTGAATAGGAGAATTTTAACCATGATTAGCACTGTCAAGAATGAATCCAGGGGCCAGCATTGTGGTATAGCAGGTAAAGCTGCCACCTGTGATGCCAGCATCGTATATAGGCACCGGTTCAAGTCCTGGCTGCTCTACTTACCATCCAGCTCCCTGCTAATATTTCTGGGAAAGCTGTGGAAGATGGCCCAAGTGCTGGGCCCCTGCACCCACATGGGAAACCGGAAGAAGCTCCTGGCTCCTGGCTTTGGTCTGGCCCAGCCCTGGCTGTTGCGGTCATCGGAGAGTCAACCAGCGGATGGAAGATCTCTTTCTTTCTGTAACTCTATCTTTCAAATAATTAAAATAAATCTTTAAAGAAAAAAAAAGTCCTATTTATAAGCTACTGGTCCATATAAAAAGTAGTCCTGAGAAGTGGTAGTTGCATTTGTAAGGAAGTTTATGTTTTAAAAACAATCTTTTTTTTTTTTTTTAAAAAGAAAGCATTTTGTGTTTCCAATGAATTATACTCTTAATCTCTTCCACAAGAATTTATGTCATAAAGATTTAAAACTTTATTTGAGAGACAGAAAGAGACACAGAGAGAACAAATTCTTAGTGCCGGTTCACTCTGCAATTGTTTGCAAAGGCAGAGGCTGGGCTACGCTGGGCTACGCTGGGCTACATGTGGGAGCCAGAAACAGAATACAGGTCTCCCACGTGACGGCAGGAGCCCAGTTACTTAGGCCATCACCATTCTCCTGCAACGTGTTCATTAGCAGGAAGCTGGGGTTTGGACTGGACTGGGGTGAAATTTGAGCCCAAGTCCCCAGGATGTCCTGCTGCTAAGTCAGATGCCTGCTCCCTAAATTAATTTTGATTGATTTGGTACATATTTGTTTATGGTTTGAGCTGTTGCTGGCATTAGGAGATCTCAAAAAGATGGCTGTTAATTCAGACAAGGCAGTTAATGTAGATTTTGCACAACAAAGATTCCTTAAATCTACCTAAAAATTTACCTTTGTTTATCTTGATGTTTATTCAGCTCGCTATTTATATTTAAATTTTTGATTCTTGTTTCTTGAAAATATTTTCTTTTTCTGCAATATTTTGTTGTATTTAAATATGATAGAAGATGATAATTTGATTGGGACACTCTCTGAAATTGAAAAACACTGTGAGACGTCGCCAGGTATTGTATCAGAAGCAAATGTATGTGTTGACTAATGATCCTAAAATGTTTATAAAATACTTTGTTTCCTAACTTTTCCTTTTCCAGCAACGTATGGTGTCTCAGAAATCAAGAATAACATTAACTATCTCAATTCTGTGCTAATTATGCCATTACTGTACCAGATCCAATGACAAAAATCTCCAATTATAAAACCATATATTTTTGCTTTTTCTTCCATCTCCTTGCTCTTCTTGCCTCAACATTAAGAAGTATTAATCAATCTCACTCTAAAGCTGTCAGGACCAGAGTAAAAAGCAAAGGTTGTCACAGGAATACCAGATGGTGAGGTGAAGTTAGGAGCATGTGGCTGAAGTAGGTGGATGTGATTAAGCCTCTGCATTTTATTCCTTTGCTGAAAGAAATTCTACCTAAATATCCATTGTTTGTGACAGGAAGGTACCCTGTACCCATTATGTTCCTCACCTTGATAAGCTTTCTCCATTTTCAAAAGTCTTAAGTGTACAACAATTTAAATTGGAAACCAAAAGTCTGTCCTAATTATGAACAGAAAGTTTTTATGTCAGATTTATCTGGAATAATACATTATAAATTTAGACTTTTTTTGGAATGTAAGTACATATTTTTTGTTTAAAGACTTTTTTTTTTGAGGTATACTTATTCAGTACGTTCTTGAAAGGAGAACAGGAAGAGAAACCCAGAAGGGAGTGCGCTGTGAGTAGGTTGTGATTTTGCTCAGGCTTCCACACTTCACTGCAGCAATCAGCATGTGCAGGGGCAGTTTACAGGGAAACTGTTTCAAGGAGTCTCACGTTAGAAGCCCAGATCTGATCATTAAGAAGAATACCTAATGCTTAAAATGTTTGTAATTGTTACTTTTAGTATTAAAACAGTAGTGGATATTGTTATCCTTGGCTGTGTATGAATATCCATTTGTATAGATCACACTCTCTCTTTTTTTTTTGACAGGCAGAGTGGAAAGTGAGAGAGAGAGAGAGAGATAGAGGTCTTCCTTTTTGCCATTGGGTCACCCTCCAATGGCCACTGCGGCCAGCGCACTGCGCTGATCTGAAGCCAGGAGCCAGGTGCTTCTCCTGGTCTCCCATGCGGGTGCAGGGCCCAAGGACTTGGGCCATCCTCCACTGCCTTCCCAGGCCACAGCAGAGAGCTGGCCTGGAAGAGGGGCAACCAGGATAGAATCCGGCGCCCCAACCGGGACTAGAACCCGGTGTGCCGGCGCCGCAAGGCAGAGGATTAGCCTGTTGAGCCATGGCGCCGGCCATAGATCATACTCTTAATTTCCTATTTAAGAAGTTATACTTTTCTTCAATGAAATGATTATTATAGTAACAGACATTAATGAGGATATGGAGAATTTAGAATCTTTCTGCACTGTGGGAGGGAATGAGAAATGGTGCAGTTGCTATGAAAAATATTGTGACCATTCCTTAAAAATAAAAATTATCATATCCTGCAGTTCCACTTGTAGGCATGTAACCCAAAGAATTGAAAGCAGTGTCTCAAGGAGATGTTTGTACATCCATGTTCACAGCAGCACCTTTCATAGTACCCAAAGGTAGAAGCAAGCCTGGTGCTCACTAATGGATGAATAGACAAGCAAAATGCTGTACAGTTGTGACAGCATTTCTATCAGTGACAAACCACGTATTTGATTGGGGTCTTGTAAGATTATAGAGGAACTGACAAGTTCCTGAAGCCTGGTAACATTGTGGCATCCTAACACAAACACCTTACTCATGTGTTTGTGATAATGCTGATGTAAACAGACTTACTATACTGCCAGTTTTATAAAAGTATAGCATATAGAATTATGTACAGTAAATAAGACTTGACAATAGAATACTGCAGCTTCAATATTTTTTTACTATTCAGCTTTATGCACCTCGTGTTTACTGCATCTCTTGCATGTACTATATATGCCATATAGCCTAGGTGTGTAGTAGGCTGTACCATCTAGGTTTATATAACTACACATCTCTGATATTTGCTCAGTGACAAAATTGTCTAATGATGCATCTTCCAAAACCCATTCTCATGATTCAGCTGTAAGTGACTATATACATACAATAGAATATTTTTGAGTCTTAAGGAAGAAAATGCTTTTTTTAAAAAAAATTATTTATTTATTTGAAAGGCGGAATTAGAGAGAGGGAGAGAGAATGATGTCTTCCATCCACTGGCTCACTCCTCAAATGTCCGCAACAGCAGGAGCTGGGCCAATCCAAACCCAGGAGCCAGGAGCTTTTTCCGGGTCTCCCATGTGGTGCAGGTGCCCAAGCATTTGAGCTGCCTTCTACTGCTTTCCCAGTCTATTAGCATTGAGCTGGATTAGAAATGAAGCAGACAGCGTTCGGGCCAGTGCCCATGTGGGATGCCAGCGCCGCAGGCGGAGGCTTAACGTACTATATGCCACAGCGCTGGCCCTGAATAAAATTCTAGAGTATGCTACAGCTTGGATAAACCTTGACATTATACTAGGTCAAATACTGTATAATTCCCCTTGTAGAGGTATGGAGAGTAGTCAAACTCCTAGCAACAGAAAGTAGAGTGGGAGTGGTTGCTAGGACTGGGGGATGGGGGCTTTGAAGAATTACTGTTTGATGTCTGCATAGTTAGAATTTTACAAGATGTGAACAGTCATAGGGATGAATGGGTGATGGTTGCACAGTAATACAAATGTATTTCATTTCTCTGAACTGGACACAAGGTTAAGATGGTAGTGTGTGTGTTGTGTATATTTTGCCACAATAAAAAATTGGGGAAAAGATTATTTATTATAGCCTTCACCTTTCTCTGAGAATGTGCTTTCCTGGCTTTCCAGTGACCCTGGAGTTTAGAACCAAACATTAGATGAGGAGTGGCTTGAATTAATTTAGATAGTGAAATTTCTAGTGCACATACAGTTGCAATCGGTGAATTTATACTGAGTCTTATTTTTTCACTTCACATTTTCTCACATGCGTTCCAACGCTAGTACTTCTAATATGACCTTTCCCTTTGACCTGATCACTCTCACCTGATTCATTTGAGTCCTTGCCAGCAGTCATTTTTCTACTGTATCCAGGATCTTACTCTGTGTTCAGAATGATTTTACTAAGCAAACAAATAAAACAGTAAAATACTACTAATAAATAAATCTTTTAAATAATGGTGGTGGTGTTTCATGCCAAAAGGATGAAATTAAAGATTTTCCGTGCCTCAATCTGGGTCATGAACACTTCCCCAGCCTCATCTGCATGTCCTTTCATCGTTCATCCCTCACCCAGGAAGCATGCTATTGCTTTACAAAACTAGTACTTATGATAAAAAAAAGGTTCCAGGATCTTCATGTCTCCTTAGCAAAGTGCCTGGCACATATTAGTGGGAAATAGTAGCTGTTGTGATTTTGTGCATAAAATTTTATGTTACTGAGTGTACGGCCACCACAAAACACACCAAACACCAGAGTAAGGGAAAGGGTTTATTGGGGGAAACCTGACAGACTGGAGGGAAGGGGTGAAGAAGGCAAAGAGGGAGGAGAGTGTAAGAGAGACAGAGACAGAGAGATGGAGAGAAAGTGGGGAGGGGGGAGATCAGGAGATGGAAAGAGAGAGCCATGTGTTCAGGTCCTCTTAAAACTTTGCTTGGTGGTGGGCAGGGAAGTAGGAGCAGCGAATCCCATTAGGATGGGGATGGAGCTGACACCGGTGGTTGGGCCATGGGGTCACCTGGCTTCCAGCAGTGGCAGGGGGTGGGGGTACGTCATGGGGTTAGAGCCTAGGATTGTGTCCTGGGTGTAGATGGCACCATAGATAAGACTGTGCCATTTTACTAACACTGAGTTCTTCCTTTCATGTGAAATCTAAATGTTGTCTAATTCTGGGGTTTTTACTTTTCCTAATGGTGTATAGCAACAGCAGATCTTTTCTCTATGTAGTTTTGATCACCAACCCATTTTTCTAACTATGAAGAACCTTCTAACTGAAAATTTCTGTAAAATTTAGAACACCATCCTGTCTTCCTAGCAAAATATATTTTCTCCGTATTTGTAGGGCCTCAGGTTTAGTTGTGAAGCAGAGAAAGCTAGCACTGATTTGTTTTGGAATTCATACTCCAGTATCTCAAAGGTAACTCAGACTTTCACTATTGGATATCACATCCAAAATAAAAATATCTGATCACTGTTAACATTGTGTAACATTTATATGAGAAGAGCATACATTCAAATTTCAGAGATAAATGTTGATTTAGGTAGTCTTTAATGAATAATTATAACAAACTTGTAACTTATTTTCACAACTTGTATCGTGTACATTAAATGAAATATTCCATTTTCACATTTTTTTAAGTGGTGAGGCACACACAGGAGAAGTGCATTTGTGAAGAAAAAACCCCTGCACTATTTTGAGGGGATACTTTGTTTAGGCTAAAAAACAAAAACCTGAATACATGCTGAGGTTAAATTTATTTATATTTTATTATGCTTTAAATAAAACCACTGATCTTCATATGATTTGCCTCTAAATATGTCTCCTCTCAGTGAATTTTTATATTAGGTATTTCTTAAAAAAGTAACCTCACTAGTTGTATTTATTGAGGCACTGTAATGTGGGAATATACATAAGTGTCAGAATAAGAGGGGGTTCAAGAGAATAGTAATAATGAGTAGAGTCTGGAGCATCATCACTTAGGTAGAAATAAATACAAGCATCTTATGTAGAACCCTGAAGCATGTGACTGATAGAACCTGAAGAATTTGGTATTTGAAGGCAATGTGTAGCCATATTTTAGTGATTTTAGATCCTCAAGTGAAGGGCTTTTTCCTTCAGATATTTCTTAACGATTCTGTGTCTTTCCATTTAAAAGAAAAGTCTTCCTAATTCTTTTTTGTTCTTTGTATTATGTTCTAATTTGTTTGTTTTGTTTATTTCTTAACCTCCAGATTTGTACTTGGACATTACTGAAATCGTAATGGGGTCATTTGTGACAACCTAACATTGTGAGTCTGTCTTGGTATTTAACATATACCCTTCTGAAGGATTTAACAGACGAATTGTATGTATTTTAGGAGTGTCACGGGGTCCCAGCCCTGTCAGCCTCGGAAGTCAGGACACCTTACCTGTGGCAGTCGCCCTTACAGAATCTGTTAATGCCTACTTTAAAGGAGCAGATCCTACCAAGTAAGTTTTTAAAATACACACATTTTTAAAATACACACATTTGTGTGTGTGTGTGGGAGGAAGGGAGGGAGGTGGGGGGGTTGGTGGTAAATTTTAAGTTATGTTTTGATTATGTGTAGGTTAGGATTTTCTCTTATTACTCTTTGCTATCTAATATAGTCATGTGAGGATAGTCTATAAAATAAAAAATTGCTGTGTTTAGTAGTGACGGCTTTTCCTCCACTTTATTTGCATTCTTGACCAAGCTTTATGACTGTTAGGACACATGGGTTGCTTGATATTTCTGTGGAATAGATGGCATCTGACCTGGATAGGGGTGGAACTCTGCATCTTGGCCTCAAGTCTATCTTTGGTGAAAGTGGGACATTTCCAAGGAAGAGTCAGAGTGCCTGTTTAATACAAGACTCTTGCAGAATCGGTTTAGGCTGCTTTCTTTAATGAAACAATGTCTGGGTGAATGACTGCCTCTGCTTCTGCTACATATTGTTCATTCATCTTACATTCATTCATGAACTGTTTGAGCACTCACCATGTATAGTACTCCATTTATGTGCTGAGGACACTTTAGTAAATAAAACAGTTCTCTCCTGAGCTGACATGGTACTGAGAGCAAACTATAGATACCTATGAATATGGGTATTGATATAAAAATAAGCCAGGGTAAGACGATAGAGAAAGACAACACAAGGCTGCTAGTTGAGGTTAATTTAAGCAGATACTTGAAAGGATAAGCAAGCCGCATACATATCCATATCCTAGGGAAGAATATTCCAGGAAGCGAGAGCCTGCTAGTATAAGGGACTGAGGTAAAAGCACGCTTGGTGTATTCAGACAGCAAACTGAACAATGGCATTGAAATAAACAAGGGCAAGAGTAGTCAGAAATGAGTCTGTGCATTGTACGCCCTGATGAGATATTGCATTTCTCTTGAGTGTGGTGGGGAGTTAGTAGAGGCTTTGAGAGAGGAGTGATGAGGTTACTTAGGGTTTAAAGGAGTACTCCAGCTGTTCTAGAGGGAATAAACCAGAGGGAACCAGAGTGGATGGAGAGAGTTAGAGGGTTTAACTACAGAAGTCCAGCTGAGAGATGAGCATGGCTCGTGTAAGGGTAAAGCAGAAGGAGTGGTGAGTAGTCATGAGATGCTAAGTATACAGCCATGCATTGCTTAATGATGCCGATATATTCCGGGAGATCCATTGTTAGCTGACTTTGTCTTTGTGTGCACATCATAGATTGTACTTACACAAACTAGGACAGCTACAACATCTTTACGCAATGTCATCTTACAGGACCACCACTGTATATGTAGTACTTTGGTGGCCTAAATATCCTTATGCAGTGTATTACTCTTTAGAAAAGTTGCCAAGATTTGCC
Organism: Lepus europaeus; assembly: GCF_033115175.1. Taxonomy (NCBI): domain Eukaryota; kingdom Metazoa; phylum Chordata; class Mammalia; order Lagomorpha; family Leporidae; genus Lepus; species Lepus europaeus. The sequence goes on from NC_084841.1 coordinate 58,895,645, forward strand.
AAGTGAGTAGAATTCTGAGTTTGTAGAGGTGTTGCATTGATAATTGGGTACATGATTCTGGAGTTCAGGGGCTCAATGTAGGTTAGAGATAAAATATATGGTAGTCATTCTATATGATACTTTTAAGCCAGGGACCTTAACGAATAGATTGAAAAGACAGCTGAGAATAAGTCCTGGTCCCCCTAGTGTGCAGAAAACAGGAAGAGAAGAATGATCCAGTAAGGAGTTTGAGACAGAAAATAGCCAAGAGGTGAAGAGAGAGCAAATAGAGTAGTGTCCAGAAACTAGGTAGGTGAATAAATCATTTTATGAAGGAAGCACCGAAGCTTATCTGATACTGACATCGGCTCAAGAAAAGGTGGCCATTGGCAATCTGGAGGTCATTGGTGACCTTCACAAGGACAATTTTAGCAGCATGGGAAGGGTGAAAGGCTACTTGGAGGAAATTCAGGAACAGCAGGTAATGCAAAGCTGGACAGCTATGTTTGGAAAGAGCACATGTAAACAGCTCTTTCTGGATGTTTTGTTCTAAGTGGAAGCAGAGAAATGGAATGGTAACAGGAGTGAGATGGTAGAATCAAGAGGATTTTTTCTTTCTTTCTTTTTTTTTAAAGATTTTATTTATTTATTTGAGAGAGAGAAGGAGAGACAAAGGTCTTCTATTCACTGGTTGATTCTCCATGTGGCCGAAATAGCTGGATCTGGGCCGATCCAAAACCAGGAGCCAGGAGCTTCTTCCGGGTCTCCCGCATGGGTGCAGGGGCCCAAGGAATTGGGCCATCCTCCACAGCTTTCTCAGGCTGTAGCAGAGATCTGGATCAGAAGAGGGGCAGCTAGGACTCAAGCCAGCACTCATATGGGATTCCAGTGCCACAGACGGAGGCTTAGCTCACTATGCCACAGTGCCGGCCCATATGTTTGTGTTTTTTAAAAGATACATATTTTAGCATGTCTATGTGCTGATGGGAAGATGAAGTATTTGTGGGAAAAATTAAGCATGGTGGAAAATTGTATACAGTTGCATGAGTGATTGCCCTTCAGAATATAAAAGGGAATGAGCTCCAGGGCTGAATTGGTGAGATTGGCCTTCGGTGCAAACTAGCCATGTATTCACATAGGAGGGAATGCAGAAGATATGGATATTAGGTTGATTTGGAGTTGAGTAGTGAGACTGTTCTTTTCTGATTTTACTTGTTCAGTAAAATTAAAAGTAAAACCATCAGCAGAGAGTAGGCAGAGAGACTACTGCAAGTTAGGGGAGAAAAGAAAGGATATGAAAAGGACAGAAGAATGAGTAGACTAGTGTGTGATAGGATTACCAGGTTACCTCGGGGGGCCATTGGAGAGTTGTGGCTGTGCTTCTGTTTCTCTCTAGTCAAACTCAGCTGTTTAGATGGGAGTAGGGAGCTGGATGTAGCCCAGATTCTGTATGGCCAAGCAAACGGTAAAAGAAGCCCAAGGGAGGGTTCATGAAGGATGAATTGATGGACCAGGGAGTCAGTGATAGGTGGAAGTGAGGATGTGAAGGAGTGAGTGACGATTATGAAAAAATGGTAGTCATGTGGATTATAGAGATGTTGATGGGTTTGGAGAACTGTGGGAGATGCAACAGAATGAGTGAAAACAATAGGATGTGTGAGCTGATGAGCGGGGAGACTAGAGGAGCTGTGGTGGCTGAGGTGGGCTGAAAGACGAGCTCAGTGGCTGTAATGGGCTGAGGAACTAAGTGGCCATCTCCAGGGATGTTGAAATCACCAAAAATTGTGACGGGGGTAGTGGCACAGACACATACTGTCAGTGAGCTACGACTTTCAGGAAGTGAAAAGGAGTGTGAGTAGTGAATAATGTCATCTGATGCGTGAATTTCAGAGGAGGAAGGAAGGGAGGGAGGGAGGAGCCAAGGGGTATCTACCACCACCATCAGCCCTGGGCTTTGTGGGCTTTGAGAGGGAAAATAGCTACAGCTATTTGTAGTTGAATAGTGTTACCAGGGAAGTTAGCTAGAGGAGAGTTAACCACAGAAAGTAGAGGAACAGTATTCATGTGCTTACATCTGTGTTTGGAGGTTAGTTCCCAGAACAGACGATGTTGGATGAGTGTGCCCTTTCATGTAGAATCATTGTTTATAATTAAACTGAAGAAATAACTCATCCATAATTATGAAAAAGGACATACACATACACCCCATTATAAGCCAGAAAATGGAGACTAAAGCATCTTACTTGAGCACTTTCTCAAATCCCGAATTTCAGGTGTATTGTGAAGATCACTGGTGATGTGACAGTATCATTTCCAAGTGGCATCATTAAAGTCTTCACTGGTAATCCATCTCCAGCTGTGCTGTGCTTCAGGGTAAAAAACATCAGCAGACTTGAGCAAATTCTTCCAAATGCACAGCTTGTGTTCAGGTCTGTATATTTTTGTTTTGAAGATTTTGATGTTTTTTTAAGATTTATTTATTTTTATTTGAAAGGCAGAGTTACAGAGAGGCAGAGGGAGAGAGAGAGGGAGGGAGGGAGGGAGGAAAGGAGGTGTCTTCCATCTACTGGTTCATTCTACAGAGGGCCGCAACAGCTAGAGCTGTGTCAGGAACTTCCTTTGGGTCTCCCACTTGGGTGCAGGGGCCTAAGAACTTGCGCCATCTTCTACTGCTTTCCCAGACCATATCAGAGAACTGCATCGGAAGTGGAGTAGCCAGGACTTGAACTGGTGCCCATATGGGATGCCGGCACTGCAGGCAGTGGCTTTTCCCGCTGTGCCACAGTGCCGGCCCTGATGTTTCTTTTTAAGAAATGTTTCCTTCTTGTTTGGAACAGTAATATTCCATTTGAAGAAAATACCAAAATTATTTATTACTATTAAGTAGCTTTTGCTGGCCTTTCATTTTGTGTTTGGTGGTCTGACGGTGGTTGGGTTTTTTTTTTAACCTTTTCTATCTCTCCATGTTCTCATCTTTGAGGCAAGCTTCTTCTGTGTTCCGTTCTTTATCTCCTAATCGTCATTTTTCCCTCATCCCACATTTTAGTTCATTTCTGCACATCTTTCCTAGGTCACAAAATTATCACATAGAGGCAAAGAATAAAGATGCATGGAAAAAATAACACAATGTTTCTTATATGTGTAGTGATCCGTCACAATGTGATTCCAATGCAAAAGATTTTTGGATGAACATGCAGGCTGTTACTCTCTACCTCAAGAAGCTGTCGGAGCAAAATCCAGCTGCTGCTTATTACAATGTGGATGTGTTGAAGTATCAGGTGAGTGTCACGTCATTGTAACAGTCCTCAAAGGAAACATTAACAGATGGAAGCCAACATACCACTCACTGCGTATGTTACAGTCAAATGAGATTCATTCCAGGAATGCAAAGATGTGGCAGTGTTAATCTGTTAGTCAACCAGTGGAGATTTTCCTTGCTTAAAGTTCCCCATTTATTGATGGCTGTGATAACTGAGTAAACACAGACACTTGAGTTTGTCCTGAAGTTGGAAAGACCAGCAGCAGCAGTCTTAATGTTGAAACACTCGAAGCAGGTAAGGCCAGAAGTGGCAAAGACACCCATCATTCCTATTGACAGACAGTGTTTTTCTAGATATTTTAGCCAGCAGTTAGAGAAGAAAATAAACTTTTCCTCTGGAAAAGAGGAACCAAAATTATTATTAGTTACTGGTAATATATTCCTGGAAAATTAACAGATTCAGTTGAAAAACTGATTCACTACGGTGGTCAGTTTAAAAATTAACTTTCAAAACAAGCACAAATAATAGTGAAAAAAAAGATTCAAGATGAAAAAGCAGGAAGAAACATAAGTCTCTGTTTAATACAGTTACGTAAATTTTACTCATTTCAAGAAAGATTCGTGTTGTAAAAAGTTCATCTGTTTCCAAATTAATGTATAAATTTAATGTAATCCTGATCAGAAACACAGCAGAAGTACGTCTCTGTGTTTGGAGAGTTGACAGTCATTTCCAAGTTCTCTGGGAGAATTAAGCTTGGAAAATTAAGGAGATATTTTTTGGTTTTGGGGTGTTTTTTTTTTTTTTACTAAGTTACTAAGTCTTTTTTTTTTTTTTTTTTTTTAAACAGGCAGAGTTAGTGAGAAAGAGAGAGAAAGGTCTTCCTTCTGTTGGTTCACCCCCCAAATGGCCGCTACAACCCATGCTGCACTGATCCGAAGCCAGGAGCCAGGTGCCTCTTCCTGGTCTCCCATGCGGGTACAGGGCCCAAGCACTTGGGCCATCCTCCACTGCCTTCCTGGGCCACAGCAGAGAGCTGGACAGGAAGAGGAGCAACCGGGACAGAACTGGTGCCCCAACTGGGACTAGAACTTGGGGAGCCAGCGCCGCAGGCAGAGGATTAGCCTAGTGAGCCATGGCGCTGGCCGATTACTAAGTCTTAACTGTTTTCGTTCTGACATAATGTAGATTGACATACAATTTTAAAAAAGAATTGGGTTGGTGCTGCCGGCAGCTCTGGCATCCCATACGGACGCCAGTTCAAATCCCAGCTGCTCCACTTCTGATCAGGCTCCCCGCTCATGACAGTGGAAGACTGCCCAAGTACTTGGGTCTTTGCACCCACATGGGAGACCCGGAAGAAGCTTCTGGCTCCTGGCTTCATAGATTAGCCCACCTCCTGCTGTTGCAGCCATCTGGGGAGTAAACCAGCAGATGGATGCTGTCTCCCTCTCTCTACCAATCCTGCCCTCAAATAAACAAATCTTTAAAAAAAAAAAAGAATAGAGCCTGTGTGATCTTCACTTGGATCTCCATCATGCTGAATACAGCACAGTGTCAGAGCCAGGCAGATGCTGACTGCAAGGACAGATCATTTCCCTCAGTAGCCTTGCCCCCGCCCCCTCCCCCCTTTTAATACTGATAGGGTTTATCCAGGATGTAAGACTGCCAGCTTGGAACAAATCATAGGGTGTGGGTCAGGCACCAGCAGGATGACTACAGACGGAGGGGCAGCGCCTCCAACTCTAGCTGTGTTGGGGGATGGCTCAAGAAATGTTTTAGGGGCCAGCGCTGTGGCAAACCGGGGAAAACCACTGCCAGTGACACTGACATCCTTTATTGGTGCCAGTCATGTCCCAGCTGCTCCACTTCCAATCTGGCTCTCTGCTAATGTGCCTGGAAATGCAGCAGAAGATAGCCTAAGTGCTTGTGCCCCTGCTACCAATGTGGGAAACCTGAATGAAGCTCTTGGCTTTGGCCTGATCCAGCCTGGCCACTGGGGCCATTTGGAGGGTGAACCAGCAGATAGAAGCGCTCGATCTCGCTCTCGTTCTGTCTTCCTCTTTCTTTGAAACTCTGCCTTTCAAATAAATAAATGAATCTTAGGGAGGAAAAAACTTTTAAATACTGAAGTGGAGTAATGTTTTAGCTGTAATGGGAAAACCTAAGACCACAGTATTTAAAATAGTTTGGAACTGACACAGCAATAGATGACCAAATAAATAGAACAAATTAGAGTATCCAAAAATAGATATAAGAATAAATAAAAAATTGTTTATATGACAAGGTAGCATTTTAAGGAAATACAGAAGTAATGAATTTTTTAATAAATGGTATTGGAGTAGCAAGCTAGACCTTTGGGGGACAATAAGCTGAATCTCTAACTTATACTTTAACCAAAATAAAATCCACATGCATCAAAATATTAATAATAAATGAAACTATAAAGGGACTAAAATAAGTCATAAGTGGATATATATGATCTCTCTGTATATACTTGCCATATATTTATCAGATGTTAATTTTGAAGTATAGAAGATCTTTCTAGATTTAATACAAAACTCAGAAGATGTAAGGAGAAATATATTTGATCCAAAAATAAATATGTATGTATAAAAGATTTGGTTAATTTTGTCAGTATTTTTAATCTAAGGAAAAAATATTTGCAGCACTTAAGATAGATCAAAGGTTCCATGAGCAACTCAATAGGTAACTTGGTGAGAGATGCTCCATGTCGGTATAATGGTAAGACAATGAGATGTCAGTGTGACCCCATCTGATCCCCATAAAAGAAAGAAAGACTGCTCTGTCCAGTATTAGGAGGAGTGTGACCACTTGTTAACAGGAGCGCAAATTAATGGAACCTCTGGGATGGCAGTTGTGTTAAGGTTTTTGAATAGATGTACCTTTCAGTTCAGTAATTCTACTTTCATAAATTATTTAGAAGTTAGAGGAATGTACAAAGATAAGGCACAGAGGATATTCCTTGTAGCAGTTTTTGGAACCTTAAGCACATGTGAGCAGAGGAAGATTGATTAAATGGGTTATTATAACCATGAGATGGACTCATGTTTACGTTTGCCTAAAGAGCCAGTACGGAAGGTAACAGTAGGGAGTAAGAATGCCAAGAGATGAATTTCTTATTTTGTAGTCTTTTGTGGTATTTGAATTTTTTTTCTTAAGATTTATTTATTTGAGAGGTAGAGTTTCAGACAGAGGGAATGACAGAAAGAAAGGTCTTCCATCCATTGGTTTACCCCCAAATGGCCACAATGGCTGGAAGTGAGCTGATCCGAAGCCAGGAGCCAGGAGCTTCTTCCTGGTCTCCAACGTGGGTGCAAGGGCCCAAGCACTTGGGCCATTTTCCACTGCTTTCCCAGGCCGTAGCAGGGAGCTGGATCAGAAGAGACACAGCCGGGACTCAAACCAGCGTCCATATGGAATGCCAACGCCGCAGGCGGAGGCTTAACCTACATTCCACAGCGCTGGCCCCAGTGTTTGGATTTTTTTTAATAGGGCAGTTGTATTAAAATCACTCCTATTTCTAGAAAATACTTAAAGAGTAAAAAGGTGCTGCCACTGCAGTTGACTTAAAGTTAATTACAACTATTCAGTTATTCCTTCATTCAAGAAACTTGGTAGTGCTGGGAAGAGAATAGTGAGACAGTAAACATAATAGTGTGTGTGTTAGAAAATAAGTGGTATGGAGAAAAGAAAAAGTATAGGGTCAGGGAAGGAAGATTGAAAGATTGAACATGGGGCTGGTGGTGTGTTGTAGCAGGTAAAGCCACTGCCTGTGGTGCCAGCATCTCATATGGGCACCGGTTTGAGTCCCAGCAGCTCCACTTCCTATCCAGCTCTCTGCTGTGGCCTGGGAAAGCAGTGGAAGATGGTCCAAGTCCTTGGGCCCCTGCACCTACATGGGAGACCCAGAAGAAGCTCCAGACTCTTGGCTTCGGATTGGCACAGCTCCAGCTGTTGCAGCCAATTGGGGAGTGAACCAGCAGATGGGAGAACTTTCTCTGCCTTTGCCTGTGCCTCTCTGTAACTCTGCCTTTCAAAAAAATAATTTTTTTTAAAAAAAGAGTGAAGATGGAAAATGCAGTTCTCAGTGTAAATTTAAGCAGGGTTATGGGGGGAGTGTTCTTGAAAAGGAGCCATTTGAGCAAGAACTTGAAGAATTGGAAGGAATTGTACCATTTACTGTGGGTCACATGATTAAAGGTAAACATTTAAGGTGGAATCTCTTTACTCTGCTTAGCAACAGATAGTAGTCTCCTTAGATAGCTTTGACTCTCTAAATTCTTACATTCACATATCCGTGTTATTAACATAACTTGTTTACTTTTCAGACCAGTTGTTTATTTGTTTTCCTCTTTTTAAAGGTGTCATCAAATGGCATTCAATCTACTCCTTTGAATCTTGCGACCTACTGGAAATGTAGTGCTAGCACCACGGATCTCAGAGTGGACTATAAGTACAATCCTGAGGCTATGGCTGCACCCAGTGTGCTGTCCAGCATACAGGTGGTGGTTCCAGTAGATGGAGGAGTCACAAATATGCAGTCCCTTCCCCCAGCAGTATGGTAAATTAATTGTATTTTTGAATTCTTGCTGATTTGCTGTTGTATTCTTGAGAACCAAAGTTGGTCTTGGAAAGTTTAAAAGCTGTAGTGCATTTTCCAATACAAACCATGCCATGACTTTCATTTTATTAAGTCAAGCCACAGTAGCCTCAGTCCAAAGTAAACAAAATAGTTTTTCTGTGAGTACTATTTGAATGGTTCCATGCTAACTTTAGACAAATTGCTAACTTTTCTAAACTTCATTTTTATTTGCTTTAAAAATGAGGGTAATAATTATTTACCAAGGCTAAGGGCTCATGAGTGGTGTAGTTGTGAAGAAACTGCTTAGGATACCTGCAGTTAATATCGGCGTGCCTGGGTTTGAGTCCTGGCTCCACATCTGAATCTAGCCTCCTGCCAGTTCATGTCCTGGGAGGCAGTGAGGTGATGGCCTCAGTTCTAGGGTCCCTGGTACCCACATGGGAGACCCAGCTTGAGTTTCTGGCTCCAGGCTTTTGGCCTGGCCCAGCCCTGGCTGTTATGGCCATTTGAGAAAGATTCTCTCTGTCTCTAATAAATAAAATTTTGTTTTAAATAATAAGTTATTCTCTTAATTACCTCTCTTGTCTCCTCTGTTAATATTAATAAAGACTCTAACCAATCCTTACATTTGCTTCACTGTTCAATAAATGTTTTTTTAAAAAAGATTTATTTATTTTATTTGAAAGGCAGAGTTACAGAGATGCAGAGGCAGAGAGAGAGAGAGAGAGTGAGTGAATGAGTCAGTCTTCCATCCACTGGTTCACTCCCCAAATGGCCATAATGGCCAGAGCTGGGCTGATCCGAAGCCAGGGATGTGGAGCTTCTTTCGGGTCTCCCAAGAAGGTGCAGGGACCCAAGGATTTGGGCCATCTTCCACTGCTTTCCCAGGCCATACCAGAAAGCTGGATCGGAAGTAGAGCAGCTGGGACTCGAACGGGTGCCCACATGGGATGCCGGCACCGCAGGTGGTAGCTTCGCCACAGCGCCAGTCCCAAATGTGTTTTCCTTGAAGGTAGTCAACCCTTTTCGTTTCCCTGACCAGTAGAAATGAGAAAACAGCATTATCATTGTTGTACTGAAAAATATTTAAAATGCATTTATTTACTGAGTGCCTATTTGTGTATAAAGCACTGTGCCTAGATACTTGAGCTGGAGATACTTCTTCTTTTACAGGAATGCTGAGCAAATGAAGGCCTTATGGAAATTGTCAGGCATTTCAGAAAAATCAGAAAATGGAGGTAAGTAAGCATGCTTTTTTATCTGTAGTAGGATGTCACTGAAAATGAATTTTTTTTTTTAAAGGCTGGGGTTATGTAGTTTCCTCCTGGAATTTCATGTCTTTCAGTTCCAGAACTGACCACTAGATGGAAGTTAATGCCTTAAATAAGGATGGGCCAGCTGAGATTCAGAACAGTTTTTCCCCTGTAGATTGAGTATGCGTTCTCTCCAAGGTTTTCTGTTTTCAATGGCTGCCCTAGCTGTATGGCTTTGGGAGAGTCAAACTGAAATTCTTGGAAGTAATAAACTGGAAGTAAGGCAGAAATTCTACTTGCATTGAGGACTTTATAACCAGTTAGCAAGGAAGAAAGGATGTATTTTCCCCCAGCTAACAAATACTTACCAGGAAAGGAATTTGTTCTCTTAAAAAAAAGACCCAAGCAGATTATTTTAATAGCTTCCTTTTGCTATTCAGGTATCAGAGTGTCCCTGTGAGGAAGTAGAAAATCTTATAAATGTGGTACTAATGTTGTTAGTCAAAGCTTTAAAAAAATATTCAAAATGCCGTAAAACAGAAATCTGTTCTCTGTTGCTGGTTTTATACCCAGAAGAGGGACAGGAAGTGAAGTTTAAGGATTTCTAAGGTGGCCTCTCTTGGCCTGGTGGAACATTCACAGAACAGAATTGCTGTGGTGCAGCGGGTAAGCCTCTGCTCAGGATGCCCCAGCCCCTATCAGAGCTTGATTCGAGTCCTGGCTGTTCTGCTTCCAGTCCAGCCCCTTGCTAATGAGCACCCTGTGAGGCAGTAGGTGATGCCTCAAGTACTTGGGTCCCTGCCGCCCATGTGGGAAACCTGGGTGGGGTCCTGGGCTTCTGGCTTCAGCCCAGCCTTGACTCTTGCAGGCATTTGGGGAGTGACCAGTGGATAGAAGATATCGCTGTGTGTCTTTCTCTTTCTTTCTGTCATTCTCTGTCACTTTGTCTCTCAAATGAATAAAAGTAATTTTTAAAGGATGTAAAAGTTTAGGGAGGGCTTGGACAGTAGTTAAAAACCAGGCAACAGTGCATCTCCGTTACTGACCTGCTGCAGGAGGCACAGTCGTTTAGAGTGGGCCAGTGTTTGACATCTTGGTCCGAAGCCACTAGCAAGTTCTGTCCACTTGCCCTAACTATAACCTGGGACCCCACCTCCCCTCTCCTCATGTCTAGCTCCTAATTATCTTTCAAATGCATTCACTTATTTTCATTAGCCCAAGTGCAGATCCCCCTTTCCTCTCACCTGGAGTCCTAAACTGTTTTTATTCACTTGCAATTGGCTTCTCTACTTCGCATCTTGCACCTCCTTCTCCTTGTAAGACACTAATCTGAAATATTCTTGCCTTCTTTATCTTTGGTGACTCCCCATGATTATGTCATACATTTCTTACTGTGGCTGGGTCCTTGCTATCACTCCAGTCTTCCACTTGCATCCAGTTTTCCAACTCTTCTGGTGTAAATGCATTTCCTTTAAATGCATCCCACTCCCTAAGGTCTCCTGGCTCTGAGCCTGTGGTTATTTCTTCCATCATTATCATCCCCATCATTTATAACTTCAAGCAGAGACACATGCCTATGTGTCTGTAGCTCCTGAGAGCTCTTTTGCGGCATTTGTTCGTTGTGATGATCACTTTACTATGTCTGCTGGGCTGGTAGATTGAGGTGTGTTGAATAATTTATTCTATCAGAAAGAAAGTACCTCAGAAATAATCTGTTTGGCAAGATGTTAAAAGAAAAGTGAGTGGAAATAGTAATTTTGATGTAACTCTTCTCGGCCCTAGCCGCCTCTCCCACCCCCATGATCTGGTACTGGGTGGTCCTTTCTTCTTTACCTGATACTGCCTTGTTCCTCCTAGAGTTTCCCTCCGGCTTCCCCAAGTTATCACCACCTTCTCTTTGGATCCACTTCAATATGTGTATTAGGAGTCTCACTAGTGAGCCTCTCTGAAGGTTAATATTAAGTCAAAGAGAACCATGGATGAAGATGATTTACTTAAGGAAAATTCAGATTCATTGAGTACAGTCCGATTTGGAAGTAGGACAGTAATTTGTGCATCTCATGAATGTATCACAAGACCACTAGAGTTCAGCTCATGTGCTCATTTGATTTTATTTGGTGTGAAACATTTTGTACCCTGTGTAAGTTCTATATTCTTTCCTTTGTAGGTTCTGGGTCGCTCAGAGCAAAATTTGATCTTTCAGATGGTCCCAGTAAACCCACAACACTTGCAGTACAATTTCTCAGTGAAGGAAGTACCCTCTCTGGAGTAGATATTGAACTTGTAGGCACTGGCTATAGGCTTTCCTTAGTTAAGAAGCGGTTTGCCACTGGTAAGTTGGGAGATTTCAAACTTTCATGTTCATGGAAAACACATATATTCTTGCAATCATTAGCAAATTATCAAAAAGTTTACAACTTAAAGGCATGGATATTTTTCCTTTGATCCTTGATACAAGGTGCCAGGTCGAGACACACCCGAGAGAGAACCCATGATTAGTTTAGCCGAACACCTGTGATCTGATTCTAATGTATTATAAACAGCAGATGGGAACTAGGGTTCTGTATCTGTAATGACAATGAGAAAAGTCCTCCTTTGATGCATTTGAAATTGTCATTACAAAGGGTGCTTGATGTTTTTCAGGACGGTATCTGGCCGATTGTTGATGGACCTGGGAAAATCGTGGACTCACGGGAGCAGCACACACCTGCCATTCTGCATTATCTGTTCTTTCTAAACACTATTCTAACTTGTATGATGTCTTTCAAACGTGGACACATTTGAGAGCTGATTACAGACATTAAATCGCACTTTCAAAGTGAGTCATTGAAAGAAATAGCACTGAAGTGATTTTCTACGCTTATAACTGTTCAGCTGCAATATTCAGGAAGCACCTGCATTCAGAGTTTCAGTAAAAACGAAGTTTTCATAGGCTGAAGTTGTAAATTATCTTCAGAGTCTCTATTGAAAAGGGGAGTTATAGTGTAGTGTCAGGCCAAAAATTTCAGGAGAGCAAGCACAAAATAACTTAGCTTTCCATAAAATTTTTAGAGTCAGAGAGCTTGAAGTTTTTCCAAGTTTGGTATTGAATAGCTATGAACAGAATAAAAATTCTAAGTTTTAGGTAATGTTAACCCAGAACACTCAATCAAATTGAGTTATGTGCCATAAGGTAATCAGACCAGAAGAGTTGTATGCAAAAAAACTATAATTTGATTCTCATAAACATATTAATAAAGTGTTGTAAATGGTGTTTTATATGATTTTTAAAACTTCTTAAGTGCAATGTGTTTTAAAATAAGCTTGCAAAAGACAGCAGAGAAATTTACTTCTGCAGTTAATTAACTTTATAGAAGTTGTGATTGTTTTGATGAATTAATGTTGTAGATTTAATTTATTTTTATATGGATTGCATAATGTGTGCCTTTTAAAACAACAGCAGCCAGGAACGTGCCTATCCAGTTTGTGTTGATTAATGTGCCTCAGTTTCCCTCACAAGTCTGGATCTTCTATTCAGAATCTTAGCGTGGTCAAGCATTTTTATAAGATCTTTGCAATTTTGGTCAATACCTTTGGCCTGCAGGTGGGAAGGGAATTCAGAGTAACTAAAGGACACCTTATACTTTAAGAGCCCTGGCTCTCTTTGTAGTGACACTCTGGTCACTGGAGAGAGAAGTCAGCCTGATGGAGTGTGTTTACAGGAGACAGAGTACCTTCCGCTCTTCAGCATTCGGCATTAACCTCATCAGAAGTATGTGTTTTTCAAAAGAGAGGAAGTGCGGAAAACTGTAATGGTGAATTGGTAACTGGTATTTTAACTCTCAGTCCAGCAATCCCTTGACTTTGTTTATCACTGAAAATTCCTCTTATTTACTGATTGTATTGTGAACATGAATTTTGTAGCATTTTGTGGAGAATATGTTTTTAAAAGGTTAATTTTGGCAGCAGAGGTGGAAGTACTGCCATTTGTTTTCATTCCAACTATTGAAAAAATTACCAATCACATGTTTTTATTATTTAATTCTCGCCTGGTGAAAATAGGGTAATGAGTAATGGATTGGGTTAAGCATTTGTTAAACAACTAATACTAGTAAGAAATCTAGCTTTATAGCAAATCCTGATTAGTTGAAGAAAGGAAATATTTTAGACAAAATTCCATGATTTACAAATGGGAATTTTATTTATAATGATAAATACCAGTGTCTTTTATTTTACATAACAAATTGTGTTATGATAATTTATATAAAACCACTAATTATTCTGTTAAGCCTTACAGAAGACCTCTGTTACTAGACATTTATGTAACGTCTTGCTATACTAAATACAGCAGGAACTATACTTGTTAGCAATATATAACACGGTGTGTGCTTTTTTATATATTCAATGCTAGCCCAATGCTAAATTTAGATTTGACTAAAGCAACACATAAGACAATTTGCTAAAATGTTAATGTTTACTAAATAGTGAGCAGAATTAGATTTTCTAACTCTTAATATTTGTTCTTTTAATTGCCAATTACAGTCCCTTACTGGAATTTTAACTGTAAATCTACTTTGCAATCAAACTGCTTTTGTTGGGCAGTTACTGTTTTATTATTGGAGTTCAGACACTATTTACCATGTTTATTTTAAATCAAGTATTACCTAAAAATGCACAAATTAGTGAAATGGTTAAACTTCTGCACTTTGTCAGTTGCCACAAGTCTTCATACCTAGTGTTCATACACACAGATTTGTATTGAGTACAAGTTTGAAGCCATATGAATTTATATTGATTTTTTTTCCACTTAAAAATCCACTAATAGTGTAAAAAAGACCAGGAGATTTTCAGTGGGAAATGTGTAGAGCAAGCTGGTTCTTGCTTCTGTGTAGTGATAAACTTTGTAGCTGCCTCTTTAACCAAGACTTTGTAAACAGAACTCTAACAATGTGAGTTTTTAAGAATTGTTATTTACTACTTTGGGTTGTAATTAGAACAATGCACATATCTTCCAAAATTTTGTAAATATTTTTGATTTTTTTCATAAATGTAAATTTTACATAAAAGTGTACCCTTAATAAACATGTAATATATAATTTATCCGTCGCTGTGTTTGTCCTCCTGTTGTTAGGTCCTGGGTGTTAGCACAGTGCAGACTGGCCAGGAGCTGGTTTTGAACTGTGTACCACTGTCAGAGCAGTGAGTCAGCGTTTAGTTTTCATTGACTGTATGGAACGCTTTGTGTTATTTCCCTCACAATTGTCTTGTCTTTTTTTTTTCTTTTTGGTAAATTTAAAACTTCTGAAATAAAATCTTTAAAAAACTTCATGTAGAGGGTTACTAAAAATATAAAAATTATTTAATTAAGTTTTAGTTCTAATATATTTCTAAATATATCTACAATGATGTTAAGTTTTAGTAAAGACTTTCCTCCTGATGAGATGCTCAGGAACACAGTCTTCCCCAGTTTAAAAGTCATGTTCCTAGGGCACGCATTTCTGCAATGCTTATGTTGCTGCTTGGGATGCCGGCATCCCATATTTGAGTGCCAGGTTTAAGTCCCACCTCCTCCACTTCTTATTCCAGCTTCCCACTATTGTGCACTGTGGGAAGAGCAGATGACGGCTTGAATATCTGGGTCCCTGACACCCACGTGGGAAACCTAAATAGAGGTCTGGGCTTCCAGCTTCAGCCTGGCCCAACCCTGGCATTTATGGAATAAACCAACAGATGGAACATGCCTCTCACTCTCTCCTTCTGTCTTTCAGCCTCATGCTCCCTCTGTCTTTCAAAGAAAAAGTAAATTTAAAAAGCTGTTGGCTGGGCTGGTGTTGTGGCACATGGGGTTAACCCACCACCTGCAACGCTGGCTCCCATTGTCAGAGCACCAGTTCAAGTCCCAGCTGCTCCACTTCTGATGCAGTTCCCTGCTAATGCGCCTGGGAAAGCAGTGGAAGATGGCCCAAGTGCTTGGGCCCCTGCGCCCACATAGAGGACCCCAGTGGAGTTCCTGGCTCCTGGCTTTGGCCTGATCCAGCCCTGACTTTTATAGCTATTTGGGGAGTGAGCCAACAGATGGAAGATCTTTTTTTCTCTGCCTCTCTCTGTCACTCTGCCTTTCAAATAAATAAAACAGAACAAAAAACCATCGGTGACAAAAACTTTAATATATATAAAATGTTCCAAGCAGGTAATCGGGAACATAAAGCCTCACAAAAAACTGTAGATTTAGAAAGGAGCAAATGAAGAAATGAGAAAAAGAAGCATTCATTGTGAGTATTAAAAATTTTGCCAAATCTGTGTCTCTCACACACACACATGAAATGAAGCGTTTTGTTGTGTGGTTGGGACCAGGTGTCTGGCTAGCCTCGACAGTACCACGCACCAGTTGCCCACTGGGTTTTCTCCTTCAACACGGTCTCTCTTCCCCCACCTCCCCTCTGTTGCACTAAATGGTGCTGGCTGCCTTCACACAATGCTGTGTTGCTCACTTCACAGTCCGAAGTGGGCTTGAGGAGGAAATCTCCATGCAGTACCTCAGGGGACACAGGCCCCTTCCGCCTTGTGCTGCTGCTCAGAATCTCCAGTTACCAGCAGATGGGGAAAGAGCAGATTACATGGGAGTGTTTGTGGGCCAAGGCCAGAATTTGCATCATCACTTTTGCCAACTTCCATGAGCCAGGACTTAACCTTGCAACTCCACCCAACTGCAAGCAAAGATGGGAAATGGAGTTTGTGTGCCCAGGAGGAAAAGGAAACAAGATTTTAGACACAGTGGCCTCTGTCACATACTGTGCCGCCTTGTCATGCTGTTATTTCAGCCTATACCTTCTTCCTGTGTGCAGGTTTTTTTCCCCTGTGTTCTGTATGTAGGTATTATGTCCCTATTTAAAAATGTATCTGTTTTTTTTTTTTTCCTACTCCTCTAATGATTGCTTGTAATAACTCAAAAGCCATTGCTTATCTTTGGTATATAGTGGTTTAGTCGGTCAGAAATGTTTTCATTTTGAATAACAGAAAACTAAGAATGCTTTAAGCCAACAGAGGCAGATCTTTTCATGTCTCAGGTCCGCAGTTCTCCGTGGCCAGCACTGGCCAAAACAAGGAGGCCTTGGTCTTTCCATTATAGGTGCCGAGCTCCAGGCTTGTGCCACTGCGAGAAGGGGTGGTTCCACTGTGTCTGGCTTTTTTGTCTGGAGAGCAAAAGCTTTTCCAGAACCTTCCAGCATATTTCTGCTTATGTCCTGTTGGCCAGAATTAGGTAAGAGGAGGGCCAAGAAAACAAGTGACCTTTAGAAGGAAGCTGAGGCCGGTGCCGCGGCTCACTAGGCTAATCCTCCGCCTTGCGGCACCAGCACACTGGGTTCTAGTCCCAGTCAGGGCGCTGGATTCTGTCCGGTTGCCCCTCTTCCAGGCCAGCTCTCTGCTGTGGCCCGGGAGTGCAGTGGAGGATGGCCCAAGTGCTTGGGTCCTGCACCCCATGGGAGACCAGGAGAAGCACCTGGCTCCTGCCTTCGGATCAGCGCAGTGCGCCGGCCGCAGCGCGGCGGCCATTGGAGGGTGAACCAATGGCAAAGGAAGACCTTTCTCTCTGTCTCTCTCTCTCTCACTGTCCACTCTGCCTGTCAAAAATAAAAAATAAAAAAATAAAAAAAGGAAGCTGAGTAAAGGAGAAGGGGCTAGGAATGGCTGAGGGTGAGCCAGCCATCAGCTACCCCAGAGTCTGGTGCAGGCATGATGCCAACCCAGCCATTGCACCCAGCCCAGCCAACTTTTTAGTCTGTCTTTTAACAGCACAAACAGCGATGAGTAGGATGAACTTGAAGGTAGCATCATTAGGAATAATAAACCACCTTTCCAGAGAACAATCCGAGTTACAGTCTTATTTATTTAGTTTTAGTTTATGTGTCATGTAAGCTAACAGTAGATAACTTGGGGGATGTTGTACTAAGACAGTGAGGTAAGTGAGGGAAGAGCCATGTACAGAGCTGTCTCATGTACCGTTGTGGGTGTGGCCAAGTTGAGAAGGGCTGATAGCTCCGTCTGCTGAAGTACTGCGTAGCTATTAGAAGTGAGCGTGAAGGTCCACAGTCTCAGGTATTGCCACTGTCACACGGTCAAAGAGAATGTTTTTTAAGGTGTATAGTAGAAGGGCAAAACTACACAGCAAACTGTTCTGAGTGGTGGGACTTTAATTTTCTCCAAAATGGTGGTGTCTAAATTTCATTTTTAAAATAATGGGTACATGATTCATTTACAGTAAAAAAAACAATGCGTGTTGACACACAGTGTACAAAGACGTCATCACGTCAGAGCTTCCCTACTTGGATCATTGTCTTAGCCTTTCATTTGGTCCTACCAGTAGAACTGCTGTTTCATTTGTCAATGCATAGAAATAGATGCCTGTTTGCCTGTGTGAGTGTGTGTGTGTAAGTGGAATTCCATGATTTATTTTGCCTAAATGAATACATGAGAATTCTTCTTTTCTGGGACTACATTTTGCCCAGATTATTCACTTAAGTATGAGAGTAGGGACAGGGGGCAGCTTTGGGCAGAACTAAAAGCCTTCTAAAGTTAGGAAGCTTGAAACTGCACCTCAGTGAACAGTGACTAACTTGTACCATGAAGACTCAGAGGGAGTGCCCCAAGCCCATAATTAAGAAGAGGTTATTTGGTACTGGTTAGAACATTTATTGAGTGAATTTCAGATTTCTCATGAGTGTGAAAGGTGTATTTTTTATGTTTTTTTTTAATTTTTCTAGTTACAGAGGGATACATACATACATATGTATGTATATACATATAAAGATAGAATTTATTTAAAAGGCAGAGTTACAGAGAGGCACAGGCAGAGAGGTCTTCCATCTGCTGGTTCACTCCCCAGTTGGCCACAACGGCTGGAGCTGCACTGATCCAAAGCCAGGAGCTTCTTCCCGGTCTCCACACTGGTGCAGTGGCCCAAGGACTTGGGCCATCTTCTACTGCTTTCCCAGGCCACAGCAGAGAGCTGGGTTGGGAGTGGAGCAGCTGGGTCTCGAACCAGCACCCATATGGTACACCGGCACTGCAGGTGACGGCCCTGAAAGGCATATTTTGAAAGCATCTTCATACTAAGCTGCATGGCTTATGGAAGCGAGTTTTCCATTGACACTGGGCCAGAGTGCCCAAGCTGGCTGCTGCTGAGGTTAGGTGGGTTTAAGCCTCTTGGTGATTGACCATTCTCAGAATCAGAATCCTGCTGGCTCTCCATCCTTGGCACTCACAACAGTTAGTGGCCCGGAGTCTTTGACGTCACACAGTTCCCCAGGGTGGGGTAGGCAGAATTCCCTCCAAGTGCCAACTCCTTAAGGCGGAAGTTGGTGAAGATTTCAAAACTCACAACTGCACACGCATGCAAAATAAGAGCCCGGAAGTGACCTTTTCCCAGCCCTGTCTTTTCAGAAATTGGAAGCCAAACATGGAAGCCCAGCTTGATCTCTTAAACTCAATTACAGCCTGACTCCTGGGCTTGTGCAGATTTTTTTTTCCCCAGAAAGAAAAGTCATTGTATGAAAAACACAAAATGGGCTGGCGCCATGGCTCACTTAGCAAATCCTCCACCTGTGGTGCCGGCACAGCAGGTTCTAGTCCTGGTCGTGGCACCGGATTCTGTCCCAGTTGCTCCTCTTCCAGTCCAGCTCTCTGCTGTGGCCCGGGAAGGCAGTGGAGGATGGCCCAAGTGCTTGGGCCCTGCACCCGCATGGGAGACCAGTAGGAAGCACCTGGCTCCTGGCTTCAGATTGGTGCAGTGCCGGCCATAGTGGCCTTTTGGGGGGTGAACCAACGGGAGGAAGACCTTTCTGTTTCTCTCTCTCTCACTGTCTAACTCTGCCTGTCAAAAAATAAAAAACAAAACAAAACAAAAAAAACACCACAAAATGTAGAGGATGGCTCATCCCCACTACAAACCAGGAGCTGTGGGCAAACTGAGAAAGGGAAATAAGACATCACTTCCTGAAATCTTGGGCAAGAAATGTGTGGGAATATTTAAATATTTTCAAGTTCAGTAATTAACCATAAGGAATACTGTAGCCTATCAAACATTCCAAAGCATACGTATTTTATATGGCTTTAAGAAGTTTTCTAAGTATTATCTACTTTGCTGTAGAAGTCCTGGAAATGTCAATTTCTGTTGGTTTATGTGAAAAATCATAAAACCTCTGTGTCACTAGAATTGCTTAGAGCAGTCAAGGGAAAATACATAGACACTGGCTGTATATACCTGTATATATGCTGTATCTACAAGCCCCCAAGGTCAGCTTCCCAAAGTACGCCCTTGAGAATGTCCGTTCTCCCCGCTGAAGGGCCAGCCTGCGGTCAGGTGGCAGGACTGACTTCCACAGATAAGCGCCTACCCCTTAAGCACCAAGGCTTTGTGGGCGAAGGGATCACAGCAGTGCCTGTAGAGATTTTTAACTGGAAATACATATGCCCAACTGTACCGCACGCCTGCATGGTGAAGTAGCGTTTTTACCATGCTCTCTTAATTTCCAGCTGGAAACCCACCATGCACTGTGATTGCTTCCCATTGCAAGAAATGCCACTTCCTTGCCCAGGAGCTCCGGTGACATGAACACTGCTATTGGCCTTGCTCTTGTGGTTCTAAAACGTGACCTTGGCGGCAGTCGTCTGGAAGCAGAGGCCTCCACAGCCCCTGTCACTGGGTGTGATTGGAGAGCATCTTGTACATGGGAGGTTGCTGACTGTGCAGAGTGGCTGCTGGAAGAAGAAACGTGGCAGAACTGGCCTTCGGTCATGCCAGCTGTGGCCGGGAAGAGTGGCAGCGCCATAAGGACTGTTCCTAGTTTGCACATGTGGGTACCGCGGCTTTCCTTGTATGTTTAATTCGAAATACGATCTTGGTGCTGAAGTGACACAGAGGCCCCTCTGTGACCCTCCCTATCCTAAGGTCGGGAAGGAAGCAGCCTCACGGGTTGGCAGAGGCACGGCCAGCCACCGATTCTCACTGTGACCCGACAGAGGACCCACCGAGAGATTAGGGAGAATGATTCCGACACGTGCTCTCTGGCTGGCTGTGTCTTACGATTAATTCATCTTAGTTTGTGTTTTAGACTCGAGCTTTTTCTCGGTGACCTTTTTCAGTTCTTGCATGTTGACAGGAGTGAGTGTGATTACAAAGAGTGTAGGGGAATGGGGATAAAGCTTTCTGTTAATTGAGAGTCCACGATGCGATAAAAAGAAACCATTTGCGCTTGGGTTTGGAACAGGGATTCAGATTTGCTAAGGATCTGGGAAGCTGGGCAGCTATTTCCAAGGTTCTTTTCTGCATATTTCAATCCTGGTTGGACTCCCAAACTGCACCACTGGCTCGGCAGAAATATCGGAACCATGAGCGGGTATTACTTTTCTATTTCTCCACCACTGGGATAGCGGCATTTGAGAGAGATGCACCCAGCCTATCAGCAGAGGGTGTTCTTAGCTGCAACCATTTATTTTCTACCTGGCCAAGCCTCCTAGCTGAGCCAGCAGAAGCTGATCGGAGGTGCTGGGTACCCCAGAGGCAACAGCGAGCTGTGAACGCAGCCTGTGAGCACCAGAGACTCCGTGGGCAGAGAAGTCAGTGGAGCGCAAGCCTGGGGGCCTTCAGGGGCAGCCCCTGGCATTTCCCTCAGTTTCCCTGGGCTGCAGAGACGTGCAGTCTCCCGGAGTCCCACCCCACCAACCTCTCAACTCCTGTGGCAGCCGGCGCCCAGCCACTACATGGCTTGGAACAGGATACACAGCTTCCTGTGCGCTGTGCAGGAGCGGGAGCTGACCGCCGGGCTCGCGCCTTCTTTCCCACCCTCATAGGCGTCCTCCTCAGATAGGGGAGGGTAAAGACACAACACCCATTCTTTCAAGGAACTCAAGATTCCGTAGGGGCAACAGCAGGATAGTATTTGTTACTCTGCTTTACGCAGTTGAAGTGCATATATTCTGCAAACCAGCTTAAGTCTATTTGAATTAGACATAGGTGTGCGTGCGCACATTGGAGGGAGTGGGCTAAGACTAAATCCTCTCCTCTCTTCTGAATGTCAGCAAAAACCTCCTCGCTGCTCTTTCTGCTGCTGGATGCGCCTTCAACCTATCCTACAAGCTATGGCCTTGCTAATTCCCTGCCCCCAAAGTGTCCACAATTGGGGCCGGTACTGTGGTGTAGTGGGTAAAGCCACCACCATATAGGTGCCACTTCATGTCCCAGCTGCTCCACTTTCAGTCCAGCTCCCTGCTAATGGCCTGGGAAAGCAGTGGAGGATGGCCCCTGCACCCACATGGGAGACCTGGAAGAAGCTCCTGACTCCTTGCTTTGGCCTGGTCCAGCCCTGGCTGTTGTGGCCATCTGGGGATTGAACCAGCAGATGGAAGCTCTCACTTGCTCTCTAACTCTTATTTTCAAGTAAATAAATAAATCTTTTTTTTTTTTTTAAAGTCCACAATCTCTTTGGCTATGGAATCCAGTAAAACCCCACCGTCTGGCGTGGAAGGATTTCTGAGGTATCATCCTTTTGACTTTTCCAGGTAAAATTCTCATAGCCTCCAATCCTTTAGGCTAGCCTAGTCTGATCACGGATTCCAAAGCACTCTTCCAGAGCGCTGGGCTTTGTCCATCATGGTTCCTGATGCACCTGGAATTCTACCTTTCTCCCTCCCCTCCATCACCAACATGCAGAGCCTATGCATGGGGATGTATCCAAGTAAAAATAGGTGTCCCATTAAAAATGTTTCCAACAAGGCCGATGTTGGGGCACAGAGGGGTACGCTGCCACTTGGGCTGCCAGGATCCCACACTGGAGCGCTGGCTCAAGTCCTGATGCTTTCTTTCCAATCCAACAGCCTGCTATACACCTGGGAAGGCAGCAGATGTTGGCCCAAGTGCTTGGGTCCCTGCCATCCATGTGGGAGACCCGAATAGAACTCCTGGTCCCTGCCTCCCGGCTTCAGCCTGGTTATTAAAGGCATTTGAGAGAGTGAACCAACAGATGGGGATCTCTCTCTCCCTTTCAAATAGAGGGAAATAAACTTTTTTTAAAAAATGCCAAACAGTGACAAAAATAAGAGACAGAAATGCAGATTGACAAGGCTGGAGGCCATTTGTGACTCAAATCTCAGCACATGGTACAGGGCTATGGGTGCCAGGAGAGCCTCTCCCGGGAGAGGTCCCCCCACAGGAGGCAGGTGCCTGGGGGACCTGGGGCAAGTCCCCAGCTGAGAAGCAATCCCGTGAGTGCCCGGGCAGCCGCAGCTTCTGCCACCCCTGCCCCAGGGCACGAGGGACACGCCCAGAAGCAGCCTTTGTGGGAGCTCGGTGGAGAGGCGAAGCCTACACAGCAAAGCCAGGGTCACAGAACCGCGCAGCCTGCCAGCGGGCCTTTGCTTGCCCCCACGTCACTCTTCATACTTTGCCCTTGAAGTGCTCCCATCCTGCCAGGACGAGGAAGGACGTAGGATGTCTTACAGGCCTCAGTGGCAATCGCTCAAAAGCAGAGGGACAGTAGCCTGGGAAACACGGAGGCAGCGCGCGCGGCGGGGAGTGCCCTGGCCGGAAATGAGCTGCTAAGGAGCAGGTGAATAATGGGACCAATGGAAACTCAGGAAATGAGATTCTAGTGAAGCCACATCGCTACAAACAAGAGCACAACGAAAACGGGCAAGAGCTCGCGGGGAGCACACAAAGTACGAAGCAGAAGATGGGCAGGCAGGGCCACGGGGAAACCCTGACCACGCAGGCGTCCCCTCCCCTCGCTTAACCGCCGGCTTCCCCCGCAGCTGCACAGCATACCAGCGGCCCATGATAGGCACATGCCTGCCTGTTGCTCAGGAACTTGCTATCCCACGGTAGCTGTCTTTGCTAAAGGGCTGATAAAGCCAAACAGAACTGGCTTCAGCCAACCTTGTACCTGGCGCCTGCGCAGATGGACGCAACGTGACCGCAGAGTTGCCTTACAGTGTTAACTGTGGCGCCTGCGATGTGCCAGCGGCCCACTTTGAAGTGCAGCGAAGTCACATGATTTGCCAGGGCGCATGCTCAAAGGATTTTCCCTCTTGGGGTTGACGCTGTGGCGCAGAGGGTTGACGCCCCAGCCTGCAGCGCCGGCATCCCATATGGGCGCCGGTTCAAGACCCGGATGCTCCACTGCTAATCCAGTTCTCTGTTATGGCCTGGGAGAGCAGTGGAGGATGGCTCAAGTCCTTGGGCCCCTGCACCTGCATGAGAGACCTGGAAGAAGCTCCTGGCTCCTGGCTTCAGATCAGCGCAGGTCTGGCTGTTTCGGCCATCTGGGGAGTGAACCAGTGGATGGAAGACCTCTCTCTGTCTGTCTGTCTGTCTCTCTCTCTCTCACCTCTGCCTCTTGGCTGTGCCGATCCAAAGCCAGGAGCCAGGAGCTTCTTCCAGGTCTCCCACATGGGTGCAGGGGCCCAAGGACTTGGGCCACCTTCTACTGCCTTCCCAGGCCACAGCAGAGCCAAGCCCATTTCTAAACAGGCGATGCTATTTGCAGGCCTTCATTCAGAACTTGCTCTTTCTCAGGAGATGAATTCACGATTTCCTAACAGCATTGTGTGCATGAGTCCATGGATCTGTTGTAACAGGGAGAGAAGTGGCAGGTTCCTGCTGGAGCAGCTGCAGCAAGAGCCCGGGATCACTGATCAGAGAGGCTGCCCCTGTGTCTGGGCTCTGAGGCTCAGCCTTGTGAATTCCGGGCACCCCTAACTTCCTCCGCTTTCACCCCAGCTGGGCTAGGCTATGCCTTCTGTATCCGTCTGTATCCAGTTTCATCGAGGTTATTGATGGTCAACCACTGGCCTAGCTTCTCTTAAATTTTTGGCCGTGACACTTGGGGTCTCCTGGTTCTGTTTAGTTTTCCCCCTCTCATCTCATCTCAGTGCCGGCATCTCACCTCATCCCTCACCCAGCAAATATTCATGAATGCCTGCCTAGATCAGCCCGGTCCTTGGCTAAGGCACAGGGCAGGTGGAGGTGCATGGCTGGGGGACACACGGATGCCTGGAGAAGCAAGCAGGGCTAACTTGGGAATGGAAGCCCGGAGCCTCAGAGCCAGGAAGCCAATGAGGAAGTCCCCAGACCAAAGCTGGGGGTGCCCAGGAGTCTCCGCAGGCCACTCAGGCAAGTGCCCGAGGACAGAGGCACCTGTTCAATGGCAGCAGCCAAGGAAAAAGGTACCCGGCTCGGGAAGGAGGGACGGGAGAGTGTTTTCGCTTCTGCCTGTTTCACTGGGGCCCCTGCCCATGGCGGGGGGGCTGCCCATGGAGGTGGGGAGGGTGCCCTGCCCATGGAGGGGGGTGGGGGGCCCCTCCCCGCTCAACTCACCAACCCACACAGCCTCGTCCAGGAGCAGCCTCGCAGAGACGCGAGAGGTGTGCTGACCGGTTCTCCAAGCAGCTCTGCAGCCGGTCAAGCTAACCCCAAGGCCACCCATCGTGGGTATAAACAAATCAGATGCACCTCTGCTCTCCTGGTTGCTTACAGCCTAATAAGGCAAACCTATTTTTAGCAGACTTAAAACATTGACATTTCTTTTATTTTATTAATGTATTTATTTGAGAGGCAGAGACACAGAGAGGGAGACAGAGGACGCCCATCCACTGGTTCGCTCTAAATGCCCACAACAGCTGGGGCTGCTCAGGTCTCCAGTCTGGGTAGCAGGGTAGGCGTCCCCTGCTGCCTCCCGGGTGCACGTTGGCAGGAAGCAGGGTCAGGAGCAGGGCCAGGACTCCAGCTCGGGCACTCCCATATGCGGTGAGGGCATCCCAAGTAGCATTTATCTGCAAGGCCAAAGGCCCTGCCATTGTAAATCTTTTAAAACACACATAAAATTGTGTTGTGTGTTAAGGTAAAACTTCATTTTTTAAAAAAATCCACTATTTAAGCTCCCTTTGCTTCTCAGTTTAAGTGGAGCAACCTGGTCACCCCAGAGCAGCTATGCACTGCCTGGCAGGCTTATCAGGCCCACTCCAGCGAGCACGGGGTGTCTCAGGGAAAGCCTGCTCCCCCAGCCTCAGGACACCGGGGATCAGCTGGAAGATTTGGGCGCCCTGGTGCGCGGGTGCTGGTGATTTGTAGCGGTGTCCGCAGGCTGGGATATGCCGCCGCCGTGTGACCTCTAGGTAAGCCAGCTCCCGGCGGAGGGCAGCTGGACAAACGGCTTTGCGCCTGCTCCCTGCTGAACGTGGAGGCACAGCAGAGGAGGATCTGCGCCCCTGCGGGAGGAGCCAGTTTCAGGGGCCGCCAGGCGTCTTCACTGAAAATTTCTGGAGGGGTGCAGGTGATTCAGTTGGTGCGGCTCAGTTGGTGGCGACCCAGCCAAGACGGGTCTGTCCGCCTGTGCACCTCAGAAAGCCAAGCGCCAAAGCCTCGACTCCTGCCTAGAGAGGGTGTGTTCGCCCGTGACCCAGCAGGAGTCAGCAGTCACCAGGGGTTGCGAGTTGTGGGGAGGGAGCCGGTCTGCAGGAAGCCAGCAGCGCCTAGCTCTCATTGGACTGGCGGGAACCAGGCCCGCAGTGAAAGAGGATATGATGAGGCTCATTGTTAACACACAGGGCAAGGGGACCCGCAGGAAAAGAATGGGGAAGTGGGCCACTGCTGTGGCATAGCGGGTTAAGCTGCTGCCTCTGTATGGGATGCTGGCACCAGTTCAAGTCCCGGCTGCTCCACTTCCTATCCAGCTCCCTGCTAATGCACCTGGGCAAGCAGTGGAAGGTGACCCAAGTGCCTGGGCCCCTGCACCCATGTGGGAGACCTTCAGAAGTTCCTGGATCCTGGCTTTGACTTGGCCCAGCTCCAGCCACTGTTGTCATCTGGGGAATGAACCAGCAGAAGGAAGACCTCTCCTTCTCTCTCTCTTTCTCTCTCTCTGTCTCTCCCTATTTCTCTGTAATTCTGCCTTTCAGATAAAATAAATAAATCTTAAAAAAAAAAAAATGGGGAAAGATGAGAAGAAGCATCTGAGCTTGAGGCGTCAGGGAGGAAGCACTGGTGGACGCTCCACTGCCAGCGTTAGCCACAATTGATTGTTTACAAATCAGTCACCTCCCAACAGAAGCCTGTACCTTCCTCTGCTCTGTTCAGAGCACTTTCCTTGTCTTTTTTCTTTAGAATTTTCTTACAGTGACAGGAATGGCAGAGAGACAAACAGAGATCTCCTGTCCATTGGTTCATTCCCCAAATGCCCGCAACCACCAGGATTAGGCCAGACCGAAGGCAGGAGCCCAGAACTCAATCTGGGTGTCCCGCATGGCGGGCCATGGGGCTAGCACTGGAAACCTCACCTGCCGCCTGTCTGGGGTGCATCCACAGGAAGTTGGAATGGGAAGCAGAGCCTGGCCTTGAACCCAGGCACTTCCACATGGGATGGGGGCATCCATGGCAGTGTCTTAAGAGCAGCTGCACCAATCACCTGCCTCAGCTTGTTTGTTTGTTTGTTTGTTTTTAAGAATTATTTATTTATTTGAAAGGCACAGTTTAGAGAGAGGGAGAGACAGAGATCTCCCACCCTCTGGGTCTACCTATACGCCTGTATAACTTTTTTCCTTCCCTGGTATGGTAGATTCTAAGTATTGAAACAGTTTTGAGCAGAATTGTCAGCACAATCCATATTGGCACTAATGGATGCAACGTAAAAGTGAAGACAAGAGGTCATGAAACAAAAAGGAACCTTTTATTTACACACTGCCTATTAATGAAGTGGATGGGGCCAGCGCTATGGCGTAGCGGGTAAAGCCGCCGCCTGCAGTGCTGGCATCCCATATGGGCGCCCATTCGAGTCCCGGCTGCTCTTCTGTCGATCCAGCTCTCTGCTATGGCCTGGGAAAGCAGCAGAAGATGACCCAAGTCCTTGGGCTCCTGCACCCGTGTGGGAGACCCAAAAGAAGCTCCTGGCTCCTGGCTTTGGATCAGCCCAGCTCTGACCATTGCAGCCAACTGGGGAGTGAACCAGCAGATGGAAGACCTCTCTCTCTCTCTCTCTTTCTCTCTCTCTCTGTCTCTCCTCTCTTGTAACTCTTTCAAATGAATAAGTAAATCTTTTTTTTAAAAAAATGAAGTGGATGCAGTTTGTCAGTGGATAACTGTTACTGATGGCTCAGAGGACACAGCTCTAGCCCTGGCCTTCACAGGTAGGAATGGAAGTCCTTATAAACAATTAGATGGAATTGGAGTCTCATTAATAGTGAGGTCATTCCCAGGGTTTTTTTTTTTTTTGCCAAAAATAATGATTTTTCTGACACAAAAATTATTTCTGGTGACCTGTCCACTGGGCACGTGGCCTTCATGGGTTTTGGTGGAAGCAGCCACTGGAGACCAGTTGGCACTCAGAAGGCTGGCTGGCCCAAGCCCTGGGAGCAGGTGCAGAGCTCCAGGACACCACTCAGAGCTGCTCCTTTCTTTGAGATCTTTTCCTCTGAAAGGGGAACCAAGTGGAGTCAATGGGAGAAGGAGATGCACCCCAGGTGGTACCTGAAGGCAACTCTGTTTCAGGAAAGAGCTCATAGAGGGCAGAAGGGAGGTGGACATCGATCCTGTGACGCTACCTGTGTCCACGGCCCCAGGGAGCTCCTCAGTCTCCTGGCTTCAAGGCTGAGTTGTGGGCGAGGGCTTGTGCTGCAGATTGGCGGGGAGAGGAGTCAGGGCCACGGGGAGAATCCACGCTGCACACAAGTGCACTTAGAAAGTTTGTGGGAAGCTGCAACTAAAGAACTAAGTTTATTTTGGTACAAAAGAGATGAAATCCTTGCATACCTTATTCACAAGGTAAACTTTCCACTATTTTTGGTTTTTAAATATTTATTTATTTATTCGAAAGGCAGAGTTACAGAGAAAGAGGGAGAGACAGAGAGAATCTTCCACCTCCTGGTTCACTCCCCAATGGTTGCAATGGTCAAGGATGAGCCAGGTGAAGCCAAGAGCTTGGAACTCCATCCAGGTCTCCCATGTGGATATAGGAGCCCAAGCACTTGGGCCACCCTCTGCTGCTTTCCTAGGTGCATTAGCAGGGAGCTGGATTGGAAGTAGAGCAGCCGGGTCTCAAACCAGTGCCCAGATAGGATGCCATCATTGGAGGCAGCAGCTTAACTCACTGTGCCACAACACCAGCCCTTCCATGAATTTGTTGAAGTTCCTTTGTAAAATAAGGTCCTGTGGTGGCCTCAGAAAGACTGTGGAATGCAGAGTCGGCAGCTCCCCTTCTAGGGTAAGATGGTGCAAGTGCAGAGCCAGCCAGAGAGTGAGCCTCCTGCTTTGGTGCTTCTTGGCTCTATCTTGTTCAGGATGGTTAAGCACACTGGGATCAACAACTCCACTCCTTTCCCTTTCTGTTTCATTTTTTTTTTAAAGATTTATTTACTTAGTTGAAAGCAGAGTTACAGAGAGGCAGAAGCAGAGAGAGAGATGTCTTCCATCCTCTGGCTCACTCCCCAAATGGCCACAATGGCTGGAGCTGGGCTGATCCGAAGCCAGGAGCCAAGAGCTTCTTCTGGGTCTCCCACCCGGGTGCAGAGGCCCAAGCACTTGGGCCATCTTCTACTGCTTTCCCAGGTCATAGCAGAGAGCTGGATCGGAAATAGAGCAGCCAGTGGTTACCATTCAACTCTCTGTCTCTATGAGGTTGGCTACTCTAAGTACCTCCTCTAAGTAGAATCTTACAGTATTTGACTTAGCTCAAGGCCCTCAAGATGCACTCATGCTGTAGCCTGTGGGAGCAGCTCCTTCCTTTTTAATGTTGAGTAATATTCCCTTGCATGGATATGTCACATTTTATTTACTCATCTGTCTGTCAGCAAACTTTTGGGTAGCTTTCACATTTTAGCTACTGGGAATGTGCCACCATGTATATAGATGTACAAACATGTCTTTGAGAGCCTGTTTTCAGTTCTTTGGAGTATGTACCTAAAGTGGAATTTTTGGATTGTGTGGGAAATACATAGTTCCTTAGCCTCTTCTGTTCATTTTACATTCCCACCTACAGTGCATGAAGGGTTCCAATTTCTCCACAGTCTCCCCACTACTAGTTATTTTCTGTTTTTGATTTTGGAGTCTTTGTTGTTGTTTGTGTGCGAGTCGCCATCCTGAGTGATTGTAGTTTTGATTGGCATTTCTTTAGTGATTGGTGATATTGAGCTTTTCGTGTGTTTATTGACCACTTTAGATAAATGTCTGTTCAAGCGTTTTGCCCATTTTTGAATTGGATTGTTTTGTTGTTGAGTTTCAGGACTTTTTTTTTTTTAGGATTTATTTATTTGAAAAGCATAGTTTCAGTGAGAGAGGGAGAGAGGGAGAGACAGGGAGAGGCAAAGAGATCTTCCATTCACTGGCTCAATTCTCCAAATGGCTGCCAGCTGTGCCTGGCCAAGGCCAGGAGCCTGGAATTTCATCTGGTTCTCCCACATGGGTGCAGTGGCCCATGCACTTGAGCCGTCTTCTGCTGCTTTCCCAGGTACATTAGCAGGAAGCTAGATCAGAAATGGAGCAGCTGGGGCTCAAACAAGCACAAGCTCCCATAAGGGATGATGGTGTCACAGGCAGCAGTGTCACTGGCTGCACCACAGCACTGCTCCCAGAGTTTCAGGGTTCTTTATGTGTTCTAGATATCAATTTATTTATTTTTTTTTTGACAGGCAGAGTGGACAGTGAGAGAGAGAGAGACAGAGAGAAAGGTCTTCCTTTTGCCGTTGGTTCACCCCCCCAAATGGCTGCTACAGCCGGCGCTGCGCCAATCCGAATCCAGGAGCTAGGTGCTTCCTCCTGGTCTCCCATGGGGTGCAGGGCCCAAGCACTTGGGCCATCCTCCACTGCACTCCCGGGCCACAGCAGAGAGCTGGACTGGAAGAGGAGCAACTGGGACAGAATCCGGCACCCCAACTGGGACTAGAACCCGGTGTGCCGGCCCCGCAGGCTGAAGATTAGCCAAGTGAGCAGCAGTGCCGGGCCAGCCCCATTGTTTTCTACATACCACATGTAGGGAGAAATTTTCCTTTCCAGTTTGCTTGCCTTTTCTTTCTTTCTGTTGCCTAAATGCTCTGGCTAGAACTTCCAGGGCTCTGCTGAATGGAGGTGATGACATCAGCATCATTGCCTTGTTTCTGATTTGGAGGAAAGATTTTCAGAGTCTCAGCAAGGCACGTGGTATGTGCTGTGGGATTTGGTATATGGCCTTTATCATTGAGGTAATTTCCTTCTACTCTTGGTTTGTTGAGTGAGTTCCTCACCGAACAAGGTTGAACAAGGTTGAATTGCGATGATCAGGAGATGTTTTTCCCCATTCATTCTGATGATGTGGAACATGATGTTGATTGACTTTTGTATGTTGCACCATTTTTGCATTCCAGGACTAAATTTCACTTTGTCACGGTGCATAATTCTGTTAATATACTGCTGAACTTTTTTGGTGTATTTTGTTAAGAATTTCTGCTTCAATGTTCATGAGGGATATTGGCAGAGAGAGAGAGAGAGAGAGAGAAAGAGAGAGAGAGGGCCAAAGAGATCTTCCATCTCTTGGTTCACTCCCCAACTAGCTACAATGGCCAGGGTTAGACCAGGCTGAAGCCAGGAGCCAGAAGCTTCCTCGGGTCTCCTACGTGGCTGGCAGGGGCATCTGCTGCCTTCCTAGGTGCATTAATGGGGAGCTAGATTGGAAGTGGAGCAGCCAGGACTCACAATGGGATGCCAGTGTTGCAGGCAGTAGCTTAACCTGCTATGCCACAGCAACGGCCCATACTTCTTCTATTCCCTCACTTTGTAAAGCAGGTTGTTGAGTTAAGAGCTTTCTTGTTTTGTAATGTAAGCATTTATAGCTATTAGTTTACTTTAGGATTCCTTTTTTTATCCATCAGTTGTTTAATAGTATGTTATTAATTTTCAGTTTTTTTTTTCTGTTACTGATTTTTAACTTTACCTCTATGTGGTTGGAGAAGATACTTTGAATGATAGCTGATAAACATCTACTGAGACTCAGGTTGTGGCGTAACATGAGAGCTTTCTGGAACATGCCCCAGGGGCGGGTGAGAAGAAAATACATTCTTTTGTTGCTGGACAGTGTTCTGTATATGTCTGCTGGGTATTGTTGTTTTTTTATGGTAAGTCCTGGATTTCCTTAGCCATCTTATAGGTCTGGATTTTTACTCATTATTTATGGTAAGGTATTGAGGTTTATAACTATTACTGTAGAACTTCTTATTGCTCCTTATGATTGTGTCAGTTTTTGCTTCCTGTATTTTGATGATCTGTTAGGTGTATAAATGTTTATAATTGTTATATCTTCTTTTTGTATTGAAACCTTTATTAACATATATTATCTGTCCTTGTCTTGTGTAACCTTTTTGATTTAAAGTCTATTTTGTTTGCTATTACTATAGCCAACCATGCTGTCTTTTGTATGGAATTTATTTTTTTATGCTTTTACTTTCAATCTATTTCTTTTTTTGGATCTAAAGTAAGTATCTAAGTATCTTATTATTAGAAAGATTATGCCAGATCATTAAAAAAAACCCATTCTTCCAACATCTGTCTTTTGATTGGAGAATTTAACCCATTTACATTTAAAGTAATGACTGATAAGGAGGGACTCACTTCTGTCATTTTGCTATTTGTTTTCTTTATGCCTTATGGGGGTTTTTGCCCCTTATTTCCTGAACTATCTTCTTTTGAGTTTAATTGATTTTTTTTGGTAATGAAACACTTGAATTCCTATCTCATTTCCTTTTGTGTATATTCTATATCTATTGTCTTTGTGATTACCATGGGAGATCAAACCAGGAGCCTAGAACTCCATCTAGGTCTCCCATGTGGGTTCAGGGGCTCAAGCACTTGGACTACCTTCCACTGCTTTTCTAAGCACATTAGCAGAAGGTGATCAGACAGAAGTGGAGCAGCCAAGACTCAGACCTGCACTCACACAAGATGCCAGTGTCACAAGTGGTGGCTTAACCAGCTGGGCCACAATGCCAGTCCATAGGCCTTTGAGTTACTGTGTAACATTCTTTCATTTCACCTTGCAGGATTCCTTCCTTTGTTTCTTGCAAGGTGAGTCCATTGTAACATTGTCCATTGTCCCTCAGTTTTTGTTTATCTGGGAACATCTTAATTTCTCCTTCATGTTTGAAGGACAGTATTGGCAGATATAGGATTCTTAACTGCCATTTTTTACTTTTTTAGCACTTTGAATGCATCAACTCATTGAGTTTTGATCTCCAGTTTCTTTTTCTTAATAATTTTTTAAAATTGTATTTTTTAAAAGACACTCAGAGTGAGACAAGCACAGAGGGATTTCCCAACTGCTGGTTTATATCCTGAATACCTGCAACAGCTGGGGCCAGACCAGGCTGAAACCAGGAGTAGAGAACTCAATCCAGGTCTCCTACGTGGATGTTAAGGACCCAAGTACTTGAGCCATCACCTGCTGCCTCCCAAGGCAGGAAGCTGAAATGGAGAATAGAAAACCAAGGTTCTCTGCCATGGCATGTGGGTGTTCCCAAGTGACATTTTAACCATTGTGCAAGTGCCCTCTGTGGCCCCCCAATACCTGACCAGAGACCTCCTGGTGATCTTGTTGAACATCCCCAGAATGTGCTGAGTCCCGGCTTTTGCAGATTTTAAGATTCTCTCTTTGTCTTTTGAAAGTTTGGTTACAATGTGTCTCATTGTGAGCCAAGTTTGATGTGCTTCTTGGATGTTTATATTCATACCTGTCATCAAATTTGGACGGTTTCAGCTGCTGTGCCTTTAAATCAGAGTGTAGTCTTTGCCCCTTTTCCTCTGAGACTCTTTTTTTTGACAGGCAGAGTGGATAGTGAGAAAGAGAGACAGAGAGAAAGGTCTTCCTTTTTGCCGTTGGTTCATCCTCCAATGGCTGCCGCGGCCGTCGCACCACGCTGATCCGAAGGCAGGAGCCAGGTGCCTCTCCTGGTCTCCCATGTGGGTGCAGGGCCCAAGGACTTGGGCCATCCTCCACTGCCTTCCCGGGCCACAGCAGAGAGCTGGCCTGGAAGAGGGGCAACTGGGACAGAATCTGGCATCCCAACCGGGACTAGAACCTGGTGTGCCGGCACTGCAGGTGGAGGATTAGCCTATTGAGGCGTGGCGCTGACCCCTCTGAGCCTCTTATAGCGTGTAGCTGGGTCTGCTCGATGCTGTCCCTCAGATCCCTTGGACCTGTTCACTTCCCTTCAGCCTTTTCAGTTTCTGTTTCTTACACTTAATTCTCATTGTCGTATCTTCAGGTTCACAGATTCTTTTGGTTGGTGAAATCTGGCTTTGAATCCTTCTATTAATTTTTCCTATCAGTTACTGTACTTTTCAGCTCCACCATTTCTTGCTGGTTTCCTTTTAAGTTTTCTTTCTCAACAGGTATTTCTGTTTTGTTCATACATTTTTTTCTTGACTCTCTCCATGCCTTCTTTTGATTCTTGGAGCATCTTTACAAAATCTATTTTTCGTGTGTGCACTGCACAGGTCATTTTCAGGGGCAGTTTTTGTTGATTTATTATTTTCCTTTGAATTGCCATAGTTTCTTATTTCTTTATGATTTGTGATTTTTTTTGTGTGCGAAACTATACATTAGAATCTAACAATGTGATAACTCAGATTGTCCTCATTCCCTAAAATTTGCTATTTTCTTTTTCTTTTAAAGATTTTTTATTTTTATTTATTAGAAATTCAGAGTTACACAGAGAGAGGAGAGGCAGAGAGAGAAAGAGGTTTTCCATCTGCTGGTTCACTCCCCAATTGGCCGCAATGGCTGGAGCTGCGCTGATCCGAAGCCAGGAGCCAGGAGCTTCTTCCAGGCCTCCCACGTGGGTGCAGGGGCCAAAGGACTTAGGCCATCTTCTACTGCTATCCCAGGCCATAGCAGAGAGCTGGATAGGAAGTGGAGCAGCAGGGACTCCAACCAGCACCTATATGGGATTCCAGAGCTTCAGGCCAGGGCATTAACCTGCTGTGCCACAGCGCTGGCCCCTGCTGTTTTCTTAATTTATTATTATTTGTCCCTCTGCCAAGGGTAAGACTGAGATTCGAACTTAGCATCTTCTCAGGTCTTTTCTGAGACTTTCTCTAGGAATGTACAATCACTTTCTAATTTTGCCCACATATATGTTCAAAATTAATATCTCAGTCCCCACACAGGAACATATGACAAATGAGGAGGGGACAAAGGGCACTGGCTCTTCAGGAACAACACTCAGTATTTGGAGGACAGAGTTGTGTTTTCCTTTTTGCCCATCCTGGCTTCCACAAGCTATGTTCAAGTTGCTTCAGGAACAGGTGCACAGCCCTGCCATGGACTTGAGCAGTTGGGGATAAGTAGCTACAACTATGCTGGGAGCTGAAATTGTCCAAAAGTGGCTGCAAGCTACTGCCCAAGGCTTCCACTGGAAGTTGTAAACCTTTGATCGACCGCAGAGTTCCAAAATAGTTGCGTCAGACACCAGTGCAAGTGCTGGCTAGGTGGGAGGACAGGTTCCTGGTGCCGCCCACCTGGTCATCTTTCCAGGCCCGCCCCTTTCCCTTTGAAACTTCAGCAGATTAGTGAAAGAGTGAGCAAACAACGGCCAGGGGCCAAGTCTTGCTGCCTCTTGTTTGTGTGTGGCAAGTGGCCTGAGAACAACTTTTCACTTTAAATGGATAAAAAAAAATTGAAAGAAGAGTTTGTGAAATGAGAACTCCATGAAATTCAAATTTGAGGACCCACAGTAAAATCGTGTTGGCCCATATTCCTGGCTCGTGTTGCTGTGTTGTCTATCTCTACAGTGGCTTTCTTGCTAGGACAGCGGAGTTGGGCAGTTGTGATGGAGACCAAACGGCCCAAATGTGCTGCAGAGCCTAACACAGTTACTGTCCACTGTGACTCATTGCATGCAGTGTTCCCCCACCCGTGTTTTAAGCCTGCTGATGGTTGGAGGTGGTTCTGACTTAGGCCTCTAGCAGAAATATGTAGGTCTCTCTAGAAGAATGCATCACGAGGGAGGAGAGACTAGAATGTCGAGCTGGGCAAAGTCACCATTCAAGGAGAACCAGGCTTGGCATAGCAGGAGGCTAAGAGGTGATGCCCCTGGCTTAGGCTAGAAGCCCTGTGCTTTGGGAACTAAGAAGCACTAGGAGAGCAAACCAAAGAGCTGTAAACCCAGGAATCCAAGCCAGGGGCCTTAAGGTGGAGCATGCGCTGCCACATTTCATTCTTGCTTCCTGTCCACCCTGTAGATCCAAGGGTCTGGTCTGTCAGTGCAGAGGAAGGGCTCACTGGACTTTGGAACCACCTGCTGAAAGAGTGGTGCAGAAGCTGACTTTAGGAGGTGGGCTTGTGTCGCCAGGTGTTGTTGCATGCGGCCAACTTCAGTTTAACAAAAGCTGATTTCTACAGGCAGCAGCTGAGCCCCGGGGTAGGTATTTGCCCAGCAGCACTCAGCTACTGCGGCTCAGGCTCAGCAACACGGGTGAAGACAGCACTGCTGGATGGCATGATGAAAAGACTCAGGCTTAGCCGGCGCCGCGGCTCACTAGGCTAATCCTCTGCCTTGCGGTGCCGGCACACCGGGTTCTAGTCCCGGTCGGGGCACCGATCCTGTCCCGGTTGCCCCTCTTCCAGGCCAGCTCTCTGCTGTGGCCAGGGAGTGCAGTGGAGGATGGCCCAAGTCCTTGGGCCCTGCACCCCATGGGAGACCAGGAGAAACACCTGGCTCCTGCCATCGGATCAGCGCGGTGCGCCGGCCGCAGCGCGCCTACCGCAGCGGCCATTGGAGGGTGAACCAACGGCAAAAGGAAGACCTTTCTCTCTGTCTCTCTCTCACTGTCCACTCTGCCTGTCAAAAAAAAAAAAAAAAAAAAAAGACTCAGGCTTGGAAATATAGGGAATCAGAAAGGGTACACCTGGATTGCTCGGCTAGAGAGTCTAGCGTGCCCAAGAAAAGAGGAAAGGCGCTGGGCGTGAAGCCCCTCTCCCAGGTGGGCCTGCGGGCCGAGTGCATCAAGTGCAGGGTCCAGGTGGGAGTGAGGGGCAGGTGTGGCAGCACGGATGGATGAGCAGGATGGAAGGCGATGCTGCACTTCGTGTTCCTGCAGGGGACGCTGTTTCAGGCGATCATCAGCCCAGGGCGAGCAGGTGGGAGGGATCAGCCACGGTGGACCATAGAGGCAGAGCGAGGGTCTGGAGATGGGCAGGCTGGGATCCCGCGGGCCGCGTGTAGGATCTGCATTGAGCTGAATGATGAGAGTGACAGGAAGGGCAGAGGGTGACAGACACATGGTTTATAGAACAAAGGGTAAGGGGGAAGTGATGAAAAAGGGCTAAGAAACAACAGGAAGTGCCCTGGATGAGAGACACAAGCTCCTCTGAAAATGACAAGGGGGCGGGGGCCAGCGGAGGCCTCCCTGGGGAAATGGCATTTAACTGGAGATGTAAAGACCACAAGAGTTTGTTAACTTGCCCTTGAGCTACCGGAAATTGACACTGAATGGTAGCCTTGCCAGCTCCCAGGTGGGACCAAGGAAGGTGCAGGGCAGAGCCCGCAGGCTCACCTGGGAGAGGGGCTTCACGCCCAGCCCAGCGCCACCCAAGGGAAGGAGGAGGCGCTGCCCTGGCTGTGCACCTGTCCAGGGGGCCTGAGGTTAGGAAGCACACGGAGAGAATGCGATTTAACTCCCTTCAAATGCAAGGTGGCCTTTATGCAGGGGTTAGCTGTTACAATTATTCAAGAGTAACTGTTTCTCCTGGAGGGGCACAAAGATACAGCAGGCCTTTCTCTCTGTACCTGCCTAATCCCTTTGGCATCCCTAGGAGACAGGTTAAAAAAAAAAAAAAAGCCCTGCAGAGCAGTTTTCTTTTCTTTCTTTTGGAATCAACACAGCCCCAAGCTTCACCTGCACTCTGTGGCTTCCACAAAGGCCCCTTTGTTCAAACCTGGGGCATTCAGGACGCGGCTTCTGGCCAACCTGCCATTGAAGTTATCAGACTCCAGGCCTCAGGTGTTCAGATTCTGATTGCTTAATTTTTAGGTCAGAAGTTGCTAGGGGAGAAGGCCAAGGGTCCAGTGTGGGGCTGGGAGGAGCCACCCAGCTGCACCTGGGAGACTCTGCTCGCCGCACCCCGAGTTGAGCATGTGTACCCCATGTACAGGTACCCCAGGACACTCGGGCAGCACCGCCTTGGGGCTCTGGGTCAGCCCACGCTGTGAGCCATCTCCAAGTGCCTCCAACAAGTTTCCACCTCCCTGAGGGAGGTGAGCTGCTGTCGTGGATAACATCACCAGCACTCGGTCCTGGTTTGTACATTTCCAACCAGCTGTTCCAGTAAACCCGTTCTTCTTCCTGATCACTGATTTCCATATTCATTTCCCCCAGCTCTAATTTTGGAGCAGGGCAAGGTTATTCAACCAGGAAATGAGACGCCAGAACCGAGGGCTTAGTGATGGAGTCGGGAGATGTGGCAGAACCCCGGACCCAGACCCGCAGCGCCCACTGGCTGGGTGATTGTCCTTAGCCGGCCACCGCAGGTCCTTCCAGGGGCAGCAGTAACAGCAGCAGCAGGGTAGCCTCCAGAAACTGTGGAGGCTGCAGGCAGTGGCGGCACAAAGGTAGAAAAACAGGGCAGGTGGCACGGGGCAGGCATGCAGACGGGCGGGTTTATGAGCTCAGGTAGGGCACACCTTCGAGAGCTCCTAGAAATAACAGGAAGGTTTGTTGCTGCAAGGGCTGTAGCTGAGCTGGCGGGAACGCAGGCTGCAAGTCAGGCGTCAGACGTCCATGCAGATTTTCTGTTCTTGGTACCATCTGGAGTCCTGCGACCCCACCCCAGGCAGTCCCTTGGCTATCTCCAAGGATTCCTGGGGTCAGCCTTCCTGGGGGTAGGGGGAGAAGATGAGGTGAGTAGCTAGAGAGGTCAGAGAGAAATGTATTTATTGATACGTGGCTGTCCTCGCCGTCGGCAGTGAAGAGCCCCCTTCCCCAACCCCGCCCGTGTGCTGTGGGTACCCAGGCAAATTCTCATCCTCGCTGAAACAAGGGCTGGCATCATGCTGCCCCCCGGCTCAGGCTACCAGCACACAGGCTGAGCTGTTATCAGCTGAGCAAAGTCAAGCCTGAACCATCCCAGGCCATAAAATGACTCTGCAAAAGACTAGCCTTTGCACTAGGGGCTAATTAAGGGGCTCAGTCTAAACCTTCATCTTGAACTTGGCAAAGGCAGTCAGCTCCCACCCTCACCCCAGCCGTATCTGTCTGTCCCTGGGTCTAAGTCCAACCTAGAGGCTGGAGAAGACAAAAATGCCCAAGAGCCTTTGCAGGAGGCACCCTTTGCAGGGCTGCACAGCTCATAGGAGCCAGGCAGGGTCAGAGGAGTCGCTGGGAACCCTGGGAGTGTCTACTAAAACACAGACCGAGAGGCAGCCCTGGAGAGCAAATTCCTATGGGTTCTCAGGAATCCAAAGGGGAGAATGCACGCTGCATGCTCTGGGTGCTGAGGTCAATTCTGGACAGGGCAAGGCAGGAGAGAGAAAA
The DNA here is from genome assembly GCF_033115175.1 of Lepus europaeus. Lineage (NCBI taxonomy): Eukaryota > Metazoa > Chordata > Mammalia > Lagomorpha > Leporidae > Lepus > Lepus europaeus. Next base: position 58,934,258 of record NC_084841.1, read on the forward strand.
AGGGAGGGAGGGAGGGAGGGAGGGAGGGAGAGAGAGAGAGCAAGAGAGAGAGAGTTTTTAGAAGAGAACTAGAGGGTGGCAGCCTTCATCGATTGTTTTTCTGCAATCTTGTGAATTCTAAATAAACAGTGGCACTGAACTCTGCCAGGCAATCCACACTGCCTGCACTGACTTTCTCCTCGGGGCTGGCCGTGCCCTGGGGAGAGACATGCAGCCTGCCTTGTGCGAGTGAAGACTATGGGTAGCTTGGGGCATCACTCTGGGAACGGGGTGGCTGACGTCCCTGCCCTGGGGGAGGCTCATTCAATCTGCACAGTGCTTGGCCCCACTCTGCCCCTCAGCGGGACTGAGCTTCCCAGGCAGCTTTAGCTGCGTGCGCATGTGCGCGTGCGCACACACACACACACACACACACACCCCAACTCTTCCAGATCATGGTTCTGGCTTCTGGGTTTTGTAATCCACATCGCTGAGTGAGCACGGGGAAGGAGGAATTCGGGAGCTCCAGACCAGCATAGTCCATGGCCTACTCGATGTCTCCACTCAGCTTGATCAAGGACCAAGCTTGCGTGCGCCCTCCAGAGCGCTGCATCTCCTACGTGACCTGCCCCCGGTCTTTCCCCTGAGGCTCAGTGCCAAGACCCTCCTGCCACTTGCTCAGGACGCTGACCTTGGCATCAAGGCCCACAGCTGGCCCACAGAGCATGCTGCGACTCTGTCTTCCAGCTACACCCAGAATCCTTTCATCACCTGCAGCTCCCAGACACCTGCCTCCTGCTGTCAGCTTCCTCGCAGGTCTGCTCCCCTCTGCCCTTCCTCCCCAGGGGCTCTTGTCACAGCCACCACCAACTGCATTGTGACAGAATTGGTAAAGCCACCACCTGAGACACCAGCATCCCATATGGGCGCTGGTTCGAGTCCTGGCTGCTCCACTTCGATCCAGGTCTCCGCTAATGCACCTGGGGAAGCAGTGGAAGATGGTCCAAGTCCTTGGGCCCCTGCACCCTCATGGGTAATCCAGAAGAAGCTCCTGGCTCCTGGCTTCAGCCTGGCCCAGCCCTGGCAATTGCGACCATTTGGAGAGTGAACCAGTAGATGGGAGATCTCTCTCTTTCTTTCTCCCTCTTTCTCTGTAACTCTGACTTTCCAATAAATAAAATAAATCTTTTTAAAGAATCAGATCACATGACATTCAGCTCCAAAAAAGCTATCCAAAAGCATCCCATCTACTGAAAGTACTGACAAGTGCCCAACCTGATGCACTTGGCCACACACAGGCTCTCTGCTGTAACCCCCTCTCCTGCTCCTCCACCCCTTGCTCACCTGCCATAACCACCTGGCCTCTTGCTCCTCTTTGAGTATGCAAATACACAGGCTCCTGCCTCAGGACCTTTGCACATGCCATTACCACTGCCTGAAGTACTATTCCCTTCTTCTCCAAAGTGTCTAGAAATATGTCCATAAATTCTTTGGTACTCCTTGCTGCATGAGTGGGCCCTAATGCACCTCTCCCTGGCTTAGAGACTCAGTACTAAGGAATGGAATAAAGCAGAGGTGTGGGGGTGTCAGGTTCCAGCATTTCCAAGAGTTCGTCACGGACCACCACATCCCCAGGACATTCAGGCAGCTCTGTGGAGCGCTCCACCTGGAGAGAAGCTGGGGCCTCCTGCCAGCAGCGCCGGGATGAGCGGCCTCCGGAGTGGCTCCTCCAGCCGCGGCCATGCCTTCAGACAATTGAGCCCCTGCCAACAGCCACTGGGTTGCTGCCTCATGAGCTGCCCAAGCCAGAGCCACCCAGCCAAGCCCCTCCCAGATCCCTGGCCCTCAGCAACTGAGAAGTAATAAACCTTTATTGCAAGCCTCTGAGTTTGGGGTAATTTGTTATGCAACAGAGACGATCCACTCACTTCCTCATTCCCTTATTTTGCGCCCAGAGAAGCCTTGTTTACCACCCTATTTTGTTGCAATGTTCCCATCCCAGCCTTCCCTGTCGCCAGCTGTTCCCATAGCACTTGGCCCCTGCTAATGCTCCCTCCAATGTACCCCTTTTATTGTCTTCATCCTTTCGAAACACTGCAATCCACAGGGGTGAAGGATTTTCCTGTTTTCCCGTGTGGCACCCATCGCATGTTTGCTGAGTGAATAAACGGGCACATACCTCTGATTTAGACCTTGGTAGCCACTCACCCAATCCAAGGGTCAATCAGTACTAAAGCTTGTTCTGGGGTTGGTGTGCAAGGATTCGGTCTGGGCTTACCATTTTGCACTACCACACGGGCTGGGTAAAAGCGCTTGGTTTCAGACAGCGGCCAGGCCATCCAGCTCCCCACCCCCATCACGTGCTTGCAAGCCTGGCGCACTGCAGGCTGCTGGGTGTCTTTCATACTTGACTGGTGATCGAGTCCAAGGAGTTTAATTGACTCAAATGGGCTCGGAAAGACACAAACAATGCAAGCAACAGCTATCCCAAGTGGAGGCTAATCTGATTGTCCTTGGGGCCAGGACATTCAAATCTGTCACGGGTGGTGAGCCCGCAGTCATGTGGCACCAGGGGGCAGCTGTATCAACAGGCCTCTTGCAGGTCTGCACACGATGTGGCCAGAGACTGAGTTTCAAATAAAGGGGACAGAAAGCGAGGATAGGGCAAGCGAATGGAAGCCCTCATGTGCAGCCAGGAGCTGTTAGCAGGCTGGGGCCAGGAGGGACCTGTCCAGTAGGGGGGCCTGGGTCCTTAGGCAGGCAGGTGCCTGCTGTCACACGGTGTCGCAGCTCTTGGCACCTGCCCAGCCACCGGGCATAGTGTGGTGCCCTTCCAGGCAGTGTGGTCACTTGACACTCTGACCACGCTGTCTCCACCCCAGTCACAGCTCTCTGGGAACACAGTCGATACTGTCATAATGCTCTATCCCCATGCCTTGTGTGGCATCACGAGGCCGTGCAATAAACAGATGTTTCCAAGTTCATGGCATTGCGCATTCCCATGGTGCCAGGTGTCTTCCGGGAGGAACACGGAACAGTTGGGATGGTGGCTATGGCCCTAACCCCATGTCATGGGACCTTTGTGGGTCTCCACTTCCTGCTAGGGGTCAGGGTTTCTAGGTTTCCTGGTCCCTGTGGCGCCAGCCTTTTCTGAGTTGCTGGAGACACAAAGAACCCTAGGGGTTTGTGGGTAAAGTGCAAAACCTGGGGCAGAGCAAGGGGGCACAAACATTCGCACCATGTTTGTGTGTCAAGAACAGCCACCTGTGGTCATTTAGCTAGGGCTGGGCATCCTGGGGGCCAGGGCACCTTGGTTCCTGCAGAGCCCGCATTTGGCCCCTGCCTCTGCCCCAGGCAAGTGCTCTCATCAAACCCCAAAGTCCAGAATGTGTCCTCAGTGCGCATCCTGGTGCATCCCAGGTCTCCCACCCAACCCCTCCAGTCCGAGGTCCAGGTAACGGCCCTCCCCTCCTATGAGCCTCGTCACCCCGGGGAGGCATTGGCAGTGACTCACTCTGTCAGGTGGGTCGCGAACAGCATGCTCACCACGTGGATTCCATAGGCCTTGCTTGGGTCAGGCGGACAGGAAGTGAGCGAAGGCCGTGCAGGTGGGGAAGTCCCAAGGGCTCCCAGGACGACTGTCCTGACCCCTGAAATGGAAACTAGCACAGCTGGCTCCGTGTCACATGTCCTGGGGCAGGTTACAAATCACTCAGGGGATTGGCAAAGCCGTCCAGAAACTCGCGGTTCAAGGGCAGCAGAGAAAGTTGCCACGGGACTTCCAGCAGATCATCAGGGGACCAGCTCCAGGAAGCAGGAATCCATGGCAAAGGAGGGTCGTGTGCCTACGTGTGAGTGCCCGAGGGACAGTGGGGACCCCACAGGGACTCTCGCGCCTCTCTTTGTAAGGGAGCCGTGGTTCGCTCCTGGTCTCGCTCATCCTGGACCGCGCCATTAGGCACTTGCTCCAGGCGCCCCAGCGAGGTCTCCGGAGCAGCAAGGACTTTGGGGGAGGCACAAGGCCACTGTGTGTGTGTCCACTCCAGATCACGCGGTGCCCATGACCCGGGGGCAGAGACGCAGGGACTCTGCCGGCCACGCGTGCACCGACTGCCCCCTCTCGCCGCTCTCTCCCGCCTCCCCGGAGTGCTGGACCCTAGGATTCTAAGGGGAGTGACTCCCCTTCCCGCTGCGCGCGCGCACGTGGAGCAGCCAGCGGAGAATCTCAGCTCGCCAGTCCCCGCTAACCGGCCTGCGGGCCAGAGAGACCCTGAGGGTGCCCTTGTCCTCGGACTTCCCGCGTACCGGGTCACGGACGCCGAAGCGGCCAGGTGCGCCAGCCCGCAGCCTCTGCGCCGCTCCCACGCGGGGCAGCACCCGGTGGCGGCCAGCTCCCGCCGGTCTGCCCGGTCCGGCCCGGCCCTGCCTGGGCCGCGGCGCCCGCTCGGCACCGCCTCCTTTTCTAAACACAGCGGCGGCCCGCCCTCGGCGCCCGGCCGCGCAGTGCTGTGCGGGCGGCAGGCGCATCGGGGGCCGGTGCGCAGAGCGGCGTTGCCCGTGCTGAGCGCAGCCAGGACCCAGCCTCAGGTAAGCGGTTCCCGGCCCGCGGCGCCTTCGCTCGAAGGCAGCGCACGGGGCGCTGCGCTGTGGCGGCCGGGCTGGGTGCGAGGAACTGAGGCAGCCCAGAGACGCGCGGGACCGAGCGCTAAAGCTGCGCGCCTGGGCACCGCGCGCCGCGGTGTGCGCCCGCGGTGTGTGCGCCCTGGGCTGCCGCGTGCGCTCGGGCTCCCCGAGCCCGTTTCCCATGAAAGACCCGTGCCTTTCTTTGCCTCGCTCCGCTCCCCAGACTCACCAGGGCTTGGGACTGGACAGAGGTTGCTGGTTTGGGAAGTCTTTCGGAAAACCAGGGGGAGTGTTGGGCATGGGAATTTGGCATTAGGACGGCGACTGTGGCTTGGAGGAAGTTTAGGTTGCTGTTTGGAGCCGGTGTGATTTTCTGTGAGTGGGGTTGTCTGTGTGTCGGTTTGTGGGCGCCCTATGGGGGCAGGAGTCTGAGACTATCCAACAGTACTTTGGATCGGGTGCTGGGTAGGGGGAGGGGGATCAAGAAGTTGCACATCCAGTTTGGGGCTGCTTCTGTGTAGTTTTGATGCTGCTTTGGAATTTTCCTTAAGACAATTGGCGACTTGTGACTCACCGCAAAACTGACGATACCAGGAATACAAGGAATTCCTCGTGGTTCTTTGTCGCCAGGAGTCACCCTTATCTCACAATGAGCAGCAGCGATGAGATGATCCAGAAACAGAATTGCTTTTAAGTTAGTACAATGCCTTCCTTAAGGTTTCCTCGCCGCTGAATTGCATCTTGGTCAAGCTTGGTTTTTCTAAGCGTGGCGCGAAAGCTTCTTTCTCTCCTGTATTTCCTCCTCTCTCTCATTTCCTTCTTATACTGTTCCATTTTTTTTTTCCTGGAAAAGGACTTCCTAGTGGATCAGCATTTTGCTTTCTCTACCAAAACTGACCCTCCTTCACCTTGATTTGGGTTGGTCAGGGTGGTCTTTGGCTTAGGGTCTTCATGTGACCAGAACGGAACATACAGCGTTTTCTTTCCCGAAGCAGGTGAAAATAGTTGGCTTGACTTTGCCAAGGTCTTCCTGGTGAAAGAGCTCCCGCACTGGGGTGAGCCCGATCAGGGTGATAAGGCCAGCCCTGCACGCCCGGGACGGCTCTCCAGCAATTGCTCACTGGAGTAGATAGATAGTACCCTGGAAGTGTAGGGCCTCAATGATTTTCTGGAAGGTGCTCTCCACCTCAATTCTAGGCACTGCCTTCTTTCAAAGTCAAGCTCTCTCAGCACTGAGTGCTTTGTAACTGGCCATTTGATTGGCTGCTTCTTTTCCCCTGAGTCTAAACCTCATTGTAGAAGTGAATGGGGCCCCAGAGGCAGGCGGTGCCAAGCCTCCCTGCCTCTGTGTGCTGCCCACCCGAAGACAGGGTTGCCCCTGACCTGGTCTCTCAGACTCTCAGGGCTCATCTGAAGTCCACACCCATCTGACCGGTCCCTGAACCACTTTCCCATCCTGCTGAAACTGTTGAACTTGAACTTCTGTGCCATGGCATCCTTAAAAAAGTGCATGAAATGCAGAGCTGCCCAAGCTTAACACAGGAAATAGAAAGTTAGTTACTGAGCAGAAATAAACAGACTTGGGAGTGTTCAGTGCAGCTGGGATGAAGTGGGAGGCAGCAGCTGGGGAAGTGGGAGGCCGCTGGAGATCCAGGGGAGCCCTCGGTCCTGCCTTGGCTTGCCCTTGCCCTTGGTTTGGGTCTTCACCTGGGGGAGTGAAGGTAAGACCCAGAACAGGAAGCGCCACACCCAGTTATTTTATTGTTTTTTAAAGATGCATGGCCATTGAATTTCCTCTTTTCTGAATCTCTGCATAAAATGACACATTCAGGAGTTCCTGAAAGCCACTGCTTCTGAGTCGCAGCCCCGTTCGTTTTTCTGTAGGGCATCGGCTGCACAAAACGCTACCACGTATGATTTCCTCCTGGCGTGGTGTCCGACGGGCGGCAAAAGAGCAGCCCGGGGCCGGCGCACCTGTGCCCACTCTAATTCGGTGTCTGCTCGTGTTCGCAGAGCTGCTGATCTGGCCCAGAGAAGGAAGCTGGGCGCGCCCCACGCAGGGGCCTCTCCTGGCCATGTCTCCAGAGGCCGCCACCGAGCAGGATGGGGAGCAGCGGAGCAGGCGTGTCAGCAGGATCATCTTCTTCTTCTTTGTCTTCGGCGCCGTCCTCCTGTGCGTGGGAGTCCTGCTCTCCATCTTCGGGTTCCAAGCCTGCCAGTACGGGACCGTCTCAGACTGCAGCTTGGTACTGAAGATCGCCGGCCCCTCGTGCGCCGTCATGGGCCTTGGAGCTGTGATCCTGGCCCGCTCCCGAGCCCGACTTCAGCTGCTGGAGGGGCGGAGGCGAGGCAGCCAGGCCGATCCGGACCAAGCGTTCATCTGCGGAGAGAGCCGCCAGTTTGCCCAGTGCCTCATCTTCGGGTTTCTCTTCTTGACGGGCGGCATGCTCATCAGTGTGCTGGGCATTTGGGTGCCTGGGTGCGGCATGAACTGGGTGCAGGACTCGCTGAATGAGACAGACTCAGCGGGCGCCGAGCCCCCGATCTGCGGATTTCTTTCCCTGCAGATCATGGGGCCCTTGATTGTGCTCGTGGGACTGTGTTTCTTTGTCATCGCCCACGTTAAGAAGAGGAACAACCTGAATGTGAGCCAGGAGGCCCCTGAAGGTGAAGAGGGACAGACCCAGAGCATGGAGCCCATCCCGGTCACAGTAGGTGAGTGGCTGTCGTTCGCGGCCCTGCTCATATCACCTGGTCGCTGCCGCTTCCCTCTCGCACACATGCGCATGCGTGCCCGTGCACCTGTGCGCCTTGCCGCTGTTGTAGCGGGCCCCACAAAGAATTCCCACGCATGCCATTTGCTCCTAGTGACTGCACTATTTAGCAGAAGCATAGGAATATTAAGTGTGACTTTGGCTGAGGTCAGGAAGCGAACTAAGAGGTAAGGGAGCAGAGCCGTGAGGACAGCCTTGGGGTCTTCTTTTTGATTTTTAGATGTATTTATTTATTTGAAAGGCAGAGCAGCAGAAAGGGAGAAACACACGCATACAGAGATCTTCCATTAGCTGTTTCACTCCCCAAATGGCCACACCAGCGGGGTCTCGGCCAGGGTGAAGGCAGGAGCCAGGAAGGCAGTCTGAGTTTCCCATGTGGGTGCAGGGACCCAAGCACGTGGGCCATCCTCCGCTACTTTTCCCGGGCGCATTAGCAGGGAGCTGGGCTGGAAGTGGAGCCGCAGATCATGAATCAGTGCTCCCATGGGAGACACTGGGATGTAACCCTCTGCACCATGATGCCAGCCCCAGCCCCGGAGCCTTCTGTCACCCTGGGGACCCTGTGCCCCCATTACACTCCCAGGCAAGCCACTCAGCACTTTCAGCTGTGGGCCACGAGGGCTATGCTTCCCAGCCGGCACAGCCTGGCTGTCCTTGGTCAGTCCTTAACTTCTCTTGCCTTAGTTTCTCTTTTTCTAAAAGGACCATTGCATTTATTTCTTTTTTTTTTTTCCTTAAAGATATATTTCTTTTATTTGAAAGGCAGAATTACAGAGAGGCAGAGGCAGGAGAGAGAGAGAGAGAGAGAGGTATCTTCCATCTGCTGGTTCACTCCTCAAATGGATGCAATGGTCAGAGCTGAGCCTATCTGAAGCCAGGAGCCAGGAGCTTCTTCAGGTCTCCCACACAGGTGCAGGGGCCAAGGACTTGGGCCATCTTCCACTGCTTTCTCAGGCCATAGCAGAGAGCTGGATCAGAAGTGGAGCAGCCGGGACTTGAACCGGTGTCCATATGGGATGCTGACACTGCAGGCGGTGGCTTTACCCGCTATGCCACAGTGCCAGCTCCGGAGTATTGCATTTCTAAGAGTCCCTCCAGCCTGCATGTTCTAGAATTCTCTATCCCAAACCTCTTGGGCTGCAGACATTGTTTGTGGGGGAGGGGATCTGGGCAGTGTTTTCTGCCCTGTTCTTCATTTTGTGTAACTTCCTCCTTGGCTGCAGGGCTGGGTAAGGTTTGGGAACAGTGGCGCAGACTGAGATGAAATGTGACACTGCCTGTCACCCCGTTCTCCCAGGGTGACTCTCTCTACAGGAGAGCAAGGTTACCATTTCCCAGGGTCACCCCCGCAGAGCCCCAGTGCCAGCTTTTCCCAAGGGAAAGCCCCACTGGCTGCTGGTTGGTAAGTCAGGGCAGAGAGCGTGCAGAGGGGAGCAGAGGAGTGGGACACTGCTGGGTTCTCGTGTCCCGGGCTGCAGGCCTCGCGGGTCACCCGCTGTGTGCTGAGCTGGCGTTGATGCTCCCGGGTTAGGTGTGGAGGCACTCGTATTTCTGTGTGAATTATGAGTAATAGCTAACGCTTAGGTGGCGGCTACGCAGGTGTTTCCACACGCGCTCTTAAGGGGCCCACGTGAGACGTTCACTCAGGAAGACAGATACTCTCACTGTCCCCATGTCACATATGAAGAGACCGAGGCACAGAAATACCCAGGGACGTGACCTCGGTGACAAACGGGCAAGCGGCAGAGCAGGGCCCGAATCCTGGTGGGTGGGACTACTCGGAGGCCGGCCCTTGCGTAGCGCCTCCCCAGGGCGCGTGGCGTCATTGCATGTCATCCCGGGCGGAGCGCTGCTGGGCCAGCGAAGGGCTCCCGAAGCTTACAGGTGCTCTCAACCCTCTTGGCGCACACAGCGGGTCCACGCAAATGCATGCATTGGCTGCTCCCGACCTTCCACCTGGTTGCGAGCATCTGCAGGTGTGCTCTTTGGGTTTATCAGCCGGGGAGTTCTGGAAACAGGGTGGAGGCAGGGAGCCCAGCGCTGCTGCTCCGGGCACTGCACAGTTGACAAAGTCTTCCACTTCACTCTCCAGGCCCCGTAACCTGGGAAACGCTAGCATCTAAACTCTTTGAGTTCCTCTCTTTTGACCCTTGGTCTGTTTTTAGAGGCTAGGAGTGGGTATAGGCACAGTGTTGGGTCCCGGGTTCGAGCAGGTGCAAGAGGCAGCCCTCCCTGCCTCCAGAAAGGTACCTGTCAGCTCACAGAGGACTGCAGGTGCTGGAGGCAGTCCCTGGGGGGAGCAGCAGGGGGGAGGGGGGAGCAGGGAGCAGGTGGCCAGGCGTGGGAGGCCCAGCAGATTGGGCAGAGGGGTGGACGCCCTTGGAGATAACAGGGTCACTCTGAGCATTTCCGTGTTTGCTTTTGACAGGTGACGGCCTGCCCTGCGGGCTTGCTTCACAACTCCTTTACTCCATGTGTAATTAAGGCCGCACTCAACCTCAATTCCTCCAGCCTACCCAGACCTTCTAAAAAAATTCAGTGAGAATTTTGGCCAAGTTGAGATTTGCGAGATACATGTTAAGCCCTAGCTGCCTTCTTGTGGGGAGAGAGAGAGAGAGATGGAGTGAAGGTCTGTTCTAGAAGAGGAAGTGACTGAGGTGTCAGGGGCAGAGAGGACCCCCTGGCCAGCCTGCCAGCTGGGAGTGTTTCTCCATCGTGCACCTTTGTGCCCCGGGCTGGTACGGTGTGCGGGGAACACCTTCGCTGGTGTGTGCCCGCTGGGGGTTTGCTCTGGACTCTGTGATGCTGGAACTGTTGGGCACGGGTCACCTGTCCAGCCCTCCTATCTGCCCTCTGAGATCAAGAGGGTAGCCAGAGAACTTGTCCAGGGCCATGCCGGGTTGGTGATTGGCCAATGGAAGCCCTGTAGCTATAAAGAAGCCTGTGCCAGCCTAGGCAAGCATCAGTTCTGGTGTCCCAACGAATGTCTCCTTCCTTCAGGGAAGCGAAGTCCTGTGCCCTCCTGTGTCTTTCCTGGACTGTCATTTGGTGTTGCCACTTTAACACAGGGCTTGCTGAGACCCACAGTAGTGGTGCAGTGGTTTTCCAGAATGTTCCAGGAAACCTGTGTGGTGCAATGCATGGGAATTCTCGTGGGTTACAACCAGGGCGCAAATTGGTGCTTGTATCTGCTCACTTAGTTTCTCTTCCTCAAAGCATGGGGCTGTGTTCTGCAGTGAACAGTAGCCAGAGAAGTACAAAATCAAGCTCTTTTTTTTACTAATGTGTCTTTTTTTAATACTGTAATATATTTTCGTTTCATTTGAAAGGCAGAGAGAGAGAGACTGTGGTTCACTCCCCAAATGCCTGCAACAGCTGAGCCTGGCCAGGCCAAAGTCAGAAACCAGAACTCAGCCTGGGTCTTCCACATGGGTGGTGGGGGACCAAGTGCTTGCACCATCACCTGGTGCTTCCCAGGGTGGATTGGCAGGAAGCTGGATTGGAAGCAGAGACTGGACTCTAAGGAGACACTCCAGTGTGGAGTGTCCCAAGGGCCCTGCACCCAATACCCACCCCCAAAACAAACTTCTCAGAGTCTGACCTTCATCTCCACAGGCTGTGTGGCTTTTTGATAGATTAACAGTAACAGGCTGTTCCATGGCTCAAATGACATTTGACTTTCCCCAACAGCTGACTTTTTCTGAAAGTTGATTTAGTTATCTGAAAGGCAAGGTGACAGCGAGAGACGAAGAGGGAGTGGCAGAGAGAGAGAGAGAACTCTTTCATTCACTTCTGCTCCCTAAATGGCCAACACCAGTAGCCAGGAACTCCATCTGGGTCTCCTGTGTGGGTGGCAGGGGCCCAAATACTTGGGCCATCCTCTGCTGCTCTCCCAGGTGCACCAGCAGAGAGCTGGATTAGAAGTGGCGCAGCCGGGACTCGAACTGGCGCTCTTATGGGATGTGCTGCAGCTTATCCACGTTTATCCACGTTATCCACGTTATCCACGTTTCCATTCTGGGGCTTGTAGCAGGCATCTGACTCAAACATAGAGCTTGTTTCTTTTGCTCCTCTTAACTTGCGCCCGTGTGTCGCCCATCAGTTTCCAAGCGCGCTGCTTTGTGTCCGCAGGTGATTCGGTGATAATATTCCCGCCGCCGCCCCCGCCTTACTTCCCCGGCTCTTCCGAGGCGGCAGACACGCCAGCTCCTGGCGCCGGTGCTGTGCTTCCTGGGGAGAACCCGCCTCCGTACTGCAGTATTTTCAACCCTGGGTAAGCTTCTGCGTTTGCGCTTCCGGCCGGTGCATGGCTCCAGACCGCGGTAGGAGGGCCGGCCTCAGTGCCCGAGTCGGGTGAGGTGATGAAAGTGCGAGGCCGGGCACCTTGGTGGACTCCTATCCGGGCGGGGCGCCCTCCGCAACCTGAGGTGTACCCCGGTGCTGGGGCGGCCTCTGCTTTGCACTGGGAGCGTGGGCGTGGCCCTGGGGCTCCCTAGAGGATCTGGAAGGATTCCCCGGTTCTGGTGGCTGTGCCTGGGGGACATAGGCTAACCCGGACCAGCCCAGTTGCTCCTTAGTCCTTGGCACCCTCTCGGTGGGACTGACTCAGAGAGGAAGGCACTGGTAGCAGCCCCATTCGACAGATGAGGCCACTGAGGCACAGACAGGATAAATAACTTGCCCAAGATCCCCCAGCGGAAAAATAGCAGCGTGGAGTGCAGATGTCGGTCCGTGGTTGGAGCTCACTCTGCTGACCAGTACGTCTCCCCCCTTCCCTTCCATGTTGGGGGTTAGTGTTTTAATTTTCTTTCTTTCTTTTTTTTTTTTTTTCAAAAAAGAGGAGTATTATTGTAAAGGCAGAGTGACAGAGAGAGAGAGGAAGAGAAAGAAAGGGAGGTCTTCCATCCCCTGGTTCACTCCCCAAGTGGCCGCAATGGCTGGGACTGGGCCAGTCCAAAGCCAGGAGCCAGGAACTCGATCCGCGTCTCAGGCTCCAAATACTGGAACCAGCATCTGCTGCCTCCAGGGTGTTTAGCAGGAAGCTGCATTTGAAGCGGAGTAGCTGGGACTCAAACCTGTGGTGGACCAACCGGGGGTACCAGGGTCCCAGCAGCGGTTCAGCCCACTCCGTCACAACATCCAGCCCTCGGGCTTTCAGTTTCTATTCGCATAGGTTTGTCTACCTCATGGTAGCTGCCTCAGAAGGAGAAATCCCAGAGACTGTAACTCTGTGTGTGTGGCTTCTGTGCAGAAGTATCCGATGTCTTCAATGACAAGGGAATGACAATGAAAGTGACGTTGTCACTGTTCCAATCTGCTCTAAGAAAAGTAAGAGGAAAGGCATCCAAACAGGTGTATGAAGGTAGGATGTGGAAGACCTTACTCCTGAGATGCATGCATTAAGCGTTCTACCTTTTCTCTCTTTTTGCAGGACCCCAGCACCTGAGAGCCAGGGTGAGCCCTCGGACAGAGACTGTGGATTCGTATATACTATTTCTGGGACTGACTCATCCCCGGAGGTCTCACACACTCCGTACCTTCCATATGAATTACCTCCTAGATATGAAGAAAAAGAGAGCAGTGCCCCTGCCTCTGAGTCTACCCCACCATGAGCTGTGGACCCCAGTTCCGTTTTATATATACTGCACCACTATTTTATTTAATTTTTTTTTTAATAAAAAGTGCAATAGCATTATGTTCTGATTTTTATGGTACAGCATCAAGAATAAGCAAATCTTCCCTCTTAGCTGCCGGCTGCTAGTGCTTCAGCCCATGGGAAAGGCACAGTGCACATGGCCAGGCACGCAACAAAGTTCCTCAATGATACCTGCAACCCTGGGACGTAGGAGGGATTATGTTTATTGGTGGCTAAACAAAGGCTGAGAGAGGCTTTTTTTTTTTTTTTTTGACAGTGGACAGTGAGAGAGAGAGACAGAGAGAAAGGTCTTCCTTTGCCGTTGGTTCACCCTCCAGTGGCCGCCGCGGCTGGCGTGCTGCGGCCGGCACACCGCGCTGATCCGATGGCAGGAGCCAGGTGCTTCTCCTGGTCTCCCATGGGGTGCAGGGCCCAAGCACTTGGACCATCCTCCACTGCACTCCCTGGCCATAGCAGAGAGCTGGCCTGGAAGAGGGGCAACTGGGACAGAATCGGTGCCCCGACCGGGACTAGAACCCGGTGTGCTGGCGCCGCAAGGCGGAGGATTAGCCTGTTGAGCCGCGGCGCCGGCCTGAGGTTGGGTTTTGAACCTATGTGGCTGGCTTCTCAAAGCAGCGCCCCCTATCTGCACCCTGTGGGGTCAGCGCAGCCAGAAGTGCCCCTTGGTGCTCAGCGTGGTTCTCTCTGCCCCTACTGTAAGTTGCTTATGGAACCGAGAAATGAGATTACTTCCCTAACTTCTTTAGGATTTCTCCTCTCTTCCCTCCCTCCTTCCCCCCGCCTTCCTCCCTCCTTCCTCCTCTTCCCATTCCTCCTTTTCCTTCATCCCTGTGGATACCACAGAGTCTCCTTCGAGTGGAAGCTTCTTGGGGTTCTTGGGCCAGCAGAGCCCTCCCGAGGGCCAGGAGAGACTTGACTCTCTGTGCAGTAATATGCTGGTGAGCATGGTCTGAGTCATTGGCTTTTAGTCATGTGAACAACACTGCTAAGTGAAAGTTTATATAGCTGGGTACAGTAACGTGTTTATTTAATTCCAGATATAAACCCTAAGCGATAGTAGCTATTAATATTCTCTAGGAATTTTTATGATTTTTTATTTTAAAGTTTGCTTGCTTTCTTTTGGCAAAACTCAAGAGTGAGAGAGAGAGAGAGAGAGAGATCTTCCATCTGCTGTTGCATTCCCCCAAATATCCGCAACAGCCAGGATCCAGGAACTCCCTCCGGGTCTCCCTCGTAGGTGGCAGGGACTCACGCACTTGAGCCCTCACCTGCTGCCTCCCAGGTGCGCATTAGCAGGGAGCCGGATCAGAAGCAGGGGCAGGCCTCCTTCCCGGGTGCTCTGATATGGAATGCAGGTTTAAGCCTCTGTGCCACTCAGGAACTGAGTTTTAGAATATGAAACGTGAAGTCATGTCTCTCTCTTTTTTTTTTAAGATTTATTTATTCATTTGAAAATCAGAGTTACACACACACACACACACACAGGTCTTCTATCCACTGGTTCACTCCCCACCTAGCCACAATGGCCAGAACTGCTCTGATCCAAAGCCAGGAGCCAGGAGCTTCTTCTCAGTCTCCCATGTGTGTGCAGGGGCCCAAGGACTTGGATCATCTTCTACTACTTTCCCAGGCCATAGCAGAGAGCTGAATCAGAAGTGGAACAGCTGGGACTCGAACTGGCGCCCATATGGGATGCTGACACTACAGGTGGCAGCTTTACCTGCTACTCCACAGAGTCAGTCCCCCCCTTTGTTTTGGTAACAAAATTGGATGTAGCCAAGATGGGAACTTTTTGATGACTGTTGCACAAGCCATACTCCCCGTAACCATCAGCATTGCCCAATATTGACGGGCCTGGAAGCAGAAGCAAAGGGCACGCCTGCTGTGCCAGGTCAGCTGCTACGGCGGCTTCCCCGAGTGGCCACCGCGGTGAATCAGGGCAGGCGGGCCGCACTGATCTACTTCTAAATTGGACACTCACTGGACTGTGCTGCTCTGAGACTTCTGCTTTTCTCCCCCAGGAAGGTTGATTATTCACATTTGAAAATCAGAGCAAAGGGTAGGTTTCACCACTTCCTTCTCCTGTTACTTATTTAAAGTGACTAAGCTGGAACTTCTAGGTAGGATTTTTTTTTTTTTTTAGATTTATTTTATGTATTTGAAAGGCAAAGTGGCAGAGAGGGAGGGACAGAAAGAGAATCTTCCATGTGCTTGTTCACTCTGCCACACGGCTGGGGCAGGCTGAAGCCATGAGTTTCAGCTGGGTCTCCCACATGGGTGGCAGGGGCCCAAGTACTTGGGCCATCGTTGCTACTTTCCAGGCGTGTTAGCAGGGAGCTGGATCGGAAGCGGAGCAGCCAGGACTCAAACTGGAGCTCCAATATGGGATGCTGTTGTTCCAAGTGGCTGTTCGACCTGCTGTGCTACAGTGCCGGACCCTGGAAGTCGTTTAAACACTGGTTCTCATGAGTGGAAGCTGGGGTTAGTCGCTGGGAATCCCATCTGCCCACGTTGATAAATGTCACCACGCAGTTACAAGTACTTCCGGCTGACTCTGACCTCCTGGCGGGGGAAGTCTCTTCCACCTCCACAGCCCTTTGTGGGAGTCAGCAAACTGGGGGCAGAAGCCAGGGGCCCTGTGGTGCTGAAATCGCCGGCACCCCAGTTGGGGCGACGTCCTGAACCCACCGGCTGGACACGACTCGTGCTTTTCTTAAATGGGTTAAGCTTTTATTTTAATTGAGGTGACTGCAAAGTTTTCCTTCTTTCCAAAGTAAAACCTCATGAGCAGTACTCCTCACTCATCTCACCGCCCCTGCAGTCACCAGTGTGCCTTCTGTCTCTGTGGGTTCACCTGTTCTGGGTCTTCCACCTAAGTGACATCATACAACCTGTGACCCTCAGTGTCTGGCTTCTTTCAAACTGTATGTTGTAGCCCAGATCCCTTTGGATGGCCAAGCGGTTCTCCATGGCACGCACAGGCCACGGCTTGTGTTTGCATTCATCCACTGGAGGACCTCTGAGTTGTGTCCACCTTTGGGGATTTGTTATCCTATTTGTTTTTATCTATTTGGGGAATACGAAGACACTTCAAAAAGTGCATGGGAAAATGCAATGAGAATGTTTCTTTTGGTACGAAAGTTTTGACAGCCAAGTGAAATTTCTTCATGGCACGCGTTTTCTATGACCTTTTGGAAGATGCCTTCCCCCCTCGGTGATAAGACGGCTGGATTCTACGCCAGCCTTATATGGAAGCTGCTGAGGAACCGTCTGTGGTGGAGCACCGTTTCCCGTTCCTACCAGCGTGTCCTGTGAGCTCTGGTTTTTAGTTTCTAGATTATGAAGAATTGACTATAGCTATCCCAGTTGGTATAAAGTAGCATTTTTCTGTGGGTTTGGTTCACCTTTCCCTAAGAACTAATGGTGGTGAGTGTCTTCCACAGGTGAGTGTGTTACCTGTTACTGAGCACCGAACACTAGCATCAGCACACACAGTCCTACAGATCTTACATCAGTCTTTCCCTATGGCTCCCACCTTACACAGAACGCAATGAGGTCTACCCAGAGTGTCTCTGGACAAGGTGAAAACCATTCTTGTGAAGGGCTCGTGCTGTGGTATAGTGGGTTAAGCCACCACCTGCAGCGCCAGCATACCATATGGGTGCTGTTTCGAATCCCTGCTGCTCCTCTTCTATCCCGCTCTCCGCTACCGCGCCTGGGGAAGCAGTGGAAGATGGCCCAAGTCCTTGGGCTGCTGTATCCTCTTGGGAGACCCGGAGGAAGCTCCTGGCTCCTGGCTTTGGCCTGGCCCAGCCCTGGCCATTATGGCCATCTGGGGAGTGAACCAGCAGATGGAAGAGCTCTCTCTCTCCCTCTCTCTCTGTAGCTCTGCCTTTCAAATAAGTTAATAAAATAATTTTTAAAAATCCTCCTTGGGAATTCTTTTTGTCCTCCCTGGAATCCGTTAAGTGGGAGAACCCAACTAACCACCTCTGCTGCAGAAAGCAGTTCCTGAGCAGTACGGGTCACTGGGATTTCCTCATCGCAGGGAAGCGGGGGGAAACGCAGGTGTTCAGAGGATGGGCGCTGGGGCGAAGGCAAGTGTATGGGTGCCGATTTCTACCTAAGAGGCGGGAGGAGCCACGGAGTGGGTGTGACTGAGGCCCTGTGGGTGCTGGAGGACTGAGGCCCTGTGGGTGCTGGAGGACCAAGGCACTGTAGGTGCTGGAGGACTGAGGTCCAGTGGGTGCTGGAGGACTGAGATCCAGTGGGTACTGGCAGACTGAGGTCCTGTGGGTGCTGGAGGACTGAGACGCTATGGGTGCTGGAGGACTGAGGTCCTATGGGTGCTGGAGGACTGAGGTGCTGTGGGCACTGGAGGACTGAGATCCAGTGGGTACTGGAGAACTGAGGTCCAGTGGGTACTGGAGGACCAAAGCACTGTGGGTTCTGGAGAACCAAGGCGCTGTGGGTGCTGGAGGACTGAGGTGACATTGGTGCTGGGTCTCTCCTCAAGGGCAGCAGCAGGAAAGCAGTTGGGTCCAGGGGCAGGAGCAGGGCATCAGACCATGGTCCCTGCCTGGTGGAGGAGGAAACTGGCATTTGGCTGCAGGTGCCAGGCTCTGCCCTTGGGTGCTCACTGCCCTCCATGCTCCGCTGAGGCCTTTGTCAGGTGGAGGTGGCCCCTACACTTCCCAGAGGGTCAGGACTGTGTGGGAGAGTTGGTGATGGTGTTCAGCTCTCCGAGGTGGCGATGTTCCTTATCCTGGCATCCAGGGATGCCAGTGCCCCTGGGATGGCACTGGGGGAGGGGAACAGGGCAGTAGTGCAGGGCAGGGTGCCCGGGCACCCCACTCCCTGTGGCCACGGCCTGCTGCACAGTACCATCCTGAGGTCCCAACCTGTGCTGGGGGTCGGGAGAGACAGCTGTGGGCTCATGCTCAGAAGATGGCCTGCCAGACCCCGGGCAGCTCTGTCAATGACAGATAAGAGGGCCCTGGGGAGCTGGGAGCCAGGGGTAGGGGTCATTCTCCCAGGTGGGCGGTCCCCTCTGTGTCAGGCTGGGGGTATCCGGACATCCTCCTTCAGGAAGGCGGGCTTCTGGCTGTCTTCACATCGCCAGAGGCCACGACTGCCCGATGGGCGGTTGGCGGTGTACAAGGGCATGGATGCCGGATCTCGCGGGCTGCCTGGCTTGGAATGGACATGCCTGAGATTGTACAAGTGGAGAATGTTCTGGAAGTGGCCCCCGCCAGGGCGCCTGCCAGGCCCGGGGAGTCAGGACACAGTGACCTTCCCCGGCCACCGCGCTGCACCCTGCACCCAGGAAGTCCTCCTCCGTGGCCTCTGGTGTAGACGTTTCTCCAAAGGGGAGAGAGACCAGGAGGCACCGCGAGGAGGCCGTGGGCCCTAGGGGACCGACGCCTCTCAGGCGAGGGAGCCACGCCTGGCTGCTCGGCCCTCCCGGGCTCCTGCATACCTGGGATTCCCGAGTACTGTGCAGGCTGCCACCGGCCCAGGCACCCCTGGAGGGACCAGGGGAGGACTCTGTGCCGCTGCAGCTTCTCCCTGGGCGACGTGCTTTGTGGGAGAGATTCCTGCAGGCCGGGTGGAGCATGTGACTGCTGAAAAATGCTGTGGGTCCCAGCGCAGTGACCTCGCCCAGGGCGGGGCGCTGGCCCGCCCGGGAGTTTGTAATACTGCTGCGCCCCGCCCGCTGCTGGGGGCTGGAGAGCAGGCCGTGGGCAGGGCAACTCCTTGGTGACCTTTGAACCTGCGAGTGAAGCCACCTGCTGCGACAGGTGGGTCCAATGGCTTAGTTATTAGGGTTGTTGTACTGGAGGGTCTAGCTCTTTTCCTGGGAAAACCACTGAAGGCTGGGAGCCAGCAGGGTGGAGAGGCTTGGGGAGACTTGGGCCAGCCCCTGCAGTGGCTTAGGGTCTTCCTCGCGCCCAGACCCCATCCACGAAGCAGCCATTCCCCTGCCTGCATAGCCTCCTCCACCCCCTCCCAGGGTGCTCTGGGCATGCAGGGTAATGCAGGGGCTAGGGCCCCTCCCTGCCGCCACCCCTACCTTCTCTGTCCAGCTGCAGGCTGGGGGCCGAAGCTCAGCTCTCCCCGGCGCCAGCCCTCCCACCCCACGGGCAGCTTCCTGGTGGCATCTTGTGGATGCCCCTGTGCTGCTCTGGGAAGGGTGAGAACTTATGATAGGCCTAGCAGAGCCAGACTGCCCAGGTCTGCCTGGCTACAAGGCCTGTGGTCTTCACATCTGAGCACTGGAAGGGACCTCGGCGCTCACGCGGGTATATGACACTGCAGGCAGGCACCTGCTCTTTCCCGGTCCTGGCCCACTTCTGGGGTGTGCCCTTTGGCCTTGGAAAGGCACTAAGATTGTGGCTCAGCTCCTGTAAGAGTGTCCCCTACCCTTAATCACAGTCAGCTGCTGGCTCTGGAATCCTGCCAGGAGGGAAGGTCAAGGTATCTAAGGGAGACTTCAAGTTCAATCCAAAGCCCTGGGATGAAGCAAGCAGTGTTAGGTTCCTGAGCTGGGAGAAGCTTAGCACCGGCTGCTGGGGAGAGCAGAGAGGGAGAGCCGAGGCCATCAGTGGCTGCGACATGGGCTCTTCTCTGTGGGGCAGGTGGCCTGGGCGCGATGGCCTGGGGCTGGAGGGGCGTTGCCGATGAGGAAGACCCCCCTGCGGAGTGATGCTACCAGACGCCCCTGTGGTCAGATGCACAGGGGAGCAGAGACCACGTGAAGGGCCTAGGCAGGGCTGCACACCAAGCCTGGCAATAGCAGGGGAGGGGCTGGGTGGGCAGGGTGGAGTCCTGGCCAGGAGCACCCTCTTCCCCTGCTGGTCAGTGCTGGGCTTTGTGGGAGTGACTGCCCCCAGAATCAGTACTCTGTGGAAATGTCATTCAACTAAGAATATTGCTTCTCAAAATGACGCTCAAATTTAAAAACTCACACTTATGTGTAATAACCAATAACTTATTTAGCCACTCTCCCTTTTATGAACATTTAAGTCGGCAAAGGGAGAGGAGAGATGCTGCGAGCTTCCACAGCTGCCTGCACAGCTGATCTGCTGTGTCCTTCGGCTACCAGAAGTCAACCAGCCTATGCCTTCGCTCTTGACCTTGTACCTGTTCTTGCTGTTGCATGTTAGAGAACGTGTTGTAGCATGAAGACAAAGAGCTCAGCAGAGCTCACATGAGGATTCAGGAAGATCCACAAGGAGCACGCAGAGGACATCAGCATTGTGACCATCAGGGTGGGACGTCCTCAGAGGAGGCTGCCCAGAAACGAGGCACCTGCTGGCACCAAGTCAGCGCACCTGTCCCTGACCCCAGGTTCTACCGTACACAGTTATTTACTTATTTGAAAGGCAGGATTATGGAGAGTTGGGGAGCAGGAAGGAGGGGAAAGAGAAAAGGAGGGAGGGAGAGAGAGAGGGAGAGAGAGAAAGGGAGGAGGGGAGGGTAGAGATATCGTTCATCCACTGGTTCAGTCCCCAAAGGCCTATCGCAGCAATCAGCACTTGGTTGGGCCAAAGCCAGGAGCCTGGAACTCCATCTGGGTCTCCCTTTTTGGTGGCAGGGGCCCAAGCACTTGGCCATCTTCTGCTGCTTTCTCAGTCATATTAGCAGGGAGCTGGCTCAGAAGAGGAGCAGCCGAGACTTGAACCGGCATCCATATGGGATGCTGGGGGCGGCTTCTCCCATGGAGCCACCACACCAGCCCCTCTACTATCAGATATTTGGGTTGTTTCCAATTTTTTGCTTTAAGGTGGGTGAAAATGCTAAAATTAATGCTTGTGCCTTTGTCTGAAAGCTTTTATTTTCTCAACTATTTCTCATGAATGTATGTACGCAGGTGCACATATAATATATAGTATGGGTCATGCCCGCACACCGGGCCTTCAGGGTCCAGCATCGCCCAGGAGCCCCTCCCCCGTCCAGGGTTCACAGGCTCAGACTCAGTGTGAGTGATGCCACCAGTGCTCCTGGGTCTCCAGCCTGCAGCAGCAGATACCGGGACTTCACAGCCTCTGCAACTGCCCGAGTCACTGCTCACATACATCTCTGTCTCTGTCTGTCTCTGTATATTTACAAGCAGAGAGCTTTTGTAAGCCCAAAACCCAATTTTCTAAATGCTGCAAAATCCAGAACGTTTTGAGCAGTGACATGACACCACAGGCAGGAAATTCCACGCTTGACTTCATGTGGGAGGTTGTAGTCAAGTGCACTACAAATATTATATAAACTTACCCTCTGGAGTCAGCACCATGGCTGTGTCAGTTGTTATGAGTGCCAGTGTTAAGTCCCAGCTGCTCCATTGCCTATCCAGTTCCCTACTAATGAACCTGGGAAAGCAGCAGAAGGTGGCCCAAGAGCTTGGGCCCCTGCAACCCACATGGGAGACCTGGATGGAGTTCCAGGGTCTAGGCTTCAGTCTGGCTCAGCTCTGGCCATTGCAGCCATTGGAGGAGTGAATCAGCAGATGGAAAATTGCTCTCTTTTCTCTCTCTCTCTCTCTCCCTCTCCCTCTCTCTGTAATTCTGCCTTTCAAATAAAACCTAATCTTTTTAAAAATTACTTTCAGGCTTGGATAAGGTAGATAGGAAACATAAATAAAGTTCATGCTACAGTTGAGTGCTATCCTTAAGATATCTCATTATGCATACACGAGTCAATCTTTAAAAAATCCAAAACACTTCTGGTTCCACCATTTTGGATGAAGGATACTCAGCCTGTGTATGTTCTGCCCTTTGGTTCTGATTCTCAGAGCACTGACTAACTCAGTCTTATTGTTTGAATGTTGAGCCATTTGAGAATAAACTGCTGGCACCACAATTCTTTGCATACTGCAGCATTCATCTCTTAGAAATAAAACACATTCTCTAAAAAGCCAATATACAGGGGCCAGTGCTGTGGTACAGTACATTAAAGTCCTAGCCAGCAGCGCTGGCAACCCATATGGGTGCCGGTTTGAGTCCCAGCTGCTCCACTTCTGATCCAGCTCTCTGCTATGGCCTGGGATAGCAGTAGAAGATGGCCCAAGTCTTTGGACCCCTGCACCTGCATGGGAGACCCAGAAAAAGCTCCTTGCTCCTGGCTTCAGATCAGCTCAGCTGTGGCTATTGCAGTCATCTGGGGAGTGAACCAGCAGATGGTTCTCTCTCTCTCTCTCTGCCTCTCCTCTCTCTGTGTAACTCTGACTTTCAAATAAATAAAATAAATCTTTTAAAAAAAAGGAACCAATGTACAATTGTATAATCACCAAGTTCAAGGAACCTAACACTGATACAATAGTATCTCATATGCAGTCCATGCTCAAAGCATTCTTTTTTGTAAATGCCAGTTGCATTTCATTAGTAAGACTACTGCTACAACTCAAAGCTCGCATGGATCATAAACGTTTTGGCCAAGAACATTTTCGTGGTGTCTTAGTCCATTTTCTGTTGCTCTAGCTGAATGCCACAAGCTGGGTAATTTATTTATTTAAAATTTATTTTATTTATTGGAAAGACAGGGCTGGGGCCGGCGCTATGGCTCACTTGGTTAATCCTCTACCTACGGCACTGGCATCCCATATGGGCACCGGGTTCTAGTCCATGTTGCTCCTCTTCCAGTCCAGCTCTCTGCTGTGGCCTGGGGAGGCAGTGGAGGATGGCACAAGTCCTTGGGCCCCTGCACCCATGTGGGAGACCAGGAGGAAGTACCTGGCTCCTGGCTTCGGATCAGCGCAGTTCTGACTGTAGCAGCCATTTGGGAGGTGAACCAACGGAAGGAAGACCTTTCTCTCTATTTGTCTCATTGTCTAACTCTATCTGTCAAATTAAAAACAAAAACAAAAACAAACAAACAAACAAAACAAAGACAGGGTTACGGAGAGGCAAAGGCAGAGAGAGGGAGAGAGGTCTTCCATCCGCTGGTTCGCTCCCCAAGTGGCTGGAGCTAGGCCAGGCAAAAGCCAGCAGCCAGGAACCCCCTTGGGGTCTCCCACGTGGGTACAGGGGTCAAGCATTTAGGCCATCTTCTACTGCTTTTCCAGGCCATAGCAGAGAGCTGTATTGGAAGTGGAGCAGCTGGGAATGGAACCGGTGCCCATATTGGATGCTGGCACTGCAGGCTGCAGCTTTAGTCGCTACCCCATAGTGCCGGCGCCCAGGGCTTGGTAATTTATAAGAAGTAGAGGCTGGTGGAGCTCCTGGTTCTGGAGCTTGGGAAGCCCATAAGCACGGAGCCAGCGTCTGCTCAGCGGGTGAGACAGGGCAAGCAGACAAGCCCCAGTCTCTCTACCACTAACACCAGCTTGGGGCCCCATCCCTGTGACCTCATGTCATCCCAGTGCAGCCCAGAGGCTCCACCTCCAAACATGGTCACCACGCAACTTTGGGGCTGAGTTTCCACACGTGGACCTTGGGGGACACGCTGACACCATAGTGGAGGGAGCAGGGTGTGTGCAAAGCCCGCTTGATCTGCTGTCTCGTTGGGAGGCTGTATTTAGGGATGCTCGGCTCGCACCCCAGCGTGGTAGCCACCATGTCATGGAGCAAAGTGTGGCTCAGTGGGAATCTCTCTCTGTTCCTCAGCAGAGCTTTTCCTCCTGGCTCTGGCATCCACTGATGATCCCCACTTTCCTGATTCCACGACATCCTTCTGTAGAGACGAACAAGCTTTCTCTCATCACCCAGGGCTGCGCTACAGCTGCTCCGAGAAAAGCAGAACAGGGGACTGTGTTTTTTCCCTTTTGTTATGGGTTTCCTGGGTGCATTGGTGTACAAAGGCTGCCATGACTGACCACCAGACACTGGGTGGACACTGCAGAAATGCGTGTCTCACCATGCTGGAGGCAGGAAGTGCAAGGTCAAGGTGCTGGCAGGGCCAATTTCTGGGGAAGCAGGTCTTGGGCTTGCAGCCAGCTGTGCTCTCACTGGGTGCCTGCAAGGCCTCGCCTCTCTGTGCACAATCCTGCTGTCTCTTTCCATTTAGGAAGGGTGCCAGCTTTGCTGCACGAGGGCCTCACTCCTGCCACCTCATCTCATTGCCTTCCTAAAGGCGCTGTCTCCAGGGCCGGCGCTGTGGCCCAGTGGCTTGAGCCCCTGCTTGGGACACCAGCACCCATTCGAGCTCTTGGCTCCTGGCTTCAGCCTGGCTGGGGCCCTGGTTGTTGTGGCCATTTAGGGAACAAACCAGGGGATGGAAGATTATTTTTTTCTCTCTCTCCCTCTCCCTCTTTCTGTTGCTCTCTCTGCCTTCCAAACAAACAAACAAATTTGGAAAAGGCCCTGTCTCCAAACACAGCCACAGGGGGTTAGGACTTCTACCTACAGTCTTCCGAGGCAGGGCATAATTCAGTCCACAGCACAGGAGCAGGGGCTGTGTGAAAATCTTCTAGCAAGGGCAGACGAGACTTTCATGCCCCCCCACCTCACACACACACACACACACACACACACCATGTGATCTGCTCTAATGATACCTCCTAGGAATCACCCCATTGCTTTGTGTAGCTGGGTAGTACCCTACCGTGTGAATGGACCGTAGTTCATTCAACCAGTACCTCAAGGAGCACTGAGGCTCTTGCTAACCTTTGAATGCTACAGGTGATGTCAGAATGAATAGCTTTACATTGCGTTTGATTCGTGAGGGTGTGGCTGCAGCGCAGGTTCCAGGATGTGTCATTGCTGCTGTAAAAGGCACGCGCTCTGGTGATTTCTTAGGTATTGCCAGTTCTCCTCTCTAAGTGCCACTTTGCCTCCCATAAGCAACATATCAAAGGGCTCCTTTCTTTACAGCTCCACCAAGAGAGTGTGGCATCCAAATGCAGCGTCTGGACCATTGCCAATCTGATAGGTGAGAGGTTGGATTTCAGGGCAGTCTTTTTTTTTTTTTCTTTTTAAAGAAAGCTTTTATTTAATGAATACAGATTTCATAGGTACAGCTTTAGGAATATAGCAGTTCTTCCCCCCATACCAGCTGCCCCACCCCCATTCCTTTTTTTTTTATTTAATAAAATTTGTAAATTTACAAAGTACAACTTTTGCATTGTTGTGGCTTCCCCCCCAACCTCCCTCCCACCCGAAGCCATCCCATCTCCCACTCCCTCTCCCATCCCACTCTTCATCAAGATTCATTTTCAATTATCTTTATATACAGAAGATCAACTTAGTATATACTAAGCAAAGATTTCAACAGACTGCACCCACACAACCGCACAAGATATAGAGTACTGTCTGACTAGTAGTTTTACTGTTAATTCTCATAGTAAAACACATTAAGGACAGATATCCTATGTGGGGAGCAGGTGCACAGTGACTCTCGTTGTTGATTTAACAATTGACACTCTTATTTATGAAGTCAGTAATCACCTGAGGCTCTTGCCATGAGCTGCCAAGGCTATGGAAGCCTGAACTTATTTAGTCAAGGCCATATCGCCATATCACAGTGGAGATTCCTTCCTCCCTTCAGAGAAAGGTGCCTCCTTCTTTGATGGCCCGTTCTTTCTGCTGGGATCTCATTCACCAAGATCTTTCATTAAGGTCGTTTTTGCCACCGTGTCTTGGCTTTCCGTGCCTGCGAGACTCTCATGGGCCAGATCCGAATGCCCCAAGGGTTGATTCTGAGGCCGGAGTGCTGTTTAGGGCATTTGCCATTCTATGAGTCTGCTGTGTATCCTGCTTCCCCTGCAGGATGATTCTCTCCCTTTTAATTCTATCCTTCATCATTTCCAGACACTGGTCTTATTTGTGAAATCTCTTAGACACTTAATCTATCTTTTTGATCAATTATGAACTTAAACTGATCACTTTAACAAGTGAGATGGCATTGGTACATGCCTCCTTGATGAGATTGAATTACCATTGGAGATAAGTCCAAGTGAGCATGTGCCAAACTGTACATCTCCTCCCTCTCTTATTCCCACTCTTATATTTAACAAAGATCACTTTTCAGTTAATTTTAAATGCCTAAGAATAATTGTGTGTTAATTACAGAGTTCAACCAACCCACCCTCATTCCTGTCCCACTTCCTACCCCCTCTCCCATCCCATTCTTCATTAAGATTCATTTTAATTAACTTTATATACAGAAGACCAACTCTATACTAAGTAAAGATTTCCACATTTTGCACCCACACAGACACACAAAGTATAAAGTACTGTTTGAAGATTAGTTTTACTATTAATTCTCTTAGTACAACTCATTAAGGACAAAGGTCCTACATGAAGAACAAGTGCACAGTGACTCCTGTTGTTGATTTAAGAGCTGACACTCTTATGCATGACATCAGTGATCACCCCAGGCTCTTATCATGAGCTGCCAAGGCTATGGAAGCCTCCTGAGTACACAAACTCTGTCAGCATTTAGACAGGGCCATAATCAAAGTGGAAGTTCTCTCCTCCCTTCAGAGAAAGGTACCTCCTTCTCTGATGGCCCCTCCTTTCCATTGGGGTTTCACTCACAGAGATCCTTCGTGTAGATCCTTTTTTGCCACAGTGTCTTGGCTTTCCATACCTGAAATGTCAGGGTGGTCTTAACCCACAGCTCTGACTGTGAATAAGACACAGCACCTTTTAAAGCCCTTTTGAATCATCTCTTCTGTTCTTTGCCCATGATTTACCAGATTCTAGTCTAGTTTTTTTTTTTTTTTAAATGTAATGCAACTCTTTCTTGATACAAGCAATCGCTTTTTACTTGCATCTATCAGAGAGATGTAAAATAAAAGATCAAACCAACAAGGACACATGGCGACACCGTGATGGCTCCCTTACCTCTCAACTTGCCTTGTGACCAGGGCTGAAGGGCATCTGGCCCACAGGGTCTGCGTCTGGGTGGCCCTGTTGGGGAACTGCAGGTGGAGCTTGAGATCCAGTCAATCTACAGCAAGCTAATTTTTAAGTCGGCGCTTGTGTACGGCCCACAGAAGACGCTATAAATATCCCAGTGACCCCTGGTAGAAGGGAGGTCCCCTGACCCTTTGCATTCTAAGCTTCCTTCCAAGGCCCTCTGGAGCCTACCGGAACATTTTGGCACCAGTCCATCAATTCATCCTTTTTTTTTTTTCAAACTCTCGGCCAGTCCGCCGATTTTGTCAGAACGCGGTGTTTATGAAACAGAGGTTGCAGTGTTGATACCCATATGTGCCGCCGGCTCTGCACTGAGAAAGCTGTCCCCCAGGCAGCAGTGGGGGCTGCCCAGCTGCCTCACACCGAGACACACGTGGGGACGGACAGGCAATGCGTCATCCACAAAGGCAGTTCACCCAGGGCGGATGCCCCTGCTCTGGGCTCTTTGGAGCCTGCAATTTCATTGGGAGGTCAGCAGCCGGCGAGGAGACTCACAGGCCGAGCTGGAGCCTGCGGCGCTCCGCACTGCATTGCCCTCAAGCTGGCTGCCCTCAGTGTGTGTGTGTGGCGGGGGCGAGGGAGCTGAGGCTCGCCAATCGATCCCAAGAGCAGCCCTAAAACCACGTGTGAAGTCCCTGTATTACTCACTGACTGGGGCACAACAAACGACCCCCGAATGAAGGATTTACGCTGACAATAGACACATACAAGGGTACTTCCCAAAGGTCCATGGAGGGGCCAGTGCTGTGGTGTAGTAGGTTAAACCTCCACCTGCAGTGCCGGCATCCCATATGGGCTCCACTTGCCATCCAGCTTCCTGCTAATGCACCTGGGAAACCAGTGGAAAACAGCCAGAGTCCTTGGGCCCCTGCTCCCACATGGGAGACCCAGAGGAAGCTCCTGGCTCCTGGCTCCGGATCGGCTCAGCTCTGGCTGTTGTGGCTGTTTGGGGAGTGAACCAGAGGATGGAAGACCTCTCTCTCTCCCCCTCTCTCTGTAACTGTGTCTTTTAAATAAATAAAATAAATTTTTTTTAAAAAAAATTGAAAATATAGATGATAAAGTAACATGTTAAGAGACCTAAGAAAACACTTAGATGATTCCAGAATGTGGGGCAATCAGTGACTGGGCTGGAGTCCCGACAAAGTCAATGTCAAAGGACTGGTGACCTGGGGTCTTCAGGTCAGTTGCCTGCTTTTGTAAATAGAGTTTGTTTGAACATAGTCATGCTTATTAGCTTGGGTGTTGCCTGGGACAGCTGTTGTGCTATTATGACACATTTGAGTGAGTGCAATGGAAACAAGTTTTCTTCTGCAAACCAAAAACATTTGCTCTCTGTCCCCTAACAGGAAGCTTGTTGACCCCGATCTAGATGGAAAGAGATGACTAACTCTTCTGCTTCCAGCCATGATAGGGTAGCTAGCGCTGGCAAGCCATCCCGCTGTACCCAACTGAAAAAAATAAATAAAGGAAATAACTGGTTTTGGACACGAGAAAACTGACAGCACAGGGCTGTACTACAAGGGAGAAAGGAGACAAATCATCCAGGCTCTTCTGGCAGAGCCATTTGCTGGATCCCTACCCCAGGGAAGGGGAACCCAAGCAACATGCAGAGGTCTCCCCGAACAGCAGAAGCACAGATGCTGGAGCTGGGGGGTAGAGACACGAGGGCTGTCACATAAAGAGTTCCAGGCTGCAGAGTTCCCCTGGAGAGTCTTGGCTAAATGCCACCCCCTGCACGAGCAAGGGAGAAACCGTATGTGGTTCACAATGTAACCACCAAGCAAAGTTAGGCTGGAAGGGAGCTGGCCGCTACCTGGCTCCTGGAGCTCACGCAGAGCTGGGAGGGACACGATTTTTCCCACCAGCCACCACGCAAAGGCCTCAGTGAACACCATGTGTTACAGTTAAGGACCCGGAAGCTCACGCCTCAGTTTTAGGACTCAACTAGTCTGAAATAAAAGCTACTATAGATCTGCCAAACAGGAAAAAAGTCAACCCACAGATCCATTAGCTGCCTGCCAAAGCCAAACTCAGCTGTCTTTAAAGGAAACGTAGATGCCTCCAACATCTGATCCCACGTGGATTTTTCATTTTATCAGTTGCTTCTTCTGGATCTACTAACCTTTATCAAGCACCACACTTTTTGGTGAAAGACTAAATGTTTTCCCCAGGGATCGGGGACAGGGAAAAGGAGCCTTGTACCACTGCTTCTATTCAGCGCATGTCTGTGGTCTTAGCCAGGGCAAAAAGTCAAGGAAAAGAAAAGAAAAAAAGGGCACGTACTGGAGAGGAAGAAGTAAAACAGCACCTTGACAATGGAAAATCTCAAGGATTCTGTAAAAAGAGCTACTAAAACCAAACCCAAAAAGCGACCCTAGCAAGGACACAGAACACCTGTCAAAATACACAATCAGTACAATTAGAAAATGAAATCAAAACGGAACTACTTACAATGTCAAGGATGAATGTTTTAGGATAAAATAGATACACACAACACTTAAGGATATTTTTAGAAGTTTGTTGGGGGTTCCATTGGTAGGTGCCAGTGCAGAGAGGTCTCTGAGCAGCCACCGCCCTGCTGGCCTGGGTACTCTCAAGCCCAGGGTCGCCCCAGAGCCCCTGCAACCAGCGCAGCACCAGGCAGCAGTGGCCAGGTGTCCTCGCTGCAGTGTGGGGGGACAAGGTCAGGGCATCGAAGGTGTTGGGAATAGTAAAATGGCGCAATGTAAGAAACAGCTGTGGCTTCTTCAACAGGAAGGACTCCAGGGAAGAGGTATTTGTACAGCAGACTGCCTCAAAGATCGAGAATGGGGGAAAGAAGACCAAGCCCAGCCTCCCGCCTTGTCGCAAGGAGAGACCCCATGGGCGTGGACCTCAGCATCCAGCCCGCCAGTGCAGGGTGCAGAGGGCTGCCGCCGACGGGGTGCAGGGGAACACTGCAGATCTGTGATACAGAGTGTTTCCTGGGGGTATAGGCCTCGCTCCCCCAGAGGTCCTCCTCCCCAGTACAGGGCGAGGACAACCAAGGAGGTGAGACCCCAGGCCAGCCGCAGCCGATCCACCTGCTGAAAATCCCTGAGCAGGGCGCCACTGAGGAAATGCCTGCAGCCACCTCTGCCATCACCCGGATTAGTCACCCAACAAGAAGACGTAAACAACACACAGCGATAGGAGATAAGTGAAAGATCGGTGGTGAGGACTGGAAGTGCTTGCTTTCTGCCGGTTGACCAGATCCCCAGAACTATCTGCCTTACCTATGCAGCATGTCGGGCCTGCACTGTGGCATAGCGCATAAAACTACCACCTGCAGTGTCAGAATCACTTGTGGGCGCTGGTTCGAGTCCTGGCTGCTCCAGTTCCGATCCAGCTCCCTGCTAATGCACCTGGGATAACAGTGGAAGATGACCCAAGTGCTTGGGCCCCTGCACCTGTGTGGAAGACTGGGCAGAAGCTCCTGGTTTCTGGCTTCAGATTAGCCCAGCTCCAGCCATTGAGGCCATCTGAGGAGAGTGAACCAGCGGATGGAAGATCTCTCTCTCTTTCTCTCTGCCTCTCTGCCTTTCAAAGAAATAAATAAATCTTAAAAAAGAAAATGAAAACTCAAGGTGCTGACTTCAAGAAAATATTGGTAATATGCAAACCTGGCAAAGGACTCATATGTATGTGCTAATGATAAAAACTCAACCTACTTTTTGAAAAGGCAGAACACTTGAGAAGACAGCCTACTGAAAGAATGAGCAGATGATAAGCACATGAACCATCTCTAGGTGTCTGGGAAAGGCAGATTAAAACTTCATACATATACCACTATTCACCCACAAAAATGGCGAAAAGTAAAGGATGGAGGACGGCAAGCATCGGTGAGGATGTGGGGAAACGGAAACTCTGCATTGCTGTTGGGAGTTCAAAATGTTATCAACACTGTGGAGACAACTTGGCAGCTTCTGATAAAGTTAAATGCACACGTACGTGTTCCAGATTTTTACACAAGAGAAATGAAAGCATATGGCTGCAAGAAAGAATTGTGCAAGAATTTCATTGATGTTTTAATCATAATAGCCTAAAACTGGAAATGATCCAAATGTTCATCAATGGATGGATGGATACGCAAGCTGTGGTCTAGTCACATAATAGAACACTGCTCAGCCATAAAAAGGATCAGATGCTCACATGTGCAGCAACATGGATGAATTGCGAAAACATACTAAAGGGAACCAGCTTGAATTAGAAAGCTTTTGGCCAGACAAAACTCTCTATAGTAATGGAAATCAGGTCAGCAGTAGTCTGGGGTGGGGTTGGGGATGACTCCCAGAGTAATATGTTGCGAATGGGGAGTGAGCAAGCTTTTTCTGTGTTTTGATTGAGATGCTGGTTATAAGGGTTATAAATTTTTTTGAAAACTCATCAGACTGTATACTTACAATACATGCATTGCATTAAATGTTAATTAAATTTTACTTCAGCAAAGATTTTTTTTTAAAAAAAATAGACCACAGGGAAATAATAACCAAATGTAACGTGTGATTCCCAAATGTATGCTGATTTGGCAAAAACAAAACCATAAAAGATATTTTTAGTATGACTGGGAAATGTTGAACAAGGCTTGCCTAGTGGATGGTGTGTGGCTTCTACTCTTAGGCATGATGTGGCTAGACAGAAGCATCTCACTTCTAAAGCTTAGGCCATCCATGCTGAAGTGTTTTCATCCCTACTGCTGAAGCAAACCTGGCAAATGTTAAGATTGTTGAGGAAGATGGGGGTGATGGAGATTTTCATTGTACTTTCAACTTTTCTGACTTCTCAACATTTCAAGACCACGTTCCAGAAAAGAATAGTAATAATCGGGGGAAGTAGCTCATGCTGGGGTGTTAGGGGTTGCCCAGAAGTCTGCACATTCTTCCTTAGAGGATGACACTTAGGAAGTCGTGGCTAGGGCCATATGTCCTCTAGGTTCTGCTCTGTGCTTGTTTTTGAACAGAATCCCAGGAGCAAACACATTATAGAAGTTTGGTGGGAAGCCACGTGTGTGCAGTGGGAGGCTGGCCCTTCTCTGCCGAACAGCACTGTGGTTGGCCAGCTCTGGTCATCTATTGACTCTACTTTGCCAGGCTTGCTGTGGGCTAGGCACTTACCTTATCGCTGTACCTAATCCTTGACACAACTCTTGGGGAAATATTATTACATAAAATTTTTTTTTTGATAGGCAGAGTTAGACAGTGATAGAGAGAGAGAGAGAGAAAGGTCTTCCTTTTCCGTTGGTTCACCCCTCAATGGCCTCCGCGGCTGGCATGCTGCGCCGATCCGAAGCCAGGAGCCAGGCATTTCCTCCTGGTCTCCCATGCAGGTGCAGGGCCCAAGCACTTGGGCCATCCTCCACTGCCCTCCCAGGCCACAGCAGAGAGCTAGACTGGAAGAGGAGTAACCGGGACAGAATCCGGTGCCCCAACCAGGACTAGAACCTGGGGTGCTGGCGTCGCAGGCAGAGGATTAGCCAAATGAGCCGTGGCACCGGCCGGGAAATATTATTATTTCTGTTTTATAG
The DNA here is from genome assembly GCF_033115175.1 of Lepus europaeus. Taxonomy (NCBI): domain Eukaryota; kingdom Metazoa; phylum Chordata; class Mammalia; order Lagomorpha; family Leporidae; genus Lepus; species Lepus europaeus. Next base: position 58,966,685 of record NC_084841.1, read on the forward strand.
AAAAAGAGAAAAGTCAGAGAGATATGGAAACTTTCCCTGCGTTAGAGTAAGGGGCAGGGTTGGTTTCAAGTCTAAGCAAAATCTCAGGAGGCCTTAGAGGCTGGTCTTGATTTTACCATTGTCTGACTGTGTGACTTAGGAAGGGCAACACATAAACTTCTTCCTCTTCTTCTTCTTCTTCTTCTTTTTTTTCTTTTGACAGGCAGAGTTAGAAAGTAAGAGAGAGAGAGACAGAGAGAAAGGTCTTCCTTCTGTTGGTTTACCCTCCAAATGGCCGCTACGGCCAGTGCGCTGCACCGTTCCGAAGCCAGGAGCCAGGTGCTTCTCCTGGTCTCCCATGGGGTGCAGGGCCCAAGGACTTGGGCCATCCTCCACTGCCTTCCCGGGCCACAGTAGAGAGCTGGACTGGAAGAGGGGCAACCGGGACAGAATCCGGTGCCCCGACCGGGTCTAGAACCTGGAGTGCCGGCGCCGCAAGGCGGAGGATTAGCCAAGTGAGCTGTGGCGCCAGCAATGCATAAAACTTCTATGAGTCTCTGACTTTTTCTTAAAATGAGGAGGATAGGCAAGATGGTATAGATCTCCTCTGTACTACAATGTGGTCCCTCACTGTCTGTGGTGATGTGGTGGCTGAGTGGAGAAATGTAAGCATACAATCACATTGAATTTCAAAGCCTCATAGACAGAAAGTGAAATATCTCAATGGCATTTTTGATATTGATTACTTTTTTAATGATAACATTTTGTATATATCAGAGGGAGTTAAATAAACTATAACATAAAAAAAAAAAGTTTGGTGGAAAGGCGGGCTGCTGTGGGACACCCTTGCTGGAGCACGGCTGACCTCCCAGCTTCCTGGGCTTCTCTCTAGGGCAGGCAAAGTCTCCATAGGTTGAGTCAGGACCACAGGCCTGTGGGCAGTGGCTGGCTCCACTTTTCCCCTGTCCTTTGTGGGAGGGAGGTGAATGGTTAACCAGTCACCCACCCCTGGCATTCTTCAGCCCATCACTGCACCTGCACAGAGCACTCCCCAGCTGAGTTCTGTAAGTCAGGCTGAAAGTCTCATAGCCGAGTCATGGGACAGAAGGCCCAAGTGACCCGGATTGCTAAACATGAAAACCAAGTCCACACGGGCTCCTAAGTATGTACACATATGCAGGGGTGTGTTCATACTCCTTGCCGCCAGAGACACATGGCCCAGAGCCTCGGGCTGGTGAGGTCTTGGAGATGATGAAAGAAAGGTAAGAAACCTGGCAGGGTTGCCTTAGGCAGGTGCACCTCTAGCAAGTAGGGAGGTGGAGCTGTAAAGGGGCGGGAGCTAGAATCTGGCAGGGGGAGGAGAGGAGAAGCAGACTGGTCTGCACCTGGATAGGGGAGGGAGCTGAGCCCAAGCAGAACGCGAGGCAGATGGTGTAGCTGTTACAGAGATGTCCTGGACACTAAGGGCAGGAAGAAGTTCTCCAGTTCTGGCTGCTTCGTGGGCCTTGGGGCTTGGGGCCAGAGCAGCCTCCTGGGCGGGGGTAGGGGTGGGCGGGTCGGGGAGTGGAGGTGGTGGAGGCAGAGGTCCGGAGTGCTGTGGAGAAGGCTGGGGCGGTGCTGTGCTGTGCCGGCTGCAGGAAGCTTCCAGGTACGGGGATTGGAGGAGACGCTCGGCAGGCATCGCAGTGTCTGGAGACACGAATGTGCTTGAGGTGGAGCGGAGACGTGGCGGCAGGGGGGCAGTGAGGAGATCGAGGCAGAGGGGTGAGCTCATAACCCAAGAAGAGACTCCTGAGCGTCGACCACACGGAGGTGTTTTGAGACCCCCAGGGAGGACTCCAGGGCCACACGGAAGGCTTCTCCAATGGACTTTCTGCACATACACCCCGGGAGATGAGAACCCAAAACACAAGCCTCAATTTACGCATGGGTGTGAGTCTAGGCCGACTTCTAGTTACAGTTCATTTTGGGAGAGAACCAGAGGGAGGGAAGGGAAGACGTAAGAGCCGAGCCACGGAGTGATGGAGAGATGTAGCAAAAGTCACAAGGCAGAGAAAGACACAGAGAACACAGGAGAACCGTCCAAGAGATGGGCAAGAGTCCCTCTTCTCATTTCATTATCTACTTGGAACACTCACATAACCCCGAATTCACCATTGTAATTGTTTTTAGTGGGCAGCTCAGTGCCATCAAGGACACCCACAAGGCTGTGCTGCCACCACCACCAGCCATGGCCAGAACTTTACTCAGGTCACTGCCACTCATACCCCACTAACCAGGGATTAGTCACTTGGCCACATCTAGCTGGAAGGGATATGGAGATGAAATCTGTTCTCTTATGGGAGGCATTTAGCCTGGTAGCTCAGCTACTAGTTAGAAAGGCCATAGCCTACACTGGAGTGCCTGGGTTCAATGCCCACCTGCAGCCTTGCTCGACTCCAGCTCCCTGCTTAAGGCAGACCCTGAGAGGCCACAGTGATGGCTCTAGTAATTGTGTCCCTGGCGCCTACGTGGATGAGTTCCTGGCTCCTGGGTTCAGCCCTCCAGCTGTATGGGCATTTAGGGAGTGAACCAGGGATAGACACTGTCTTTCTCTGGGTCTCTCTCTGCTCCTCAAATAAAAACAATTAAGAAAAATGCACTCTCTACTCAATTACATACCCAGCTAAAATGTGAAGCTTCTTCCCTCGTCAAGGAAAAAAAAAGGCGTCCCCAACACCCCTCTCCTCACTCCGTCCAGAAGCAGCTCTGCTCTGTTGCCCATTTGCACAGCATTTCATTTGTTCTCTTGTCACTGTGCCCTTTCTGCACCTGCCAGCTGTTCCAGGTGCCTGGAAGACACACAGCACACAGCCCTTTAAATTGCCAAGGATGTGGGACTGCACTGTGGTTCAGCTGCCGCCTGCAACACTGGCATCCCATAGGTGAGTGCTGGTTCCAGCTCTAGCTGCTCCACTTCTAATCCAACTCCCCAGGAAGGCCCAAGGGCTTGATCCCCTGCCACCAGCGTGGGAGACCTGGATGGAGTTCCTGGCTCCTGCCTTCAGCTTGGTCCAACCCTGGCTGTTGGGGCCATTTAGGGAGTGAACCAGCAGATGGAAGATCTCTCTGTCTACATATATATCTCCCTCTCTGTCACTCTTTCAAATAAATCTTTAAGAAACAAAAAACAAATAAATTGCTGAGCATGGGTCAGTGTGAGATCTTAGCACATGATCTTAGCCCATCTTCTGGGAAGATGGAGTATGGGTCAATTTCTTTAAACAAAAAATAATTTTCTTTACCTCATTAGAAACACCTGCATATATAAAGGAATATTTTAATGAATATTTTGGTGAAATAATTATTTTCAAGACATTGGCCACTCCTCAATCTGTCTGTCACGCGATCATGGACTCACACTCTCAGCTTGGCATGGGGCTGGCTGTCAGGGACATTTAACCAGGTATCTCTGCTCTTACTGCTGAAGCCACAGTTCTAAGGAGGGGCCAGGCCAGAGTTCTGATCGCGTCTCCCAGGCTGGCTCTTCCTGATTCTATTACTATATATAATATAGAAATCACCTCCAAAGTCAGCAGCTTGCAGCAACCTAATTATTCTATTATCTCTCATAAATGATGGCTCTGTGGGTCAGGGATGAAGAGAGGCCTTGGCTGGTCCCCTGCAGGGAAGGCTCTGAAATGCCCTTGTGATTCCGTGCTGGCTGGAGCTAGAGCAGGGTCCAGCCACGCGCTCCTCTGTGTGGCCCTTGGCCCTCGCCGTGTGGCCTCCCCATGTAGGCTACTTTGGGCTTCCTCACAGCGGGGCAGGCAGCTGGCTCACCTGGCAACCAAAGGCCTCCAGAATGAGTGACCCAGAACAGTGTGCAAGCTGTGCTGTGTGACGTAGGCTCGCCTGGGGTTTCCAGGCTGCTCTAAGAGGCAGTCACAAAAGCCCACCAGGTTCAAGGGCAGGGAACTCACTCCCGCCTCCCCACCTCCTTGTAAGAGCTGTGTCAAGGCAACAATGCCAGCAGAGGCTGTGGACCGGACAGTGCTCTGTCACAGCTGTCTTGGGGACAGGTCGTCTACACCAGCTTTGACCTAGGGGGAGCCTCATAAGCTCCAGAAAACATGAGGGGGAACCCATACAGTAACTTAAAGTTTCTAAGCGTGCTAGCTCTTGCTCATCTCTCTCTCTCTCTCTCTCTCTCTCTCTCTCTCTCTTTTTGACAGGCAGAATGGACAGTGAGAGAGAGACAGAAAGGTCTTCCTTTGCCATTGGTTCACCCTCCAATGGCCGCTGCGGCTGGCGCACTGCACTGATCCGAAGGCAGGAGCCAGGTGCTTCTCCTAGTCTCCCATGGGGTGCAGGGCTCAAGCACTTGGGCCATCCTCCACTGCCTTCCTGGGCCACAGCAGAGAGCTGGCCTGGAAGAGGGGCAACCGGGACAGAATCCGGTGTGCCAGCGCCACAGGTGGAGGATTAGCCTATTGAACCATGGAGCCAGCCTCTCTCTCTCTCTCTCTCTTTTTAAGATTTATTTATTTGAGAGAGGCAAAGTTACAGAGAGAGAGAGGGAGAAACAGAGAGAGAGGTCTTCCATCTGCTGGCTCCCTCCCCAAATGGCCAGAGCTGGGCTGATCCAAAGCCAGGAGCCAGGAGCTTCCTCCAGGTCTCCTACGTGGGTACAGGGGCCCAAGCACTCGGGCCATCTTCAACTGCTTTCCCAGGTCACAGCAGAGAGCTGGATTGGAAGTGGAGCAGCCGGGTCACGAACTGGTGCCCATATGGGATGCCGGCACCGCAGGCGGGGGCTTAACCCGCTACACCACAGTGCGGGCCCCTGCTCACCTCTTAAATTTGGAAATGAAGAGGCCGCGGTCTGGAGAGAACTGGCCTCATCATGGGAGAGGAGAAGTCTTGGGCTGTGACCTTCTCCTTGGAAGTGAAAGCACGGCAGCAGCGGCGGCACGGCGAGGCATCTGGAAGCGGTCTCCGCAGGCTCTGAAATCGGCCACGGTGGTTTGTAAGGAGGAAGCTACCGAGAGCTGGTTTTCCTAAAATACGATCATGCCGGTCAGACTCATTTCGGGTCACAAGGAACGGAAAGCCAGCGAGGGTCGTTCCAGGGAAGAGGGGGCTGGGGTGGGGTGTAGGTTACTGTGTGTGCAGCCATTGAGGGAGGCGACAGTGACAGCTCAGGGAGACTGAGCGGTTTATCCTGTCAGCCGCGTGCCATTCTCTTGGGGACAGAACTGCGTTTTCCTTCCTCTGGCACCAGTCTTCCACTTCCGCAGTTTCTGCTCTGGGTTTTGTGCAGCCCCTTCACGCTCCTGTCTTCCTCTCATCACGGCCCTCCTATGCCAGCCAAAAGCCTCAAGGTGCGTCTCCCTCTGCAGCAATTTTAGCAATTTTGAACCTGACCACACAGGATAAAAGCTTTTATTCATCCCAGCTGGCTCGAGACTGGTCCAGTTTCAGCGCTGCAAGTCTTACCTCCAAGGAACCCCCTTGGTCCCAAGAAAGCCAGGATGCGTGGCCACCCCACGCCTTGCCAGGAGCCAGGCAGCTGGGAGAGGGAGGGTGAGCCGGTCAGCTGGCCTCCGGCAAGGCCACGGTTCTCCAGCAGGGGTAGGGAGCTGCTCTGAGGAGGGGAGGAGTTGGGCGGGCAGGGATCCACCCCTCCACTTCAAGCTGTGGCAAACAGCTCCTCTTGAGCCTCAGGTTCTCCATCTGCGAAATGGGAGGACTACACCAGGGTTTGTTTCCCTGTTCTAATTTTGTTCTGGAACTTTGGGTCCAGGGAGCCATCATGTTCTTCAAGTCGTAATCTGCTGTCGTCATTAGTAGAGTGAATTGGTTCCTCCCCTCCCTTCTCTCCCCCCTCTCTCTTCCCCCTCCCTCTTCCCCTTCTCCTCACCCTCCCCGCCCCCTCCTCACTCCCAGCACACACCCCTGTCTCTCTGACATCAATGTGGAAGATATTTATCCTTGAGCATATCTGCAGTTTTATAAGATTTATTGTGTGTGTGTGTTTTACATTTACATACATTATATTACGCTACAGCCCTTGCTGGGTTCCCAGCATTTTATTTGCAAACATCTCCAGGCTGCTGGCTGTGGCCTCCAAGGCTGCTTCCCCAGGACCCTTTGTGAACCTTGTTTACGATTGCAGAGTGCTCTGTAACTCAGTTCCTGCCTGTTTTAATCAAATTATCCCCGAGTTTGCTAGAGTTACCGAGGGGACGAGAAGGGATTGCCCCGAAGCTGTGTGTCTTCTGGTTCCCCCAGATCACCCCAGAGAGGGCATCAGAGGGGCCTTCCCTGAGGGTGGGACAGCAGGGCGGGCGGTGTGTGCACCTGCGGGCGCTCTTCCCGGGATAGCGTTCTCAAGCGAGGGCGCCCAGGCTCGGGCTCAGTCATCCTCTGGGGCCCCGGCCGGAGGTGGCCTGGGACGGTGCGTGCGTGCGCACGGCACCAGCCTTCTCCTCCTGGCGGGGGGGTTGGGGAGGGAGGGACGTGCGGCTCTGGCAAGGCCCGGGAGCCCCCGGGCCGGCCCGCCCAGAGAGCTCCTGCGGTGGTTCGCGGAGCAGGGTCTCTGCTGAGCGGCTCCCTTGGTGGCATTGAGGCTGCAGGAACCGTGTGGGGCCTGGGACCGCACGCGGGTGGGGCGCAGCTGTGGGAGCAGCCCCTGGTGTCACCGCCTGCTGACAACCGACGCCGGGAGGAGGATTCCGGTCCCGCAGCCGCGCCGCGCTGGGTGGCCTGCGCCTCCCCTCCAGGGCTGGAGGCCCCGCAGTCGGGAGCTCTCCCGCGCTGTCCAGCGAGCCCCGGGAAGCCCTCAGCAGCTCCCCTGCAAAGCCTGGGGAATGGCACGGGGGTGCGGGGCTTGCGGTTCCTCCAAGCACAACGCCTCGCCGCGACGTGGCACCGGTTCCCCGGACGCTGTGGCTATGCCCCGCGAAGAAACCCTCAAGCAAGGGCACGGTCCCAGCAGAGGCGCCCTCCTGACCTCGCGGCTGACTCAGGTGCACAGGCCTGGCGATTTCAGCTTGTACAGTGTGGGGAGTGCTCCGGGGGAGGCCAGTGCGCTGGAGCACGCACGCAGTTTTCTGAAAAGTCTCTGACCCCAAGAATCAGAGCGGGTCACCTCTGCCTTCAGACCCGGGAGCAGGCTGCCCCCACACTCTGGCAGGGCCACCATCAGGGTCTCCTGCCAAGGACCTGGGTGTTCCTGGGCCCGAGGACCCAGCAGAAGGATCCGTGACGCCCAGCAGATAAAACAATGGTCGCTGGCGGGCAGGGGCTGGCGCTGTGGCGTAGAGGGTCAAGCTGCCTCTGCAGTGCCGTCATCCCGTAGGGGCGCTGGTTCGAATTCCAGCTGCTCCACTTCCTATCCTGTTCCCTGCTAATGCTCCTGGGAAAGCAGTGGAAGATGGCCCAAGGCCCCTGCACCCACGTGGGAGGCCTGGAGGAAGCTCCTGGCTCCTCGCTTTGGATCGGCTCAGTTCTAGCTGATGCAGCCATTTGGGAAGTGAACCAGTGGCTGGAAGACCTTTCTCTCTCCCACTCTCGCTCCACCTCTTCTCTAACTCTGCCTGTCAAATAAATAAATTTTTTTTTTTTTTAAAGAAAACAGATGACACGGCAGGATGATGCCTGAGCAGCTAGATGATTGAAACATGAATTTGTCACTTGACCAAACTTTTCTTAAAGGCGTTCAAAGCACACACACACATGCATACACACACACAACTTCCACAAAGCAATTTACTTCACACCACAATGTGTCCAATCAAATATTTTGCTCAGAAATACATGACCATACTAAGTTTCACTTTTCACTGTAGCTCTCCGATAACCCCTGGAAAGCCTGTTTTTATGGTTTTACTGTCATTCCTTATTCGTCTCTTTGAAGTATAATCATTGCAAAATTACAGTTTGCAACCAGGAATGCGGATTGGTGGTTAAAAACAGGAAGCTTAATGTGTAAGGCTGAGAAGCAGCGAAAATATGCAAGAAACTTGGGAAAACTGAGAACCTGACATTGCTGATCGTGATGGAGTGTTCTCCCCTGGGACCGCAGAGAGCTTGCCACTAAAGGAGAGTGAGGTGACGAGCCAACCGCAAGTGAATGAGTTGCACAAACATGGTCAGTCCAGCATCTTGGGATGTACTTGGATGTCTACATGGAGAAAATCAGCCACTATCGGAATAAAGAGAGAGAAGTCCATGTCCCTCTGCAGGAAACTGTCATTTCCAAAGAGAGAGGTGCTAACCCCTGCCGGCCCCTATGTTCACCTGCGATAGGACCTTGCCTTTCCTCCACAGAGAGGAACTCATTCCCTCCCCTTTGTATCCAGCCTGGGTTAGTGATTTGCTTGGGTGGTAGAATGGACTGAAAGTGATATTCTGAGACTTTCCAAGAAGATATATTGCAGCTTCCTGGAGCACTTGCTCTAAGGTTGCACCTTCTTGAAACTCAGTCTCCATGCTGGGAGAAGCCACCTGCGAAGATGCCAGGCCTGAGCTGCCGGCCGTAGGCGTCAGCCGCATGAATGAAGCCATCTTGCGTGGCCAGCTCCATTGAGCGTGCAGGTAACTGCAGCCCTGGCTGTCTGTCCGGTCAATCCCAGTTGTGGAACCAGTGTTTGAGCCATGACATCTTAGGCAGTTTGGCCGATGGGAATAGATACCTGGAACACCCTCCTAGTTCTCTTTCCTAATATATTGTGTGTTCTCTCAGTGATACCTTAGGCACAGAATTTAACAGGTATCATTTTCCTCCTGACAAATGGCACGGTACTAAGCCCTCATCTCACTTGGCTTGTTTTTCAACCAACAACACATCTCACAGATTAGTCCATGCCTGTTTATATAGAGATGGGTTTCTCTGTAAAGGTGGCAGGGGACTCATTGTTAATTGTCATCATTGATTCAACCAGTCCACTAGTGACCAAAGTTCAGAGTTTTCCAGCACCCTCTCCCCATACTTTGGTCCCACAGACTGTGATTTGTTATCTATTCTGCTAAAATTATCTTGTACGGGGCCGGCACCATGGCTCACTTGGTTAATCCTCTGCCTGTGGCGCCAGCATCCCATTTGGGCACCAGGTTCTAGTCCCAGTTGCTCCTCTTCCAGTCCAGCTCTCTGCTGTGGCCCGGGAAGGCAGTGGAGGATGGCCCAGGTGCTTGGGCCCCTGCACCCACATGGGAGACCAGGAGGAAGCACCTGGCTCCTGGCTTCAGATTGGCGCAGCTCTGGCCGTTGCCACCATTTGGGGGTTGAACCAATGGAAGGAAGATCTTTCTCTCTGTCTCTCTCTCTCTCACTGTCTAACTCTGTTAAATAAATAAATAAATAAATAAATAATCCTGTGCAAGTATCTGGCATGAGTTACACAACACACACACACAAACACACACACACGAGGGGACTTCAAAGATCATGGAAAATGGAATTGGAAGATAAAAATACAAGAAACGGGCATTGAGACACAGTGGGCTAAGCCATTGCTTGGGACTCTGGCATCCTGCATCGCAGTGCCTGTTTCCCTCCATGCTTTTGATCCGGCTTCCTGCTAATGCACTTGTTAGGCAGAAGATGATGGTTCAAGTACTTGAGCCTTTGCCATTCACATGGGATGCCTGAATAGATTCCTGCCTCCTGGCTTCATCCTAGCTCAGCCCTGGCTGTTGTGGGCATTTGGAAGGTCTCTCTCTGTCACTCTGCCTTTCAAATAAATAAATAAATAAATAAATTTAAAATAAGTAAAAGATTTAAAAACTTAATTTACCGTAAGCTTCATCAAAGTCAAGTCACTTTTTTAAGACTTGACACTAGCCATTTGGTCCATCCCTAGCGGGACTTTTTTTTTTTAAGATTTATTTATTTATTTGAAAATTAGAGTTACATAGAGAGAGAAGGAGAGGCAAAGAGGAAAAGAGAGGTCTTCCATCAGCTGGTTCACTTCCCTAATTGGCCACAAGGGCTGGAGCTGCACTGGTCCAAAGCTAGGAGCCAGGAGCTTCCTCTGGATCTCCCACGCAGGTGCAGGGGCCCAAGGACTTGGGCCATCTTCCACTGCTTTCCCAGGCCATAGCAGAGAGCTGGGTCAGAAGTGGAACAACCAGGACTCGAACCTCCGTCAATATGGGATGCTGGCACTGCAGGTGGTGGCTTTACCTGCTATGCCACAGTGCCGGCCCCGCAATGGGACTTTAACTATGCCCATGCAGCCTCTTTTGCATTAGTAACTGAAGAAAAATGGGTGCTTTAAAACATTTAAGATTAGGGAACAAAAAGAAGTCAGAAGGGGCCAAGTGAGGCCTGGAAGGCGGATGCCTAATGCCTTCCCATCAGGACTCGGACAAGGTCGCCCTTGCTTGATGCAGGGAACGAGCGGGAGCCGTGCTGTGCTGGGGAAGGAGGTGTTCCTGGCTGCTTTTCTGCTACGGCTTTGGCTGCCTCCCTCCAAACACTCTCCGCAGAAGCAGAGGAGGCGACCATTCTTTGTTCTTCCAGAAAGACAACAGGCAAGATGCTTCAAGCATGTCTACAAGCTGTCCCTTGACCTTGCTGTTGACCGGTCTGCTCTGGCTTTGAGTGGACCACTTCCACCGCTTGGTAGCTGCAGCTTTGACTGCTTGTCGGCAGGATCGTGCTCGTAAAGCCACGTTTCACGTTCTATCCCAATTCTTTAAAAAATGCTTTAGGATCTTGATTCCACTTATTTAAAATTTCCGTTTGAAGCGCTGTTCTTGTCGGCAGCTGCTCCGGGGGCGGCAGCTTTGACACATACTGAGCAGAAAACCGGCTCCGCTGAGCTTTCCGTCATCACTGTGTGAGCTGGACCATTTCAGACGGTGTGATGTTCCCGCTGTTACTCGTGTTAAGTATATATAATGTATCATTGATTTTGGTCCTCTTCAATTTGGCATGAACAAGATTAATTTTTCCTTGCAAATTGATGTGGCTGTTCTGCTTCTGAGCTTCATCTTCAACGTCACGTTCATCCCTTCTGAAGACGAGTTATCCGTCTGTCAACACCTGATCTCTGTGAGGCTTTATCCTCATACATTTTTCGTAGCATCAGTGATTTCCCCATCCTTCCTCCCAAGATTCACCATAAATTCCATGTTTGCTCTTGCTTCAGTTTTGGTAGATTGTGTGTTGCCCCAATGCAGGCTGTTTTCAAAACTGATGGCTTTTTGTCCTTGGTGCTACAAACTAGACCATGTTCATGTATGTTATAATAAGTTAGTATACTTTATTCTTGTGTAGAAAAATTTGAAATCCATGCATAGCTCTACCATGATATCTTTTTTTAAAAAATATTATTTTATTTATTTGAAACAGAGTTACAGAGAGAGGTAGAGACAGAGAGAAAGGTCTTCCATCTGCTGGTTCACTCCCCAGATGACTGCAATGGTTGGAGATGCACCAATCTGAAGCCAGGAGCCAGGAGCTTCTTCCGGGTCTTCCATAGAAGTTCAGGGGCCCAAGGGCTTGGGCCATCTTCTACTGCTTTCCCAGGCCATAGCAGAGAGCTGGATCAGAAGTGGAGCAGCCAGGACTAGAACCGGCGCCCATATGAGATGCTGGCTCTTCAGGTCAGGGCGTTAACCCACTGCACCACAGTGCTGGCCCCTACCATGACATCTTGAAGATTTTATATATATATATATATATATATATATATATAAATATCTTCTAGGATGTTTTAGATGTGATATTTATTTATATATTTTATTATATATATTTTATATATTATATATAAAATATCTTCTAGGATGCTTTAGATGTGATATATATTTATATTATTTATATATTTTTATTATATACAGTACATGTATATATTATTTATATATTTATATATATATATCACATCTAAAACATCCTAGAAGATATTTGATTCTTCTATAATTCAAATGTATGTGAACTTTAAATTTTCATAGATTTTGCCAAATTGACCCGTCTCTCAAAATAAGTTATATTCTCTCTCTCTCTCTCTTTTTTTATAAAGGATGTATTTATTTATTTGGAAGGCAGAGTTACAGAGAGATAGAGGCAGAGAGAGAAAGAGAGGAAGAGAGAGAGAGAGGTCTTCCATCCACTGGTTCACTCCCAAAATGGCCGCAGCAGCTGGAGCTGAGCCAATCTGAAGCCAGGAGCCAGGTGCTTCTTCCAGGTCTCTTATGTTGGTGCAGGGACCCAAGGACTTGGCCATCTTCTACTGCTTTCCTAGGCCATAGCAGAGAGCTGAATTGGAAGAGGGGCAGCTGGGACTCGAACTGGTGCCCATATGGGATGCCAGCGCTGCAGGCAGCAGCTTTACCTGCCATGCTGGCCCCAAAAGAAGCTATATTCTCAAAGTTATATCCTCCCCCCGGTGAAATTTAAGACTAGTTGTTTTCCCACACACTTGACAAACAATGCCTTCCAATGTTTAAAAAATTGCCTACCCTGGCTGCTTATTCAAATTATGGATTTGGTCGTTAGGGAAAGTGAGTGGGCTTAAGGCTGGGTATGCTTTTGGTATCTCGATAGCTGAGGGATTCTGACCTATAATTGCATCAGCTTCATCGAGTGTTCTTGGTAGAATACTAAAAACGAAATTGAATGGATTTGGGTAAGATGACATGAGGTAAAAAGAGAGTTGAAGTGACATAAAGTTCAATGCGATTCCATTTTTATGAAAGGTATAAACTGCCACAATAAAAAAAAAAATCCAGAGGTTGACATCCAAAGTGTTAATAACAAATCAGGTCCATTCTGAGTTTAAACCACAGTCAATCCAGCTCAGAGGACGCTCTCTGCAGATTCCTGGGAGTCTAGCATTGTGGTTGCTTCAGAAGGAGCCGGGCCTGCTCTCCAAGATGTGGCTGGAGAAACACTTAGGTCAAAATGGGCAGCCAGGGGCTGGCGCTGTGACATAGTGGGAAAAGCCGCCGCCTGCAGTGCCAGCATCCCGTATGGGTACCAGTTCAAGTCCCAGCTGCACCACTTCTGATCCAGCTCTCTGCTATGGCCTGGGAAGGCAGTAGAAGATGGCCCAAGTCCTTGGGCCCTTGTACCCATGTGGGAGGCCTGAAAGAAGCACCTGGCTCCTGACTTTGGATCTGTGCAGCTCTGGGGAGTGAACCAGCAGATGGAAGAGCTCTCTCTCCCCCCTCTCTCTCTCCCTCTCTCTCTTTCCCTGCCTCTCTGTAACTCTGCCTTTAAATAAGTAAATAAATCTTTAAAAAAAATAGGCAGCCAAACCAAAAAGTGTCTGCTTATTAAAATATATATTTTAATGTCCCCCAAAGCCACATTGAACACTTAGTAATAGGCTAAGGTTGAGTATTTTTTAAAAATATTTATTTATTTGAAAGAGTTACACAGAGAGAGAAGGAGAGGCAGGGAGAGAGAGAGAGGTCTTCCTTCCCTTGGTTCACTCCCCAATTGGTCGCAATGTCCAGAGCTGCACCCATCCAAAGCCAGGAGCCAGGAGCGACTTCCAGGTCTTCCCATATGGGTGCAGGGGCCCAAGGACTTGGCCGTCTTCTACTGCTTTCCCAGGCCATGGCAGAGAGCTGGATCAAAAATGGAGCAGCTGGGACTCAAAAGGGCACCCATATAGGATGCTGGCACTGCAGGTGGTGGCTTTACATGCTGTGCCACAGCACCGGCCCCTGAGGTTGAGTTTTAACATTTTGATAAAGGCGCAGCCGTCAGTGATGCGACCATCTCATAGGTGTTTGTTTTATTTGTGTCAAATCGATCCAGATTGAGCTGCTGAACGACTCATTTGTTCGGTGATCAATTTATTGGCCTTAGTTGTTTCTTTAAGTAGTTAGCTTTAGTTGACTTGTTTTCATCTGCCCTTGTACCTGCATCTTAAAGAATGTCATTTTGTCACCAATTCTGTTAGTTCCACATCTGCTGGAGCTGTAGACTGCGGCGCAGAGCAGGGCGGCCCTCAGGGAAGCAGCGTCCATTTCCTGCGCTCTCGGGTCACGCCCAGTGCTTGCTCCAGGGATAATGACACAGGCCTTTTCAAGAAGATGGGACTGCCTTCTTCAAGCTCATCACCCCAGAGAGTTTGCCTCTGCGTTTTCTTGTTGAGGGGAATTGCATAGCAGTAAGTTTTGTCAAAGAGCAAGTTGTGTGTTGAATGTACACACATACATTTCACCAAATGTACACTGAAAGACCGTAACTTTTACAACTTACCCTCCAGATTTTCTTGAACTTAGGGTTGAATTATTACTTTTATTGATTGAAGAAGAAATACTCATTGGTACAAAGGGTCAAACTCTGGACAAAGCTAAGTGAATTCAGTAAGGTTGCAGTATACCGAGTTCTCATGCAAAAATCAGTAACTTTTTTTATATACCAATAATGAAATTACTGAGACAGAAATCAAGAAAGTAATCTCATTCACCATAGCTACAAAAATATATATAAATTTAATAACCAGAGGAAGTGAATGACCTGTAAAATGAAAATTACAAGACACTGCTGAAAGAAATTGAATGACATATGGAAAAACGGAAAGACACCAGTGTTTGTGGGTTGAAAGAGTTAGTAATGGCACTACCCCAAATCACCTACAGATTCATTGCATTTCTCACCAAGATACAACTGTCATTCTGCACAGAAGTAGAGGTAAACACCTAACATTTGCATGGAACCACAAAAGACCCAAAAAGCCAAAGCACTCCAAACAAAGCTAGAGCTATTACACCATCTGACTTAAACACATGCTACAAAGTTAGAGTAGCCAAAAGGGCATGGTTCTGGCATAAAAACAGACACAAAGATCAATAGGGGGCTGGCACTGTGGCTTAGCAGGTAAAGCCACTGTCTGGAGTATGAGCATCCCATGTGGGCGCCGGTTCTAGTCCCAGCTGCTCCACTTCCAATCCAGCTCTCTGCTGTGGCCTGGGAAAGCAGTAGAGGATGGTTCAAGTCCTTGGGCACCTGTACCCACATGGGAGACCTGGAGGAGGCTCCTGGCTCCTAGCTTCAGATTGGTGCAACTCCGGCCATTGCAGCTATTTTGGGGAGTGAACCAGCAGATGGAGGACCTAGCTCTCTACCTCTCCTCTCTTTGACTTTCAAATCAAAAAATAAATCTTAAAAAAAAAAAGATCAGTGAAACAGAATAGAAAACCCGGAAATGAAATTTCCATCCAGTTGATTTTCAACAAAGACAGCAAGAACATGCGTTGGAGAAAAGGGGTCTCCTCAATAAATGGTGTTGGGAAAACTATATGTCAACATGCAAAAGAAACTAGACCCCATTCCTTTCCATAGGCAAAAATCAACTCAAAATCCAGTTGATCAAAGACTTAAATTAAGACCTAAAGCAGTGAAGTTACTAGAATGAAACAGGGGAAATGATTGAGGACATTGATCTGGATAAAGATTTCTAAGTGTCATCCCCAAAGTACAAGCAGCAAAATAAAAAAAGGCAAATGAGATTACATCAAATTTAAAATCTCTGAACAGCAAAGTGAACAATCAATGGAGTGTAGAGATTTTTGTGAACTATTCATCCAACAAGGGATGAATGTTGCATCCAGAATACTGCAATAACTCCGACAATGCAACAGAAAAACAAATCCAACTGAAAACTGGCAAAGGAATTGAATAGACATTTCTCAAAAGAGGATACTCAAACTGCAAACCAGTGTATGAAAAAAATGTTCAGCGTCACCATAGATAAATTATGTGACCTATGAATGCCATATAGCAAAATGAACAAGACATTAATAAAAGGATTATCTCTTTCTTATCCTATTTTTGCCCAAATTTAATTTAATTTGTTTTTGCCCTTACATGGCAATGCCAGCCCCTTAAAAATTTTTTTTTTAAAGATGCTTTTGTCTTTTTGATAACAGCTATTCTACCTGGAGTGAAATGATATCTCACTGCAGTTTTGATTTGCGTTTCCCTAATAATTGGTGATGCTGACAAACTATAGCTTCTGAGATTGGTCTTTTGCTTAGCTGGTTTAGAAACACAGTGTTGAAATAGCACATCCGTGTTCTCATTATTTCATCTTTTCCTTCTTCAAATCGAACTTCCTCCATAGAATCATGAGGAACTGAGCACAGCTAACCTCCCTCAGTGATTATTTTTATCTCATCACTACAATTGCCCCGTCTATCAAATTCCAAGCCACTGCGTAGGATGCCTGCTTCTCATCTTGGAGTGCCCATTTGCGTCCTGGCTGCTCCGCTTCAGATCCAGCTCCCTGATAACATATCCTGGAAGGCAATGAATGATGGCCCAACTGCTTGGCCCTCTGCCACCTACGTGAGAGACCTAGCCAGAGTTCAGGGCTCCTTTCTGACTTCGGCCTGGCCAAGCCCTCGCTGTTGTGGGCATTTAGGGACTGTAGCAGCAGACAGAAGAGCTCGCTCTCTGTCTCACTCTCTCTCGCACACACACAAACACACACTTTCACTTTGCTTTTCAAGTAGATGAAAAGAAAATGAAATAAACATTAAAATACTTTTAAAAACTACAGCCACTGTTCACAAGTTGTATTCCATCAACCCAAACTTCCCAGTGCTAATCCAACTTAAGATCTAGCTTGAGTAATCATTACTCCTGACAATTTTAGAGTTTTCATCCACGGGGATATTTTACACGTTATGCTCTACAACTATCAGCATAGGTTAGGAAAAGGAAAATAAAAACAATAGCAAAAACACAGTGCAAAACTCGACTGACAACGTGATAATACATAGTCGTAAGCAGCAAAGTGAACTCCCTCCAGAAACACCTAGAAAACCACACCTCTCCCTTCAATCTCTGCTTACGGTGGTCTTCCATGGAGGCTTTCCAGAGTCTCCCTCCGGCTTCCCTGACAGACATGCCTTCGCTTCTGCCCAGCTTCCCATCCTTGCAGTATTAGAAGTCACTCCAGCTGTATCTGTCCTGGTGGAAAATGCACTTCCACGTATCCTCGCTTGCAGGTGCCTTTCCATACCAACTTTCCTGTACTATGCTGAGAGATTTTTCTGTACTATATCCCCACGAAATAATTAAATAAAAATGTGTGTGTGACTATTGTCTTCTATCCAAAACAAACCCTAACTGCATATTTCTAAACCACTTGTGGATTAATAATGTATCCCTTGTACTGTTTTTTTTTTCTAATGTGTTCAGATAAATACTGGATGCCTTCCCCCAAACAACTCATAACTTAATGTAGTCAAATGTATTTTCAACAGTAGGTAGCTGTCAATGGAGTCAGTATGTGTCAAGTAGCATATTCCTGTGATCTGAAATAAATCTCTATAAAGTAAAAACAAACAAACAAACAAACAAACAAACAAACAGGGGAAAGGATGCTGCCCTTACCGTGTAATGGGTTAAGCCTCCGCCTGCAGTGCAGCCGTACCATAGGGCACCGGTTCAAAACCTGCTGCTCCACTTCTGATCCAGCTCCCTGCTAATGGCCTGGGAAAAGCAATGGAAGATGGCCCAAGTGCTTGATCCCCGCTATCTAAGTAGGAGACCAGGAGGAGGCTCCTGACTTCTGGCTTTGGCCTGGCCCAGCCCCAGCCATTGTGGCCATTTGAGGAGAGTGAACCAGTAGATGGAAGGTCTCTCTCTCTCTCTTTCTCTCTATCTCTCTCTCTCTCTCCAACTCTGATTTTCAAATAAACAAATAAATATTTTTAAAAAAGACAAAAACATCCAATGCTACCAAAGATCTTAGCACTGTTGGTGGGAATGTGAATTAGTACAACCATTATGGCGAATGGTAGCACATGTCCTCAAAGGCTATAAATACCTTGTGACTCAGGTGTACCTCTGATGTGTATATTCCCAAAGAAATTGAAGTTAGTACACCAAAGAGATACCTGCACACCATGTTTAATGCAGCATTATCCTTGATAGCCAAGACAGGGACACAACTTCTGTGTACACTGATGGATGATTGAATGAAGAATGTGTGGTATTGCACAATGGACTATTATCCTTCCCCCGCCCAAAAAAAAAAAAAAAGTGACATTCTGTCATTTGAAGTTGCGTGGATAGAAGCTGAGGATCTTACGTTAGGTGCAATAAATCAGGCACAGAAGGACAGATACCATACACTCTCACTTATCTGTGGACACTGAAAATGTTGATCTCAAGGAATGAGAATAAAATAGGGGTTGGCAAAGCCTCATTTGGAAGAACTTTGGAGCAGCAGCAAGACTCAAGAACACGCTGAGCAGTCAATGACCCGAGGCCTCTCCTCACTGCCTCGTGAGTTCCTTCTCCCTTTTCCCCCTTCTGCTGCTCTGACTGCCTTTTGCAGCAGTGCCCAGAGCATCCCGCGCTCAATACGCCTACTCGGAGATTTCTAAGGAACCAGGACATTATCCATTCAGGATGGTTCCTCTCTACTGGTGCTGCAGCCGAGTCTTCAAAGCAGCCATCTCAGCGTTCTAGCAGGCTGGATGACAGGTGCACCGCTAGATCTGTGAATGTTACGAACGTGGGACCATGGCTACACTTCCTTCGCTGTGAAGTCAAATCACTGATCAAAAGGAACGTATGAACACCATCACAGTATATAAGGCATCTGTTAGGTTCAGGGAGGATGCTGTTGACCAAAGCATTAACGGCAGGGAAAGCAAACTACGTGTTTCTTCCAGCAAGGACCAAGTGTTGCCCCTCCTGGATGGAAGAAATCCAGTGTAATTGAGAAGTCGACAGTTATTTGGCTGCTGTCCCAAGAGACACTGTGTCCTTGCCCCACTGGTCACTTTCATGGTCACTGGCCACAGGTGACACTACATGCCATGTTTTTTTTTTTATTTTTTTCTTTTTATTTTTTGACAGGCAGAGTTAGACAGTGAGAGAGAGAGACAGAGAGAAAGGTCTTCCTTCCATTGGTTCACCCCCAAAATGGCCGCCATATCCGGTGTGTTGCTCCGATCCGAAGCCAGGAGCCAGGTGCTTCCTCCTGGTCTCCCATGTGGGTGCAGGGCCCAAGCACTTGGGCCATCCTCCACTGCCTTCCTGGGCCACACCAGAGAGCTGGACTAGAAGAGGAGCAACCGGGACCAGAACCCAGTGCCCATATGGGATGCCAGCGCCGCAGGCAGGAGGATTAGCCAAGTGAGCCGCAGCGCCGCCCAAGATGATCTTGAAAGAACCAGGGAATGCCATGGCCTTCTTGTTCGGAAAGTCTTCCCAGTTCGCATCCATGGGCTGTGTACAGGCAGCTGAGCTCTCTCTCCCACTCTCTCCGTGTTCCTAGTTATTCTCTTCATTGTGAGTGGAGGCAGCTAAAGACAAATGGAAGCACAAGCTACATGGTTTAGAGGAACAATTCCGAGAGTCTAGCTTTTATCTCAACGTCAGGGGCTATTTGGGCCTCGGAAGAATGTCTGGGCAGCTGATGAGAATCTTATGGTTGAAGAGAAAAGCTGGTTCTCCTTGATCTCTGATCTAGCATAGAGGGGATAGGGGCAGTTCGCTCAAGCCAGGATACTCGAGGGTCCAACAGGAAGACACCTGACGGGCCCCTTGCTTGCTTTTCCTTCTGTTTGGCAGTGAAGTTGGAGACTTCAAGGTTTGTCCTTAAGCAAGGAGTGACATTTTGCTGGGGAAAAACATCTGATCTGGAGCACTTGGGATTAACCGTGGGTAGGGATTCCCAAGGTTGCCTGCTGATGTTCCTTGTATATTTTGGTTCTATTGGCCTGAATTGGGAACTTGGATTTTGCCTCTAAAAAAACAGCAACTGTGGGGTACAGTGGGTTAAGCCTCTACTTGGGGTGTCAGTGTTCCATTGTGGGGTGCCTGGTTTGAGTCCTGGCTCCCCTGCTTTCCACCCAACGTCTTGCTGATGTGCATGCTGGATGGCAGCAGATGATGGCCCGAGTACTTGTACCCTGCCACCCACATGGGAGACCCAGATGGAGTACTGGGCTGTCTGATTTGGCATAGCCCAGACCTGGCTATTGCAGGCATTGAGGAGTAAACTGGCGGATAGAAGAGCTTTCTCTGTTTATCTGCCTTTCAAAGAAAAATAAAATTATTAAATATAGTAGAAAACTTTGATTTTGGGGGGAAAAAGTGGCCCAGGTGATATTTATTGTCAAGGGACACTTAAGAAGCCCTGCCTTGGGGCAAGAGGGCAGCTTTCTCAACTCTGCTGAAAGAAGCTGCTGTTTAATCCCGGAAGAGAGATGTCTGTGTGGACAGATGAGGAAAGGGAGGGGGCTACAGTCACCACCAGGGAGAGGAGGAAACGCAGGCTCTTTGGAACTTTTGGCGTTCAACATTAGGCATAGTCATGGATCAAGCTACTTCTCTAAATCAGCTTGGGTTTGGTTGCAAAACACAGCAGGCTCAAAGTCATAGCTGTTGGATTTGCTACAGATGCCGGGAACTACGCGGCCACCCCGAGGGGAGCGTCTGCAGCGCCTGTCCCTGCCATGTCACGTCCCTCCTGCTGCTGGCGACTCAGTCTCTGCCAGGGATGTGCAGCACGGACAGGTTTCCAACAGCATCCTTCCTTTCCCAGGGCTGAAATGACTCCCCAAGTTCAGAAAACAAAAGGCAGGTGAAGAAGGAGCAGGACCCCAGAGCTGTGTGAGAATAGTTGCTAACGTTGAAGTATTGCTGCGGTTTGAGTGTGCTCCCCTAAAGGTCAAGTACTGAACACTGTATCCCCAGAGTCGTATGTTGGAGGTCATTAGGGTCAGATGAGGTCAAGAGGCTGGGCCCTGATGACCTTAGCGGCCATCCAAGAAGAGGAAGAGACCTGAGCTGGCCCACTCAGCCTGTCTCCCCGGGGCATGCTCTCTGCTGCGGGGTACTGGAGTTCCCAGCCTCCAGATCGGTGAACAATGAATTTATCTGCCCTAGAAATCATACAGTTAGCGGTCTTCTGTTCCAGCACTGGAAACAGACGAAGACAAGCGCCATCGTCACCATCGTCCTAGCTGCCTTAGGAACTCATACGCGGTCCGAGCCCACACGGCTGTCCGCCCCGACTCCTGGGCTGGCCAGCAGGACAAACAGAACGTGGCCGAGTTAGCTCAGGCACTCCCACAGGCCTGGTTCCGGTAGTACGGAGCCAGCGGGAGCAGTGTTTGCAAGGTTGTTGGCAGGGCACCTGACCATGCATTTTTTAACATGAGTGAGCGAATGAAGTGAATCGGAGACATGGCTTGTCCCTGACCTCCCATCACAGACCTCTGCTTGTGGGCGATTTATGAGAAGACTTCAGGCTCCGCTTCCCAGACCTTTATCCTTCCAAACGAAGTCCAGCCCTGGACGTGTCATACTCTGTTAACCACAGCAGCCCAAAGTTCTTCCAGCCTCATTCTGGACCTGGGACTCGCGGGCTCTCACGGCCCCGTCCCCCTAAGGAGCGGCCCTTGAGACCGGAGTCATGGAGCCGGGCGGCGGCCGCCTGGAGGACTTCCCTCTCAACGTGTTTGCCGTCACCCCTTACACCCCCAGTACTGCCGACATCCAGGTGTCCGACGACGACAAGGCGGGGGCCACCTTGCTCTTCTCGGGCATCTTCCTGGGACTGGTGGGCATCACGTTCACCGTCATGGGTTGGATCAAATACCAAGGCGTCTCGCACTTTGAATGGACCCAGCTCCTGGGGCCCATCCTGCTGTCAGTCGGGGTCACGTTCATCCTGATCGCTGTGTGCAAGTTCAAGATGCTCTCCTGCCAGCTGTGCAAAGAAAACGAAGAAAGGGCCCTGGACTCGGAACCGACTCCAGGAGGACAATCGTTTGTCTTCACTGGCATCAACCAACCCATCACCTTCCACGGGGCCACCGTGGTGCAGTACATCCCTCCTCCTTATGCACCTCAGGAGCCCCTGGGGATGACCGCCCCGTACCTGCAGCCCGGGGTGAGCCCCTGCGGTCTCCTATCCACTGCTGGGGTAGTGGCCGCGGCGCCGAGTCCTCCCCAGTACTATAGCATCTACCCGCAAGGCAACGCCGCGTTTGTGGGTGAGGAAGACTGGCCGTGTGGCGTGGATGGTAGCGGTGACAGGTACGGCGTGTGGGCCGGGGACGTTCCCCTTTGCAGCTGGCACGGTGGTGGCCTCTGGCTGCGTTGCTCTCGGATCGGGAGGGCTTGTGGTTGACCCTGCAGCCTGCTGCCCAGGAGGGTGGCTTTGTTTTGGGCATAGGCTTCGGGCTGCGATGCATCGTGCTTCCTGTTCCTGTTTTAGGTCCAGCCGTGACGCTCCGCGGCCAGAGGAGTCCCAGCTGCCCGAGGGGGACTGTGCCTGCTTCTCTCCCCCGCCCTATGAGGAGATATACTCCCTCCCACGCTAGAGACGCTGTGCATGGGGACCGGGGCCACACGTGGGTCCTTGCTACCTGGCAGCTGAAGTGTTCTATGCAGCCTTCAGAAGTCAGATGGCAGAGCGGCCCAACAGAGGTCACAGAGCAGTAAAAATTAGGCTGGGCTGGGGAGATCCCCTCGGGTAAAAGAATCGCCCACCGAAGGCTCAGGATCAGCTGTTCCACCTGCTTGTCTGTCACCCAGTCTCTTCCCTATTTGAAGACCTTTGGGTCTCCATGTAAGCTTCGGCGGCCACGGGAGAAATCGCTACCTCTGAGATCTGGGGAATTTCCACAGCGGCGAGCATGGGCTGGGATGGGGGAGGGGGTGACAGGAGGACAGCTCAGGTTTCTGGTGCCCTTCACTGGTCCCAAGGCAGACTTGGTGGCCCAAATGACACTGCTGCCATCTGGTCTCTCCTGGAGACTCTGGGCATGTTAAAGGCTGCAAAATAAGTAAATACAATGGAATAAAATAAAATACCGTCTTCTGGAAGAAGAGTATTGGATGGCTGGCTAACCCATATGAAAGGAATAATACTAGGATATGAGGTGAATAAATCCTGGAGGTGTCACTGCTCCCAGTGACTCCTGGCTGCTGCTGTTCTCTAACCTTGAAGTGTGATGTGCATGAGGGGCTCTTAGCCCACCCAGGCCAGGGGCGGGGCTGGGCATGAGCTCACCATGCCCAGGGCAGCACAGAACACACGCACCTGTCTAGGCACTCGGAGATCTCAACCGCTGGAAAATCATGAATTGCGGAAGCAGCCTTTGTGCTAAGGTCAAGCTTACTTTCTTAATAAAAAAAATACTTAGATGTTCTTCAGCTCCTTGACTATGAATTATGTACTAAATATCCAGAGGAAGTAGGGGCAGGCGTTTGACCCAGCGGGCGAAGATGCCCTTGGGGAGGCTTGCATCCCATAGTAAAGTGCCCGGATTACCATCCCAGCTCTGCTCTTGATTCCAGCTTCCCTGCCAGTGGGCGTCCTGGGAGGCAGCAGGTGATGGCTCATGTACTTGGGTCCCTGCCCCCCTCGTGGGAGACCCAGACTGAGTTCCCAGCCCTAGGCTCTGGGGAGTGAACCAGCGCATAGGAGATCTCTATATTGGTCACTCTCTTTGTCTCAGAAATAAATTTTTAAAAAGAGACAATTTAAAACCATAGGTTTTAAAAGATAGTGTTTTCTTAGGCTACGGAAGTAAGGGACTCCAGGTAGGGGTGAATCATTCCAAAAGAAGACCCAGGATTTAGCAATTCTTCAAGGTTTTGGTACCATGTTTGTGGGCACGATGATTTGTACTTTTATCGTATCTGTTTTGCAAGGGTCGGGGTAAAATGGACTTGCTATATTGTGTGATTTCTACCATATTGGAGGGACAAGTCCTTTTTGTATTCATTCCCGTGATCGGTGATAGAAGCTGGTGGAAAAACACGATTCAGTTCACAGGCCCAGGAAACTGTTTCATTTGGTTAACAAGCACACCCATGTGGTGCCCTGGGGGCTGAGGCTGGCGGGGAGGGCCGGATGGCCCTCAGTGTTCTGATCATTTAGCCCTGAGCTCGCTGGCAAGGTCAATGTTGTGTCCTTACCTGCCTTCTGGGTGGTGCACTATCCAGGAAGCGTCCAGAATCTGATTCGAGCTCCCTGCTCATCCAAATGATCCCATGGCTTCCCAACTGCCCTCAGACAGTGCCTAAAATACTCGACAAGACTGACCAGGCTGACAAGGCCCTGTGGGTTCCAGCCCAGACACTGGACCCCTCCAGACACCTGCCCAGACCCAGGGCTCCTCTCCCTGCGGGCAGCCCAGGAGCCTGCTCCAGTGCAGGATCCCAGGTCCCAGTCCCCTGTGCTTTGCTGCTGATAAGAATCCGAGAGAACAAGGGTATAAGGCGACCATATGGAGGACAAGCCAGAAACGGCCAGGAACGTGTCCTGGCCCGTCAGAGAGACCTGGGGGTCTCAGTCCCCGAGCCGCTCAGGGGCCTCCTGTCACGTCGGCCTCTGCAGCTCCCCAGTGAAGAAATAAAGGGAACACTGTGGGATCGTCCCACAGCAGGGAGGTGGCAGGTGTGAGTGTGTGGAAGGCAGCTCTGACGCTACAGCGGCAGAGAAATCAGGCTTAGATTTGAGCGAGCCCGCAAGATGCTAACACTGCCTCCGTCCGCAGCTTTCCGAGGTGCTCCCGCCTCTCTGTCTGGGGCTGGCTACTATTCCTCCGGGTCCCAGCACTGTCTTCGCAGCGCCCCGTGAACAGTCCTCCCTGGGGTTACTGGCAGGTGGCTAATACAGGTGAGCCCTGTGGGCCCCGCGGGGGCGGAGCCACGGCTGCTCTCTGGAGATCTGACTTTCAGAGTCAGGTTCCTGGGTGACTGCCCCAGCCCCGACACAGAGACACATGAACGGGGGACCAGGTCGGCAGGCCACACTCACACCCTGGCCCCCCGATGTTGGAAGCCCACGTGATCGCTATGGTAGCATGTTTCCTACTTTTCCTTAGCTTCTATGCTAAATCAATCTGCCCGAGGCCGCTTCCCTGGGTATCCCTTGGCATCGCCAGGACGAATTGTCTGCACAGCCCTCCCAGCTGCCACACTGAGGGCCCTTGCCTGTCACCTCTTTCCCTCTTGAATGTTCGTCGTCACTGAACCCGCTCGTATAAAATTGTGAAGTGGGTGAGGAGGGGGAGGGGGAGGAGGCAGCAGCAGGTGTACAGGGCCCCAGGAGGTGTCGCGTGCCAGTCGGCGGCTGTCTGTGATGCCCGCCTGCCCTTGTCGCCATGCTTCCTCCCCGGGAGCCACGGCCCTCAGCCAGGCATCTGAGGGATAGTTTCCTGAAGGGCTCCCGGGAGCCTGTTTGGGCTGGGCTTTCTGGTCGGAGAGACTGATAACAGCTAAGGATGAGGATGAGCCAGGAGAGCGATGCTCTGAGTTTGAGAAATAAGGCCCAGCCGCCAGGGGCAAGCAACTTCCACAGAGCTCTGGCCTTTCGCCCCTGGGGAGAGCAGAGAGGGAAATCTGTGCAGTGGGGATCTGCATTTTACTGCCCTCTGGGACCTAGGGGCGAGGTTCAAATCCACCAGGAGGCTTCTCAGCCACAAAACCAGCCCTCCCGGTGCTCGCCTGCTGGTTTTGTTGGGAGAGTGTAAGAAGGAGGCCTCTTGTGTGTGAGGGGCTGGAGGGCCCCCGGGGACCTTGTTCACTGTGAGTTCAGCAGAGGAGGATGCTCGGGGCTCAGTGGCCTCTTCCCCCCACCAACAGAAATTCCCCACACTCCCAGGGAGTGCACACCCTCTGATCCACCGAGAGGAGAGGGGGTCGTACACGCATCCGAGGCTGGAGTGGTCTGGTTGTTAGTAGCATCCCTGCTGTCACAACCCACACATCTTCTGCACATGATGCTCACTGTGAGGGCCTCACTCTGAGCCCTGCCAAGCCCCTGTGGAGGCACAAGGCTGTTGAGAAGCAAATGTGTCAGCCCAATGCAAGAGCAGAGGGAGTGTATGACCACCTAGATGGCTGTCACTCAACTTCAACAATGATCCAGTGTCAACCATCAATGGCCAATCCTGCTTCATTGCTGTCCCCACCCATAAACCACTAACAGGATTTATTTTTTTAAGGATTTATTTTATTTATTTGAAAGTCAGAGTTACATAGAGAGAGGAGGAGAGGCAGAGAGAGAGAGGGAGATGTCTTCCATCCATTGGTTCACTCCCCAAATGGTCACAACGGCTGGGGCTATGCTGATCTGAGGCCAGGAGCCAGGAGCTTCTTCGAGGTCTCCCATGTGGGTGCAGGGGCCCAAGGGCTTGGGCCATCCTCTGGAACTGCTTTCCTAGGCTATAGTAGAGAGCTGGATCAGAAAAGGAGCAGCCAGGACCTGAACCGGCAACCATAAGGGGTGCTGGCACTGCACTTAACCCGATGCTTCACAGCGCTGGCCAACTGGATTTTTAAAAAAGCACGTCCAAATCATGAAATTAGTTCATCTTAAAAAATTTTATTTACATCTTTAAGAGATAAATCCTCAAAATATATCATTATTACATCTAAAAATTTTCAATAATTCCCTAATGTCATCAAACATTCAGCATTCAACTTTCCCAGTTTTATTTCTCTCTCTCTCTCTCTCTCTCTCTCTCTCTCTCTCTCTCTCTCTTTAAGATGTATTTTATTTATTTGAAAGACAGAGTTACAGAGAGAGGTAGAGACGGTGGGGGGAGCGAGTGGTCTCCCCAAATGGCTGCAATGTCTGGAGCTGAGCTGATCCAAAGCCAGGAGCGAGGAGATTCTTCTAGGTCTCCCATGAGTTTAGGGGTCCCTTTCCCAGGCTCACTAGGCAGGGAGCTGGATCGGAAGTGGAGCAGCTGGAACTCGAACCAGCGCCCATATGAGATGCCGATGCTACAGGCTTTAACCAGCTGTGCCACAGTCCTTGGACCCCTGAACCCTCATGGGAGACCTGGATGAAACTCCTGGCTGCTGACTTCAGATCGGCTCAGCTCCGGCTGTTGTGGCCATCTGGGGAGTGAACCAGCAGATGGAAGGCCTCTCCCTCTCTCTACCTCTGCCTTTCTGTAGTTCTGCCTTTCAAATAATTAAGTAAATCTTTTTTTAAGACCCCAAGAAGATTAGCTTTTTGCTAAATACGTCCTAAGTTTCTAGCTGTCTTACTCTACAACTGGG